>NC_044920.1:14737711-14868165 GCF_003576645.1 Ipomoea triloba | reverse complement strand
GCTCTACTTCGTAAGGTACGACACGCACAACCTTTGCCACCCCAGGAGAAGTCGAAGGCGATGGATTGCTAAAGACTGATTGGTGCAGAACGAGGGATTCCTGAGGAAGCTTCATGAAAAGGTAGGTTCAACTAGGGAGGTATCGCCTGATCTTGAAAGGAGATTCGCCTATGATTACTGGTGATCTTGAAAACCAGGTTTACTTTCTTGTACTTTGAAACATCGAGGTCCTAAAGCCGACGTAACGCGTGCATCTTCTTTAGCATTAAGAATTCTTGCTCTTTTGATCGTTCAGGGTTCTACGAGAAGTCCTTTATTTATTCGATTGGCAATCTTCGTTGTAAGGTGGTTCGGTCAAATCTTGGTGTTCTTCTTGCGATTCTTGCAGGTCAATAGCACGAACACATATCAACCTATTTTTCCACTCTTCATTGGTTCTTCTTGTTGGTCATCCAAAGTAGTGGAACGCAGCTCTCAACTTTAATCTTTGTGTTTAGCGCGATCAAGGGCGCCTTTGCTTACTTGCTCGGTAGATTAAGTCTTCTACGGAACTCCATTAGCACTACGGGCCAACTCCACTTTGGAAAATTCGGGGATTGAGCTAGCCTTTAGGTTCACTTCGGTTGGTCTTGATATGCGGTTGATTCGGTCGTTTACTATCTTGCTTAGTTTATTCCTTTATTTATTTCTTGCCACCGAGGTTCCTTCCTTAGAGTGCTTGCACGAGACTCCTTATGGCCGACCTGAAAGCTCCTACTTGGCGTGCTTTAACTCTTCCTTGACGCGTCGGCATTTGCTCGTGCCGTTCTCTCATAGCCGAGAGTCTTCGAGTCTTCAGTCTTCGAGCTCCTATTGCTTTCTTCGTCTTCTTATCGCACTTCAGCTGCACGAACTTGTTCTTCAAGTCTTGAGGTGAACGAAGATCTTGCCGACGACGCTTCACACGCGAAGACGCCATTCCCGAAGAACGTAGATTGCTGTCGATAACTCCAAGCTGCGAGTCGATTAGTCTTCTTCAACGAGCCGCCAAACTTCTGATCGCTTAAACGCACACGGTGCTATCCAACGTCTCGCATTAACTAACTACTCATTCCTAATCTAAAGCAGGCTCCTAAGCAATACTAAAACGAAGCAACGTAACTAAAAGCGATTAAGGCTTACCGAGTAGATGAGCCGCAAGCTGCAGACAACAAGGTTAACAAAGCACAAATAACATAAACAAACAAGGCGTGTCCTCACCGCGATTCCTAGAATTCACACATCCTAGGATTCTCAAACATCTTAATTCCTACTGATCAAGTCCTAGAGTCTCAAAAGTTCAACCCTAGGATCTCTACTCAGACCTCAACACAGGCTCTGATACCAACTGAACACAATCATAAGGAAACCAACCAACCATAACCAAGAATCATAAGATGTCAATCGAATATACACAAGGAACCCATGAACACATAAACCAAGAAAGAACTCCCAAATCCAACCTCCAAACCTCATACCAATCACCATACCAAACCCAACCACAGTCGGAAGTCAAAACCCAGAAATCAGGTACGCAGGGGTGATGAACCCAATCACAGGGACCGAAGTCCAATCACAGGGACCGTAGTCCAATCACAGGGACCGAAGTCCAATCACAGGGGGTGTAATCAACCCGAATCACAGGGACCGAAGTCCAATCACAGGGGTAGCGAACCCAATCACAGGGACCTAAGTCCAATCACAGGGGTAACGAACCCAATCACAGGGGCAAAAGCCCAATCACAGGGACCTAAGTCCAATCACAGGGGTAATCAACCCAAATACAATCCATAGTAGCACAACTAGTTCACCCAACAAACTCCAATGATACCAACAACCAACATCACATACTCATACTCCAACATCATCCCAAAACAACCAAACAAAGTGTTCATCTCATCTATGAACACAAACAAACTCCCAGGTAAATGAATATCAAGAATCAATAGACCAAGAGTACAAAAGGGAAACTAAAGACATGAATAAATCTCCAAGACAAGGTAGTAAATACCCAACAAAAGGCATGGATAAATACTCCAAAGACATGGTAAAATACTCCACAAAACAATCAAACAATAATCAGAAACAAAGGAGAAACAACAGACAACAACATCACAAAGCAGCCTCTGGGAGCAGATTCCCAGAGAACTTGCGGAACACACTGACGGAACACCGTCTTCCGCCGCACTCCTCCGCAGGAAGGAGGCGGACTGCCTCAACGGAACACCACTCTCCGTTCAACCCAACCACCTTGGCCTTGCGGAACTCCCCGGCGGGTTACATTGTGCCGCCGAGGACCTCCGCAAGGTCAACTCCAACCCCAGTTCCAAAACATCAACAGCAGACACGAAAGAGGTATTTCCAGAGAGCAAAATCAGACCCAATACACCAACATTTCATCCAATTTAGAGGCCAAAGACATGGAAATCCAAACCATCAATGATCATACAACACTAATCAAAAGATCAAGATGAAATCCAACAAATAGATCCAACAAAATAGGCTAATCACAAGGAATTTTCAGGATTTCCAACACCAAGAACATCATATAGAATAGGAGTGAATAAAATAGTTTTGATGGACATAGTGGTTACCTCAAAGAGCTTTTTCCTAATCCAACAAGCCTCAAGCAAGCTCACAAAGCCCCACCTTCTTGATGATCATCTTTTACCCAAAGAACCCCAAAAGAACATTTATAAGAATATGCAAAAAGACTAACCAAACCACAAAATACAAAGGAGATTCTAGGCTAGATGCACTTACCCACTCCTAGACAAGCATAAAAGAGCAACCTTTACTTGAAAACTTGTAGGGAAATGGAGATCAATTTTTGGATGCAAGAATGGTGAAAATGGCGTGAGAGTGTAGAGAGGGAGGAAGAGGAGTGAAAGCTTTTAGGGTATTTTGATCATCAAAATATATACTAAGAATACATACAATATTTAGGGTGTAAGACTTTAATATGAGATGGGCTTAAGTACATATTATAATGGCTTACAAGAATTAAATATATGTCCAAGACTAGTAAGTTGGGCTAAATGAATTCACCCCTTACAATTAATTATAAGAATTAGAATAAGGAAGCCCATAAAATGTCTTAGGAACATTACATATATATTATATAATATATGATCAAGAAATTGGGCTTGTAGGAATATTTAATTACAAATATTGTAAGGATCCAAATTGAATAAAATCCCTTACAAGAATAAATTCAATTAATTGGGCTCTTGATTAGAATAATCAAATTAGGCTCAAGAATATATATATATGTATATATATTAAATTGAAAGAATTAGCACAATTGGAATTAATTAAATTACCCAAGGAATTAATTATCGGTAGTAAGGCTTGAACGAATTTTCGGGGTGTTACATGACTTCTCAACCATCTTAGGTCGGGTTGTGGCTCCTCAGTTGATACTTCCGTTGAAGGTTGAGATGTCGGTTGAGCATCTATGATTTGGATCGGATCAACTGAGTCAGGAGCTTTCTTCTTGATAGGCTCTTCATCATCTGATTCTGACTGGAGTTCCGCTACGTCTCGAACTATCGGTTTCTTCCCATTGAGAGGTGAGTCTAATCTCTCGATTGACTCCGACTGAGCTTCCTCAGCTGCTTCCATTGACTTTGATGGTTGATCTGTTGATGCTCTATCATCAAAAGAGACATGTATGGATTCTTCAACCACCAATGTCCGCTTGTTGAAGACTCTGAATGCTTTACTTGTCGATGAGTATCCCAGAAACACTCCATCATTTGTCTTTTCATCAAAAGTTCTTAGCTGAGTCTTCCCATTGTTGTGGACATAGCATTTGCACCCGAATGTGTGGAAGTAGCTTACATTTGGTTTTCTTCCATTCCACAACTCATATGGAGTCTTTCCAACTCCTTTCACGATCAAGGACTGATTTTGGGTATAGCACGCTGTGTTGATTGCTTCTGCCCAAAGATTTTGGGTATAGCACGCTGTGTTGATTGCTTCTGCCCAAAAATTTTGGGTATAGCACGCTGTGTTGATTGCTTCTGCCCAAAATCCTTGAGATATGTTGGCTTGCGAGAGCATGGTCCTTGCAGCTTCCTTAGATATGTTGGCTTGCGAGAGCATGGTCCTTGCAGCTTCCTTGAGAGTTATGTTCCTTCTTTCAGCAACCCCGTTCTGTTGAGGCGTTCGAGCAGCTAACAACTGATGATGAATACCGTTTTCGTTGCAGTAGCTCTCGATAACTTGATTAACGAACTCTCCACCTTGATCTGACCGAATCTTTAGTATCGAGACATCCTTTTCAACTTGAACTTGCTTCAAAAGATTTGGTAGGGCAACTTTTTTCTCGCTTTTCTTCGTTAAGAACACGGTCCAGGTGAATCTTGTGTAGTCATCTACTACCACAAGAGTGTACTTTCTTCCTTTCATGCTGGATGGATCCACCGGTCTAAATAAGTCCATGTGAAGAAGACTTAATGGTCTAGTGGATGATGTCTCGGCTTTGCTTTTGAAAGAGGATTTGATCTGTTTGCAACGTTGACATGCCTCACAAATCTTGTCCTTTCGAAACGTAACTTTGGGCAGTCCTTCCACAAGGTTCCTCTTAGTAAGCTTGTTGATAGTTTTGAAGTTCAGATGGCTAAGCTTACTGTGCCAATCCCAGCATAAGTCTTCCTTGCTCCTTGCCAGCATACATAGGGATGGTTTGGCAGATTTTCAATCCACTATGTACATGTTTCCTTTCCTTGCTGCTTCCAGGACGACTTCGAGAGATTCCTCTTGTATGATTTCGCACTTGCTTTTGGTGAAGATCACTCTGTAGCCCTTGTCACAGAACTGGCTTGTGCTAAGGAGGTTGAATTTGAGCCCCTCAACGTAGGATACCCCCTTTATTACCAATTCATTCTTATGAATTTCACCAACAGCCTTTGTGCGTCCTTTCTTCTCATTGTCTCCAAATGTCACCGAGGGACCTTCGATAGGATGGATGTTCTCTAGCAGTGTTAAGTTTCCCGTCATATGTCTCGAACATCCACTGTCAATGAACCATATGTCCCTGGTGTCCTACAAGCAGATCAAGCAGATTTAGGCACCCAAACTTTGGGTCCTGGTTGGTTAGTAAGTTTAGGCATCCATTTATACCTTGGACCCATTACTCCAGGCCTAGGTGCAAGGTAGCCATTATACGTTTGATAATCATAAGGAATGCTAGCAAAGACTCTGGGCCTCTTAGGTGCATAAATCAATTTTGGTTGAGGCCTGACCTCGGACTTACGCACCATGCCCTTCATTGCCTGTTTGGTCATGTGAAATTTCAGGAAGTGAGATTTCTTCCAGAAGTCATGATTCGATGACCAGTCCTCACTAGACCATGCCCTTCATTGCCTGCTTTTCTCTATTCGTGAGTTCCTAACTCTATGGATCTCAGACCATCCATATTTACCTTGAGGCGCATTATATGGAATGTAGCTTCTTTTGTACTTGGAATGGCCTTGCGAGAGATAGCAAGGTGATCTCTCGATATTGTTTACCAGGCCATTCTTCGTAGCTTTCCTATAATTTCCATTGCTGGTGTATAGGGATAGTTTATGAATAGCTACTCTGGTCTTTTCTGTTGGTCTTTTATGACCATTGTTTGGTTTGGGTTGAGATCCTCCATTATTTGAAGTTCCCAAACCATTGGTCTGTTTATCTCTCGAGAAACAGTCTTGACGGAACCCTAGATCGGTTCTATCACTTGTAGGTCTGTGATCATTTACCATTTTCTCCATAGCTTTGGAGGAATTAGTGTATGATGCTATGACCTTTCTAAGATTAAGCTCTCTGGTCTCTCGAGCTTTGCACTCTTCAGCCAGTAGGATTACTTTGGCTTCTAACTCACTTACGTTGAGAGTTAGCTCCGAATTCTCTTTCGAGACATCCTTAAGCATATCTCTTTCACCAGTTAGCTTGCTGTTTTCTTCCCGGATTTTGGCATGAGTGCTGTTAGCGATAGCGAGATCCCTTTTAAGTGTTTCAAGCATCTCAAAGGGATCTTCATCGCTTCTGAACGAAGAACAACGAGAGGTAGAGGTAGAGTAACGAGATGTGGAAGTAGAGGTTACCTCATTGTCAATGGCCATTAGACATTGATCCTCTTCTTCCTCGGTGTATAAGCAGATGAGTCCCCTTTCATCTTCTGAGCTGCTGCTGCCTTCACTGGAGCTCGATGTCTCGGACTCCTCGATTGTTCTCTCGAGTTCCTCAGCAACAAGCGCCTTTCTGCGCAGATGTTTCCTTGAATCTCCCTTGAAGCCACTTTGTGCTGGCTTCTCTTTGGATTCCTCCTTTCTCCTGGAATCCCTGCCTTCTTGGCCTTGATACTTACTTACCATAGGGTTAGGGCACTCGGCTTTGAAGTGTCCTGGTCTCCTGCAGTTGTAGTAAAGACCCTGATTTTCCTCCTCTATCCTTCTGGATGAATGTTTCTCATTGTTCCTTCTTGAGGAGGAAGGTGAATTTGTGTTGCTCTCCGTTGACTTCCTCATGAATTTCCTGAATTTCCTCATGAAGAGAGCAAACTGTTCGTCAGATAACATATTAGTGGGATTAGGATCTGACCTTGAAGAGGTGGATGGTTGATCAGCAACCAGTGCCACATTCCGTCTGTCCACCACGTCCTCATCTCTCGGAAGCATCTCAAATTCGAAGGCTTTGAGATCTCTGAACAGTTGGTCGGTTGTGGTGTTCTTCAAATCCCTGTGATCACGCATTGTGATCACCTTCATTTCCCACTCCTTGGTAAGACCTCGTAAGACCTTCAGGTTTTGCTCCTTTTGTGGAATCTCCTTCTCGAGATCACTAATCTCGATTTATAGCTTCATGAACCGAGATTCCATGCTGTCGATGCNTCTCGCTATTTTGAATATCAGGATGATATTCCGGATTGAGCACTAGCACTTGAACGTTTGAATAAGACACCTCTTAAGATTTTCAGAATGAACTCCCTTCCTCTGACGAAACTTCCCCCTTTTTTGATCTTGTGTCTTCACGTCCTTTTTATATGAGAGTTAAGGAATAATTCCGTTGGAGGGAAAATTATTCCGTTTGAAATTTGTCTCCCATGCTGTGTATGGGACTTGCATCTTTTCAGCATTTTTCATGGAGTGGTGGTCTTGTAACTTGAACCTTTTGTTTGGTAGTGGATATTCCGTAATCCACTTTCTTGAGTCCATGCTCCACTTGCTACTTTTGGTAAAAGTTACTCTTTTCAAATTCCCATTGATCCTCGTTCTAGGGAATAAGACCGACTTTGGATTAGTGCACCTTCTATCCGTTTGTTGTGGAATTCTGATGTGGCATCCACTTCTGGCACCTCCTTAATATTTTATCTCCATGATATTCTTCTTCTCCAAACTTTATTCATGCTTCCTGACCGTCATTCAGTCTTTTGGAGAAATATCAGTTTATCGAGACCAAGATTGATGTCTCGATTGTTTGATGTCTTGATCCCCATGTATCGAGAGATCTATCTCTCGAACTCTGCTCGGACTCTGCTTATGTCTCGAGACTTAGTTGATGTCTCGCAGACCCTTATTCCTCCAGTGTCGTCCCGTGCCTTCTTCTGATCTATCTATAAGATTACAACACGAGACTTTCTAAGATGTTCACACAAGTTTACCTTAAGCTTAAATATTTTCCGAGTTGAGCTCAAGTTACCCGGTTGTATTTTCGCTCTTACTTTACTTGTCGAACTTACATTGATTCCTATCTTTCGAGACTTAGGGGATTTTAAGATAAATTTTGGTATCATCAAAATCTAATACATTATGTTCCTAACATATGATGGGGGATAGACTGAAGCTTGGTGTTAGAAGCTCGGAATGGACAAAAAAGACAACCAATGAAGATGAAGAGAGGGCTCGAAGGAAGACAAGATGACATGGCGAAGGTCGGTCGGGCAGAGGTCATTCAATGGACTACTTTGTGGAGCACGTTTAAGGAAGATTTTGATAATGAAAAGAATATGCTTGGTGGTTCCTTAGGTGACAAGGCATCTGAAGATCTTAGACTGAGAGTAATTGAATATAACTATTGAAACGATTAGCTACCATGGAAGAAAGGTCAGGCTAAGGGAAGCAAGAAGAGGACGAGTCAGACCGGACCGACCTAGAAGGTTCCGAGGTAAGAAAGGCGGTGCAAGAAGGGCGGGGCAAGACAAGCAGTTATGGAAGTTTCTTGTGAGAGCGGTTGTCTCGGCCCCATACTGGCGAGCAACGAGAATAGCTTAATCAATCTCGTGCTCAAAGTGGGCAAAGACAAGCGGAGGACCCCCCTGCTAATAGGGTCCGAGTCGAAGAGGCACCCACGCCTCCAATACCAGTCGCGCCAGAACAACCAGAGCGATAGGGGATTCTTGGAGTGCATACTCGGCTGGTAGAAGTCCATGAGCGAGAGGTGCGACTCCGTGAAAGATAAGGGTCTTTGGTGGTTCAACAAGCAAGGTCTATTTGGCCGGTGGAGCAAGAAAGGTCGGCTACTTCACACCGATCTCTATCGAGGTCAAGAGGACCGTGTCAATCCATTTTCAACAGGTTGATGAACCAAGAAATACCAGGGGATGAATATCTGAGGGAGGTCGCCCCTAACGAGCCTAGAAATAGGCGAGAGCGACGATATGACAAGGTTTAGAGGCGTGTTGAGGAACACTCGGTTCATGAGAGCAACGGTGAATCGCGCATGGAACAGGGTCAAAGGCTGGAGGACGTTGTCGCGTTAGCACGACAAGTGCAGGACTTGCAAAACCAGGTGAATGGAAATGTCAGTGATGCTCAATCTTTCTTGCGAGCATGCGCATTCTCCAGGGAAATCATGTCCTTCCGGACCCTAGTAAAGTTTAAGCTGCCCAAGAACCTAACATACGACGGAACTGGAGATCCTCGGGCAAACTTGCTTAGCTTCCAAGCTCGGATGCAAATTCATGGAGCCGAAGATCCGCTGATGTGCAAAGCCTTCTTGACAACTCTAACTGGTTCGGCACAAAGGTGGTGCATGAGACTGCCCGAATATTGTGTAACAGCTTCGCACAAATGGCTGAGCTCTTTTTAACCAATTATGCCGCCTACTTGCGCCCCAAGAAGAATTTTATGTACCTGTTCGGAGTTAAGTAGGACCCTAGTGAATCGCTTATGTCGTATTTAGCGAGGTGGCAGAAAGAGGTTCAGACGGTGGATGATTTGAACAATAAGACATTGCTGATATTGTTTATGGAGAATTTAAGGTTAGGGAAGCTGTACACCAATCTCCATACTGAGTGGCCAAGCTTGTATGCCCAAGCCATTCAAAGCGCCAATCGACACGCCGACGCTGAGGACGCGGTAAAACAGAAAAGGATTTAGGAAGGAGGGTCGTCACGACCCAAGAAGCCTCGTGTAGAGGAGTCATGTGCTGGGACATTCGATAAGAGTCAGCTAGGCCGGCAGGAGACCGGTCGGAACCCTGAAAGAACGGGTGTCCCACCATTCTGTCAACCACCCGTTGCAGTTCAAGAGGTGCAAGCTCAGCCTCAAACAGAGTCACAACCAGCGAATGCGACCCCAACCACTGGTCAGACCTCTAGAACAGGCAAGTATTATCAGTTGCTGTGACACCCCAACCTTTCAAAAGTTGAGATAGCTAAAACTTTAACACAAAAGCTGCCTATCTCAACTATCAAACACAACATAGCGGAATCAATTTATAACCTAAGGGGTATCATGCCACATCTAGGTAAGAAAAGCACGGCCTAGATGCACAGGCTAACCAAAAACTGAACTTCATAAAGTTTAAATCCTCAAAACATTGTCAAAACAACCAAAATCTAAACAAGAGTATATAATCTCATCATTGGCACACAAGCCCAAAACATAAAGTCTAAACAACATCAACTATGTCTAAGCCGCCTCATAAAGATAAGCTCTAACGCGCTCTCGCTTAGACTTATTCCATACCTGGAAAACATGTAAGAAACCATTAGCAAAAGACTGCTAAGCAACCACCATTCACACCCGCAAGAAAATACATATATATATATATATAAGTTTCTAAATAGGTTTACACACCCATATAGAATATATACACCAACGAACTATTTAGTATTTAAAGCGGATACTCAACAACAACAAGCTGAATAAAGGATAAACCAAGACTTTCCAACAATATCAATATTCAATCGAATGTACAAGACAACAAGTCCATAACAGAATATCAACCGAATCAAGAATTCAATAGAATACTCATAAAAAACGACCAAACAAAAATATATCCAAGAATAATCAACAACCAACGAGATACGATATAACTCAAGAATCAAGTAAGAGACCAAACAGACCTCAACCTAAGGATAAGTACCAACCCTTACCCTCCAACCAGCTTACCAATCCTCAAATCAATCATCAACCCAAACTCAGTTCACAGAGGCAAATAATGCCCGAATCATAAAGGCAAATGGTGCCCAAATACACAAAGGCAAATCATGCCCATATACACAAAGGCAAATCGTGCCCAAATACATAACAGCAAATCGTGCCTAAATACGTAAAGGCAAATCGTGCCCAAATACATAAAGGCAAATAGTGCCCATATACACAAAGGCAAATAGTGCCCATGTACACAAAGGAAAATAGTGCCCATGATTGATTCATCCTCAAACACCCCAAAGATACTCAAAGATCTACCATGCACATCCAACCTCAAACTCAGCCCAAGAACAAACCACTCAGAGTGTTCATCTCAGATTATGAACACAAACAACTCCCACGTAATATAATCAAGGATTCAACTAACCAAGAAACTCAAAAGATGGACCAAGAGATATGAATAAATACTCTAAAAATATGGTAAAATACTCAACTAAACACTCCAACAAAATCCAGAACAAAAGGGGAAACAACCAAACAACAGATCACAGAACCACTCACAGGAACAAAATTCCCAGCAGAACAGACGGAACCCCCCAACGGAACCCCGCCCTCCGCCACTCTCCTCTGCAAGGAGGGAGCGGATCACCTCGACGAACCTCCCTCTTCCGCCGTCCCTCATCGTGGCCTACTTACAGAATACTCCAACGGGACACATTATACCGCTGGGGTACTCCGCAAGGCAAACCCGAACCCCAGATCACAGACTCAAACAGAATGCGCAATGTTCATTCCAGAATATAAAAATAAGATTAGATTGTTCAGATTACAACTCCCAAAAGCCAAATAAACATGGAATCCATACCAATAAATATCCATAAACATCAAGATGCAAAGGATCAAGAACACAAGTTCGTAATCCATCAAAATAACTTCACAGACAACCAAAAATAGGCTAAGCAGCAAAGAATTTCTCAGGATTCCAATACACCAAATAATATCATAGATTGAGAGTGTAAAAGTAGGTTTTAGTGGACATGATGGTTACCTCTTGAAGCACACTTCACCCAAGAACTCTCAAACCTCCTTACAAAACTTCACCTCTACCTTGATCATCTTTTTCCCAAAAGATCCCCAAAAGAACAACATAAGAACTTGTATAAAGATTATGAAAATAACATGATGCAAGGTATATTCATAGAGATAGACACTTACCCAAGCCTTAACAATCCTAAAAGAGCAATCTTGGTCTTGAATCTTGAAGATGAAAGTGTAGGATTCACTTAGGGTTCTTTAGAGGTGAAAGGGGTAGGATGGATTATATTTGAAGGAAATGAAAAGAGGAATAGGGTTGTAAGTACAAAGCTTTTATATTAGTAGGGAAAGATCATTACATATATTATGTATGTATCAACTAGGGTAAGACTTGAAATAATGAGCCCTTATAAAATGAGTCTCACATTATTTATTATACTACTAGTTTGTAGGAAATTAATCCTTCAAGAATAAATAGGTTGGGCCATTATAAAGAAAATGCCCTTACTTATAAGAATTGTTAGGATCCAAATTTGAATAAATCCCTTACAAGAATTAAATCAAGAATTGGGCATTAGAATAAATAATAAATTCCGGGTTCAAGAATTATATATATATATCAATTGGAAAGATTAAGCCCAATTAAATCAAATAAATTACCCGGTGGAAATAATTACCGGTCTCAAGGCTTGAACGAAATTACGGGGCACTACAGTTGCATTGGTCGACCACCTATTTGACAGAGGAATGTGACTTCTTGAAGAAAGAAATAGAGGCTATCATACAAAGGAGTACTCCAACTCAGTGGCGTCAGGGTTTGCGGGAACCAGGGTCAGACTAGAGAAGGTAACCATGATAAAGGAAAACAGTCTACTTCGGAAGAAAAGGAGGATAAGTGGAAGGGAAAAAACGTCATTAACATGATCTTCGGAGGACCTGAGAGAGGTGACTCGGCCGGGTCGAGGAAAACCTAAGCTCGACACCTATACGTCGGAGCTATCTATGGACGCGCGGAGCAGGTAAAAAGGGCATGTCGAGAGCCAATCACTTTTACATATGATGACCTACCCTTGGATCAAGGACCCCATAGAGACGCCCTAGTCATAACCATGGACATAGTCGGTACCGTCGTACGACGAGTGTTGGTGGACACCGGTAGTAGTGTTAACGTGCTTTACCTCAACACTTTCAACAAGTTAGGGTTGGATAGAGATATCCTTAGGCCAATCATGACTCCTTTAGCTGGGTTCACCGGTGATTCAATTGAGGCTGAAGGTGCTATAAAGCTGTTGGTCGAGTTAGGCACCTACCCAAAAACTACCACGATAGAAATGGAATTTGTAGTCGTCCGTCTGGAGTGCTCTCACAACGTGATTTCGGGGAGGCCAAGGTTGGAGGAATTAGGAGCCTTAATCTCACTATAAAAATCTGTGCATGAAATTCCGAACACCCATGTGAGTAGGAGTGGTACGCAGTGATCAAAAGGTAGCTCGTAACTGTTACCTATAGTCCTGTCGTAAGTTAGGAAGGTCAGATCTCCGAATCCATACTATCACTAAAAAGAAGGACATGGCAAAGAGAACGTTGGAACGACCTGGACCAGCGTTCGAGTTAGAAGAGGTAGAAATTGATCCTACCTTCCCTGAAAGACGAGTAAGGATCGGAAAAGGCCCGTCTAAAGCCGCCAAAGAGTCGTGGTACAAGTGTTGAAGAAATATATGAAAATCTTTGCTGGAGGACCTAAGGATATGCCAAGAGTGGACCGATCCATAATAACTCATCGGTTGGCAGTTGATCCGACTTAGCGACCTGTGGTTTAAAGAAAGAGACATCTTTCGACAGATCAACGAGAGTTTGTAAAAAAGGAGATTGATGCATTGCTAGCTGCTGGCCATATTCGTGAAGTAAAATATCCAAAATGGTTGGCCAATGTGGTGTTGGTCCCAAAGCCGCCTGCTTGGAAGATGTGCGTCGACTACACCGACTCTAACAAAGCTTACCCCAAAGACCCGTTCCCTTTGCCAAGGATCGACCAGATGGTGGACGAGACAGCGGGGTGTGCCTTACTGAATTTCATAGACACCTTCCAAGGTTATCATAAAATCTTCATGCACGCACCCGACGAAGAGAATATTGCCTTCGTGACTCCTGATGGGGTGTACTGCTATCGGGTGATGCCATTCGGATTGAAGAATTTTAGTGTGACTTATACTAGAATGGTGTCGCAACTATTCAAGGACCTATTGGGAAAGTCTATGGCTGCCTACGTGGATGACATGCTCGTGAAAAGTGTCAAGGAGGAAAATCATGCAGACGACCTTGCTGCTAGCTTCTAAGTCATGGAGAAACATAATCTACGGTTGAATGCTAAGAAGTGTGCCTTCACGGTACAAAGGGGGTAAGTTCTTAGGCTACTTGGACACTCGATGAGGGATCGAGCCAAACCCTGAAAAGGTTAGGGATGTCCTAGACATGCAGCAGCCCAAAACTATCAAGGAGCTACAGTGATTGACAGGTCTATTGGCAGCATTAAGTCGATTTTTGTCAGGGACGGGTTTGTTTGGTCGGAGGAATGTCAGATAGCTTTCGAAGGTCTCAAGAAGTACTTGCTATCTCCTCCATTGTTGTCCAAACCAGTCAAGGGGGAAACACTTTTCCTCTATCTAGCCGCTTCTCAACAGGCAATAAGCTTGGTCCTCATCCGGGAAGAAGACAAGGTTCAACACCCAATATATTATGTGAGTAGGGGTTTAAAGGCTGTCAAGGTTCGCTACTCACCACTCGAGAAGATGATCTATGCATTAGTAGTCACGGCCTAGAAGTTAGTCCCCTACTTCTAAGCCCACCTGATCCAAGTGTTGACAGATCAACCATTGGCGGGAGTTCTCAGGACTCTGACCTCGTCGGGTCGACTCGTAAAATGGGCTGTTGAGCTAACCCAGTATGGAATGGAGTACCAACCACGACCTTCCATCAAAGCTCAGGTCTTAGCTGACTTCATAGTCGAATGCACAGTTTAGGATTCAAAGGACGACTCTGTGACTGTTCCTGACTCCGAGGAATGGTGGGAAATGCATGCTGATGGTGTATCGAGCCAAAAGCACCATGGAGGGGGAGTAATATTAACTACCTGAAGGGTGTATAATTTGCGGTGAGTGATTTGTGGAATGGTATGCGTTAA
This sequence comes from Ipomoea triloba, assembly GCF_003576645.1. Taxonomy (NCBI): domain Eukaryota; kingdom Viridiplantae; phylum Streptophyta; class Magnoliopsida; order Solanales; family Convolvulaceae; genus Ipomoea; species Ipomoea triloba. The sequence continues at coordinate 14,853,570 of NC_044920.1, read as the reverse complement.
AACGAAGAGTCAAGACTCCCCGAGTGTCGGTCTCTCAAGGAAGGCAGATTGGAGTTGCATTAATGTTGGCATTTAGAAGATTAAAGTAAAAGAGTTACGTGAATGACTAAGACTCGATGACATTTATACAAGGGTTCTAGACTTAAATGGATAGGTTTAATAGAAAGGGGAAACGGAGATTGGGGCTCGTGGCTAGCATATATGATAAACTCTCCTATAGGTTTTGCAAACACATGATTCGGATTCAACTAGAGAGTTCACGGCACCATTACCGAGTGGCGTCACACTCGGAATCCCACATCCTCAGTTGGTTGGGGCATTTCATCGAACGCCTTTTCTACCACTCCTCCCGGGCCACTTCCTCTCGGACAGAAGGCGGGGATGTGGATGAGTTGGACTCGTGAGAGGCCGCTATCGCGCACACACTCACTTCCACAGGGTTTGATACCTAATGTGGCCACACTTAGGAACAAAGCATATCAAACATCACCCACACAAGCATTTGAATCTAAAAACATCAAGTTCACAAATTTCAGGAAATTTCATCAACAAATCAACCACATAACTAGTTTCGGGGCCACCAATCCCCTATCTACTCAAAGCAAACATCAAGAGAATAACAAGAGAAAGCAATAGAAGATTTAGAAGCAATAAAAACGAAATCAAACTAGATAATGTAAGGAAGAGTTACCATCCATAGCTAATGGATTCTATTACATTTTTGCCTTTAATCTTCTAGCTTTCTACCTTGGTTTCTTCAATCTAATCTAAGAGAAAATGGGTTTGTCCCCCAAGAGAGGACAAAACAAAGAGAACTTCATATCGAAAAATTAGGGTTCCCATAAAAATTCAAGAGAAGGGTTTAAATAGTCATCATGAAGTCAAAATCCCGAAATAGCCCATGATGGCCTGGTCACGCCACCTTCACGCGTGAGGGGGCATGGACGCGTACTGGAAGTGGTCCACGCCTCCTACTCGCGTGATGCTTGCATAAATGGTCCCTGCCCGGTTGCTTATTCGCTTGTTGCTCTGTTTTGGCCTTGAATCCCTTTCCACTCTGCGAAACTGACTTCAAAACATACTCTAAAGTTGCGTTAGAGATTTTTGATCACATCCGAGTTTTAATCCATGAAATTGTTATAAATGGGCGTCGAAACTTCACAATTCTGTCCTAAAAATGACCCTAAATTCGACTATTCTTGGCGCTTATCAAAGTTTCCACACTTAAACCTTGCTTGTCCTCAAGCAAGTACATTATCTAAACTCTAATCACTTAAGTGCCAAGAATAGTTGCGTACTCTTATCAGTTGATCAATCAGGTGATGTGTGGGTGTTTAGAGCAGAGTGGGTGAAATTCCCTACACTATTTACCAAGAATACTACGCTTATGCCAACCAAATGTGAGAAATATGCTAAGGAAGTGAAAGTCGCATAAGATAGATTTTATAACAAGAAAGATCGCATTCACACCTTTCAAGCATGCAATAATAGGGATTCACCTTTCATTTTGTAGGGGCCTAAAAGCCGATCCCACTTTTCGGAACGATGTGCACACCCTAGTCAAATTTCCAACCATACGCCAAAGCCCTTTTACGCAAAAATAAATGAGGGTAGGGACACGGACCGCTCATCGCCATGACTTGGGCGATCACTCTTTTTTTCTCAACCCCCTCGGCTATTCTTTCGGACAACCCGACTTCACATGGATCTCCATGCTTTTTCGAAGACAGTGCAATGGGTGCCCGAACCCAAGCAGGGCGGCTCACCTCTTCTCGATTTTCTCATCTCCCAGGATCTCTTTGAGACAACTGACTTCACGTAGAGCTCTACTCTTCTTTGAAGATGGTGCAATGGTTGCCCCATATCCTAGCGAGATGGCTAACCTCGTATCTTAACTCTAGGAGTGTAACACCCCGTAATTTCGTTCAAGCCTTGAGACCGGTAATTATTTCCGCCAGGCAATTTATTTGATTTAATTGGGTAATTATTTTATGTCTTACCCTAGTTGATACATACATAATATATGTAACGATCTTTCCCTACTAATATAAAAGCCTTGTAGTTACAACCCTATTTCCCTTTTCATTTCCTGCAAATATAATCCATCCTACTCCTTTCACCTCTAAAGAACCCTAAAGTGAATCCTACACTTTCATCTTCAAGATTCATGTAACACCCCAATTTCTGTTCCGACAACTATTACAATATGCGTAATATAACGCTGCGGAAGCTTACATCTTACAGCAGTAAACTGGGTGCTACCGCCACACTTAGAGTGAAGCCTATCACCTCTTTGATAAAACTTCCACTATAAGTGCACAGGCTAAAAGAAACACACTCAACATCAACACCCCAAACATCAAAATATAATATTCTAGGCATATATATTAATATCAAAAGGTATTTATAAGAATTTGCCCGACGGCTGTTATTTACAAACTTCGGGTCCTCCACTGCCCTAACAGACTAGAGCCAGCCAAAACTAAGGCTACCAAAAGATATATATACACAAAAAGAGAAAACCATCCAAAAACTTCCCAACTCTGGCCCTCTAATCCAAACTTCGGTACACCGGTGTGGTGTACGTGCCCCAAACGAGGTGCCACTCTCCCTCGAACCACATGATGTGATCGAGGAAGCGACACTCGACTAACATCATTGACCACTCGTCACGAAAATCTCGTGGGTCGGAGTCCCACGGACACGGGTAGCGGACAATGAACTCGATAGGGTCAGAACCGGGAATAAGCTCTATGGGGTAGTACCCATACTGAGCATTTAACTCATCTACTAAGTCCAAAAAGGAATAAGGATTGACTGGGCTGACTGGGGTTGCTGGAGTATAGTCAGGGGACGCTGGAGTATAGTCTGGAGAGCTTTGAGAATCGGGTGGAGAATAGGGGTCTCTGTCCGGCGTGTCATGCAAAGTCTGACCAACAAAAGTAGGTCCCGGGCAAACATGATCAGGAGTGTTTGCCGGGCTACAGGATCCTTCACTGGATGACATCTGAAATGACGTACACGGTGAAGTGTAATTAGCACAACGGCTAAGTAAGGTAATCCATTTGTCACTTCCATCAGATAAAAGTTTTGACAAATAATTCATAAAGGTAAATACACATTACCAAATATGGTGTCCATGCCTTTCATTACTGCAATCAACAATTAATGCCATATAATCACAAGCATATAATGAGTATATAAGTCACAACACATTTCCTTATCAAACTTCCTAGTTTATCAAACTAGGTTGCCTTTGATTTCTTTTCATACAGGATAGGTTTTCAGAACTATCCCTGTCTATCACATATGTCAATGCCACAATTATGACTTCTAGTTGTCTTCAATTATGAAAACGTTACTTAGTTTCTGACTAGAAGCAAGAGACCTTATTGAGGATACAAGTATATATATATACATACCACATATATATATACTTAATACTCATACCATATATAATATGTATATATTACTTTATACACATACGTAGGTTATGCTACACATCCAATATATATAAATATGTAATGCTATTTTCATATATATAAATATATCACACACATACATATACAGTATATATATACCACACGCACACATCATATATATATTACACACACTCACAATTATCATTAACACATCAATAATCATACTAAGCGTAATTCAGAAAATTTCAGCTTGGCGCAGTCCGAAAGATTGAGCCGGTAAAAATAGTTCCCGAACTCTTTTTCACTTGAAATTTTTATGGTAGAACCCCAACTTATAGTACTTGATGTCCATAAAAAGTTTTGGTCATTTTGATCCACGAATAAACACAGAAAATTCCATTTTTGCCCTTGGCAGTGGGCTGTCCGGAATTCTGTCTCTCCCTGGACCAGTTTTGGGAAAAATTCGAAAACCATACTTCCACTACTCCGATCATTATGAAATTTTATATGCGGGTTCTACACTTATAGAACTACATGTCTAAAAAAATTGGATCAAAATACCTTACCAATTTTTCCCAATAAATTTCGGAAGTTACTGCCAGAATCTACCCTGATTTCCTTTCACTATTTTCACAAGTATAAGCCTATATGAACATAAATATAACATATACAGCATATCCAAGTTATGAACATGTATAAAAATATTTCCAAAGCTCAAAAACACCATATTTCAACCAAAAATCAATTATCCAAATTCAAGTGACTAATTCCAACTTAAGGGAATTCCTTACCTTGTAAAGGATTTCTAACACCTTAGGAAGCAATTTTGGATCCTTTCCCCAATTTTCACCTTAAAACCTAGGTTCAAAATCAACACCATAACATCATGTATCAAGAAATTAAACATAGATTCATAACCTAGGAAGGATTACAAAGCTTTCTACCGAATAATATCGAAAACTTACCGAATAAATTGGAAGTTTAGAAGGATTTGGCTATGGAACTTTGGAAGAAAAAATGGTGGAAGATGATCACACCTCTCTCTCTCTCTTTTTGGCATTTGGGGAAGAAAAGGGAAAAAAAATTCCTTTTATATTTAATCCCAACTTATGGGATAAGCTTTAGGAAAAAAATAATAAAATAATAAAATATCTCCACAACATATCAGTTGTGGTCCAAACAGATAAAGTTTCGGTGGAAAATAATCTAGAAAGAATAATTTTCGAAACCACAAATTTATTCCAGTCAAAAGCTCCAAAATGGGCTAGGTTCGGTACACTGCGGAAATTTCGCGGTGTACGATCAGAAATAAATTTCGACCCTTATAGCTCATCCAATTTCAACTTAACTAAGCAGGAAGTTCATACTTAGTCATAACATGCCTAATCATCAATTTTTAAGGAAATCCGAGCTGAAAATTCGTCCTCGAAAATTTTACGGTTCGTGACCAGCACGAACGATCGCAGCTTAATGACAACTATACCTCCGTATAAAAATTCCCTTGACATATTGGGAGATCATCTTATGAATGTCATAGCCTAACGATATATTTTCCGACCCTTAGACTTATCGGAAAGACGAGGGGTTACAATTCAAGTCAAGATTACTCTTTTAGGATTGTTAAGGCTTGGGTAAGTGTCTATCTCTAGGAATATACCTTGCATCATGTTATTTTCATAATCTTTATACAAGTTCTTATGGCATTCTTTTGGGGATCTTTTGGGAAAAAGATGATCAAGATGGAGGTGGTGCCTTGAGAGGTGTTTTGAGGTTTTCTTGGATGAAGTGTGCTTCAAGAGGTAACCATCATGTCCACTAAAACCTATTTTTACACTCTCAATCTATGATATTATTTGGTGTGTTGGAATCTTGAGAATTTCTTTGCTGCTTAGCCTATTTTTGGTTGTTTGTGAAGTCATTTTGATGGATTATTGTAACACCTCGGCCCGGCTATGCCGTACATCCGGAGTAGTTACCGCCACACCTAGACTGAACCCTGTCCGACCTCGATAGAGTCCACTCTAGATGCACAGGCTAAAGAAGAAAATTGCTTCACACACACACACTTTCTACTTGACATAACCATATATTCACTTCAGCAGAGAGAGACAAAAGTAGCTAGATTAGCTACGAATATCTATATACCAGAGTTGACCACTAGGGTCCCAAAACACCAAGATTTAAGTTACTTACAAACTTACTAGCCAACTAAGTTTACTATGGCTACAAAAATATTTACACAAAACAGGTCATTCCAAAACCTTCCCAACCAACCATCTAATCCAAGCGGCGGTACACCGGTCCGGTGTACGTTCCCCATACTAGATGCCACTCACCCGCAAACCAGGTGAGATGATCCAAAAAGTAGCAAGGAGTGATCACCATAGACCACTCATCCCAATACTCCGAAGTACTAGGGTCCCACGGATAGGGATAAAAGACAACGAACTCAAGGGGATCACTCCCCTCTAACACCTCTATGGGATAAAACCCATGCCTAGCTTGGGCATCATCCAGAAAAGTCGGTTGTCAGTTGCGAACCGGAATGCGAGAGGGTGTAGATGGATAAGCTGGGGGAGGGCTGTACTGCGGAGAAAGAGGAGCAGGTGGATCAGGAGCGTAGCCAGGAACATAGGGGTCTTCGCCTATCAAAAATTGTGAGTAGTCATCATAGTCCATAGTCGGGAAGGTAAACTCAGATGAGCTCCCTGAGCTCATCGGGCTCCAGGAGCCCACACTAGATGACATCTGTTAAATAAAAACACATTGAAGTGTAGTTAGCATGACGGCTAAGTAAGGGATCCATGGGTCACCCAAAATTAAATAAAGGTTTGCAAAACAGGTATATTTAAACAAAACCTTTGTTACCATTCTTCTCATTGACACTTTCCTGCAAATAGGTTATCAAGTATAGCTCGCACAAGTAATAATTAAGAATGGAACAACAATAGACTTTCTTTGGATAAGGGATTGCTTAACAAGAAATACATTACTCAACGCATCACTAATCATTTAAGCATATAAGCAAGTAGTGGAAAAATTTATAGACTTCGCATTTAATCACCACCCTGTACCTGAAAATCTTCCTCAGCTCATAGGGAAATTCCACTAACTTGTTCTCAAAGAGGATTCATCAACACCCTTTCTTGCTTAAACAATCATCACATCTCTCTTTAGCGTAGCTACAGAGTAACTACATTTTCATACGAAATTCTCCACTTAGTTTCTTTGTAGAAAGCGTGAGGCCTTTTGAGTATTCTCTTGACCACTTGGATCATCGAACTCGGGTTCAGTGGTCATCACCCGGTCTAACACTAATCCCCTGGACGTAAGGTTCGTTAAAATGACCCCTAGCTGGCCCTACTAGGTCCATAGAAACGACGCCTACCCGGACTTTCTAGAGTAACTATACTTTAAGTGTGCACACCCCCGCAGGAATACCTCATCCAAACGAGTTATATAGTACCCGGCGAATAGACTTCGCTCCTTCCGTATGAATGATCATACTAAATATAACAACCTTGGGCAATGGCACTTTAAGCCACCGGAAGGCTAATCAAGGTCCTCCTCAACTTTACTAGAAACTAAGGGTTTTAAAAGATTTTCTCTTCCTTCTCATCTTTCTTGAATCAAAAATTACTTTTTTTTTTGGACATATTCCACAAAACCAAGTTCCAACTTGAAATCATTCAACACTTTTAACTTTGTCCAAAAGTTTTATTTCTCAAAACATTTTGATAGTACACCAATCACCATACATCGGGGTAATAAAGTATAACTATCCCACATTATTCCATTATCACATCACATATGTACATAATACTTGATGTTGTGTGTATGGTGGTGAGGGTGAAGTGTGAAGGTGGTAAAACGAAGAGTCAAGACTCCCCGAGTGTCGTGTCTCTCAAGGATGGCGAATGGGAACCGAATACGTGTTGGCATTCATGAGGTTGAAAGGTAAGAGTTGCAAGAATCAAAGGTGGAGGTTTTGTTCATGGGTGGTTGAAAGGTTTGAAGGTAAAATAAGATGTAAAATACACAAGGTAAAAGGAAAGGGGTGCATGCCAAAGTTAAGCCAAAGGATTGATTATCGTAGGTAGCTTGGAATTGGGTTTCGGGATTGATCTAAGGAGTCACGGTATTGGTACCGAGTGGCGTCACACTCAGACTCTCAATCCTCATTCGGTTGAGGCATTTTATCGAACACCTTGCCTACCACTCCTCTCGGATCTCATCCATTCGGATTAAGAGCGGAGATATAGATGAGTTGGGCTCGTGAGAGGCCGCTATCGCACACACTCTCACTTCCACTCGGTTCACTAATTATCCCGGTCGGAATAGAAACAAGATTGAACAACATCATCCATACAAACATCAATCATACTCCCACAATACCAAGATCATAATATCAAATTATAAGCATCAATCCATAGATCAACAAGGGCACACACACCCAACTACTCTACTCTACCATAATAAACATAAATAAAAGCAATATAAACAATGCAAAAATATAAAAGAGTAAACTTTATATTAATAGAAGAGAAATTATACGTAAAGAGTTCTTGGATCTACATCTTGATCTTCAAATCCTAAATCTATTCTAAGGAGGAATGTTTTCTTCCCCAAAGGGGAAGAATTTGGAAAGGGAAATCAGATCTAAAGCTATTTGGGGCTGTTAGGAACTGATCTAAAAGACCTATAAAGGGCATATGTATAGCCCCCAAAATTTCATCCTAATAATTTCCGCGCTGTGTCGCGTCCACGCGGCTCACACGCGTGTGAGCGTGCGTGGGAGCGAACCAGTAAGCAACCACGCCGCTCACACTCGTGTGAGCGTGCGTGGTGAAGTTTGCTTCTTCTGTATTCTTCTATGCTGTAGCTCTCGTCGATACGGTTCCATAGCCACCTGCCTCGTCTCATTCGGACATTCCTAGCTCCGGTTACGTCCGTTTTATTGAAGTGTCGCCGGAATGCCCTGCGAAGTGCAAGAATTGTGCAAATTATATAAAAACACACAAGATAGACCTATATGCAATGAAATTACCCTATCTTAGCATGTTTCTAGGCCTAATGGATATCTATTATAGCATATTTTACACCTAAATGACCCCTAAAATACGACTACTTTTGGCACTTATCAAATTTTCCACACTTTGACTTTGCTTGTCCTTAAGCAATTCACAATTACACTCTAATCATTTAAGTGCCAAAGGTAGCTGCGTTACTCAATCAATTAATCTGTTTATCAGCTCTAGGGTGTAACAACGGAGTGGGTGAAATTCCGCACATTATCTACACAGAATGGTAACCACATGCCATACACTCTAAGAATATACAAACGAAGCAAAACCCCTATGGTCTCATTTGGACAATGCAACGCACACACCCTTCATTCAACCAAGCATGCAATCCAAATTAGATTCACCTCAAATTTTACAAAGGCCTTCAAGCCGAGCCCCCTAGTGGGAACGATGTGCACACCTCAACCAATACTTTTCAACTAGACGCCAAAGCCCAACGCGTAAAATAAGTGAGGGTAGGGACATGGACCGCTCATCGCCATGGCTTGTGCGATCACTCTTTCTTCTCACTTCCTAGGATAACGCCATCGGGCGGCCCGACTTCACATGGAGATCCATGCTTTTTCGAAGACAGTGCAATGGGTGCCCGAATCCTAGCGAAGCGGCTCACCTCCGCTCTATTTTCTCATCCTTTTGGATTAAGAGCGGAGATATAGATGAGTTGGGCTCGTGAGAGGCCGCTATCACACACACTCTCACTTCCACTCGGTTCACTAACTATCCCGGCCGGAAATAGAAGCAAAGATTGAACAACATCATCCATACAAACATCAATCATACTCCCACAATACCAAGATCATAATATCAAATTATAAGCATCAATCCATAGATCAACAAGGGCACACACACCCAACTACTCTACTCTACCATAATAAACATAAATAGAAGCAATATAAACAATGCAAAAATATAAAAGAGTAAACTTTATATTAATAGAAGAGAAATTATACGTAAAGAGTTCTTGGATCTACATCTTCATCTTCAAATCCTAAATCTATTCTAAGGAGGAATGTTTTCTTCCCCAAAGGGGAAAAATTTAGAAAGGGAAATCAGATCTAAAGCTATTTGGGGCTGTTAGGAACTGATCTAAAGCTATTTGGGGCGTTGGTGTATATATTCTATATGGGTGTGTAAACCTATTTACAAACTTATTATATATATGTATTTCCTTGCGGGTGTGAGTGGTGGTTGCTTAGCAGTCTTTTGCTAATGGTTTCTTGTATGTTTTCCAGATATGCAATAAGTCTAAGCGAGAGCGCGTTAGAGCTTATCTTTATGAGGCGGCTTAGACGTAGTTTATGTTCCTTTAAACTTTATGTTTGGGCCTGTGTGCCAATGATGAGATTATATACTCTTGTTTAGATTTTGGATATGTTTTGAGGATTTATATCTGTGCAGTTCAGTTCTTTTGGTTAGCCTGTGCATCTAGGCCGTGCTTTTCTTACCTAGATGTGGTATGATACCCCTTAGGTTATAAATCGCTTCCGCTATGTTATGAAGACTATGGTTGAACACAACCTAGCGAGATGGCATTCCTCAATTTTTATCTATAGGATTGGCCTTTTGCCTTTTCTACTGTTTCTCCATACAACTCCTTATGCCTTTTTCTTGGGATTAAGGGATTTTTCACTCTAAGCTCACTATTAGGCTCACCTTTTGCCCCATGCCCTACCAAGATTAGTTCAATTCCGGGCTTCGCTTTCACTTATCTTTCTAAAATTAAGGGGTGCACACTCCCACTTCGAGAGATCATTGACTAAGGTCTAAGGAAAATAAGAGGTGAATATCATGCAAGCATTCAAGAATTTAAAGCTCATTTGGTCAAAGAAGGGGTACTTCCCATGGATATTCAAAGAGAAAAAATTTTATTTTTTGCATATGATTAACATTCTCCCTAGATAATGTGAACAATGACACACTCTCCAAAGATAAAACACACCCATGAGACAAGACCAATATATCAATCAAGCAACAAACAATATAAGCACAAGGTGCATCCTTTCCACACTTTAAAACAAACATCGTCCTCGATGTTGCCATGAAGATCAAGTGGAACAAAGGAGCACGACCATTCAAAATCAATCAAACCCTTTCCACACTTTAGAAGTGTTTCCAGGGGTGTGGGCTATCAACAATATAGCATTATGTGTGTGCAAAATAGCATGTGTTTATCAAGTATGCAAGGAACACGTATAACAATTTAATTTCCACACTTTAGAATTGAAAAACGAGGCATAAAAAGTAGAAGGGATAAGAGGTTTACAACCAAGTAAGCATCCCTTCATTTCCACACTTTAAGCTTCTAGCATCTCTTTTACCTTCGTTCTCCAAGCTACATGAAACAATGTTAGCGCAAGAAGACAACCAATTTACGTGCAATGGCCTGGCGGAAGTTATTTTATTCATAATGAAAGCATTAAAGCATTAATCCTAAAACAAGGTAAGTAATTAAAACAAAAGCAATAAGAAAGATATGTAAATCAAGATAGGAGATGATTTTTGGCACGGCCAGACCTTGGAGACTCATAAAAATTGGATGAAAAGAAAATAATGCACGGAAATCTGTCCAGGACCTGTCCACGTGACTCACACGCGTGGTGGTCCTCGTGGAGCGGCTCTGGAAAGATTCCACGCCTGTCACCACGTGTGTGAGCAGGCGTGGTCAGCAGTGCTGATCACCTTCTTCGTCTCCTGGATTTTGCCTTCCATTTTTGGATCCGGTTTAGCTCATTCGTCATGGCTTAGCACCAAAATCACCTGCATTGTTAGCTCAAGCAAGGCTATTCTAAAAAGAAAAATTGCTAATAAACGAAGAGAAAGAAAAAGTAAACAAGAAATAAAGTTCTAATCTAAGGATAACGTTGGGATTGCCTCCCAAGTGTGCCATGGTTTAACGTCTCCTTGCCAGACGTTGTGTGCTCTATCATTCGAAACACACAGATTTTGGGACCTTACCAAGCGTCCCGTGAACCTTTGCTTCAAGGAATACCCCCAGATGGGTAACATCCTTGAATACCCACAAAAATAAAGGAATAACAACATGCAAGGTTGGAAGAATTTTAGCACCAAACACCCTCCTTAACTCTTCTAGGATGGTGTTTACTTCCTTTTCCTCATCCTCTCTTCTGCCCCTAAAGATTTTTTCATTTTTAGCGCTCTCTTCATACCATATCTCCTCACTCCCATTTTCATTTTTGAATTTAGTCAAGTCTCTCCGCTCAACTTTTTCCATAAGATCAAACGAGAAAATCTCGTCATTTTCTATCATCCCTTCCTCACACTCAATATATCAAAGCTTTCCATGGAATCTATTGGTCCCAAGGGGATGGGGTACAAGTCCAGAGGGGGGGGGTGAATAGACTTGTATAAGATTTTGCAAATCTTTTTCGACTTCTCATGTGTATTGGACTTAGGATGTTTAGGTCCGATACCTCACAAGATGAAGACAAAGTTTTATGCGCAGCGGAAAAGTTATCCCCTTTTTATTAGCACGAGTTTGAGTTAGTTCGAGAGGTGTGTTTATATGTAGTGCAGTTCGAGAGTTAGCGAGATATAAAGCAGAAAGTAAATGCAAGAGAGATTTTTAAGTGGTTCGGCCAACCTGCCTACGTCCACTCTTCTTCCAGAAACTCCCTGGAAGGATTGCACTAAAAACTTCCCTTTTCAGTACAATATCGAGCGCTTGAGCTTTGATCACGAAGCCCGCCTCAAGCCTCAGGTTTTTCGCCCCGCTTCTTGTTACTCCACCTATCGAGCACTTGAGCTTTGATCACCAAGCCCGCCTCAAGCCTCAGGATCTTCACAAGACAGCTCCCAGGTTACTCCGCCTCTCCTCAGGTTTTTCTCTCCGCTTCTAGTTACTCCACCTCTCGAGCACTTGAGCTTTGATCACCAAGCCCGCCTCAAGCCTCAGGTTTTTCGCAAGACAGCTGCCAGGTTACTCCGCCTCTTCTTGCCTTCTCCAAAGCAAGGTTGTTCCCCGGTTGTCACAGTTTGAGTGTAACCGTCTCCAATCTGACCAAAAGCTTTCGTTGGATAATCAGCCTTGTAGAGCAGCTTCGGTCACCGTCTAGATGTATAGCAGTTTAAGCTTTGTAACTCTCTCAAACACTAAGATGTGTTTTTCTCGCTGTTTTGAATATCAGGATGATATTCCGAATTGAGCTCTTGCACTTTTGAAGTTTGAATCAGACACCTCTTAAGAGTTTCGAACGAACCAACCTTTTTTGAACTTGTGTCTTTACATCCTTTTTATATGAGAGTTGAGGAATAATTCCGTTGGAGGGAAAATTATTCCGTTTGAAATCTGTCTCCCATGCTGAGTATGGGACTTGCATATTTTCAGCATGTTTCATGGAGTGGTGGTCTTGTAACTTGAACCTTTTGTCTTGTAGTGAATATTCCATAATTCACTTTCTTGAGTCCATGCTCCACTTGCTACTTTTGGAAAAAGTTACTCTTTTTATATTCCCATTTATCCTCGTTTTAGGGAATAAGACCGACCTTGGATTGGTGCACCTTCTATCCGTTTGTCGTGGAATTCTGATGTGGCATCCACTTCCGGTAGTTCCCATAATATGCTTTCGGCACCTCCTTAATATTTTATCTCCATGATATTCTTCTTCTCCAACCTTAGATTATTTTATCCATGCATGTTGACTGTCATTCAGCCCCTTGGAGAAGTACCAGTTCATCGAGACCAGTGTTGATGTCTCGACCACTTGATGTCTCGATCCCATGTATCGAGAGATCTATCTCTCGAACTCTGCTTATGTCTCGAACTGGATTGTTGTATCGAGAGATCCTATCTCTCGAACTCTGCTTATGTCTCGAGACTTAGTTGATGTCTCGCAGACCCTTATTCCTCCAGTGTTGTCCCGTGCCTTCTTCTGATCTGTCTATAAGATTACAACACGAGACTTCTAAGATGTTCACACAAGTTTACCTTAAGCTTAAATATTTTCCGAGTTGAGCTCAAGTTACCCGGTTGTATTTTCGCTCTTAGTTTACTTGTCGAACTTACATATAATTTCCTATCCTTCGAGACTTAGGGGATTATAGATTACATTTGGTATCATCAAAACCTATTACAATATGTTCCTAACAGAATCATCCTCCTGAAATTTAAAACAATCATAATCACATGTAATGGAAATATTAATGCAAAGGGAGTCATCCACACAAGTGTCATGGGTGTTTTCAAAAAGAGCACAAGGATTTTCAAGAAGATTAGCACAAGAAGGATTAGGAATTTTACCATGTTTGGCTCTTTATCTTTCCACACCACTTTGATGTCCTCATCCTCACTCTCCATCTTTTCCTCCTTTTGATATTCCAATTCGAAGATTGGAACTTCTTCAAGCACCGGGGCATAGCAATCTACGTTCTCTTCAACATCCACCTCTTTGCTAGCATCTTGCTCTTTATCAACCTCTTGTACAATCCTTGGATGGGCTTCCAAAGTGGGGATGTCATCTATGATGGCGGAGTTGGCTTGGGGCTCATTCATTTTCATAAGCTCCTCCATCATAGACAACATCTTCGTTTCAACCTCTTCTAGTGGAAGTCCTTCCTCCCGGAGGGTAGCGAGATAGTCTTTTAATTCGCTATTGATTTCGGCTTTTAGTTTAGCCGTATCCTCCTTGGCCATCCTCGTGAATGCTTCTATTTTTGCTTTTAGAATTTCAAATTCGTCGTTAGCCGGTGGGATAGAATTACAAGGATTGGTATGGGTATTATATGGGAAAGAAGATGGTGTTTCAAAGAAATGGGTAGTATTGTTTTCTTGGTGAGTTTGTGATGGAGGTGGGTAGTGGGTGTTTAGGTGGGAATTGGGGAATGAATTTGACTCGGGAGTATAGCTTGGGTCGATTGTTCTCATGATTTGTGCAAGCTTACTCTCTATGTTTCGGGATATTTCCTTGGAGCTTAATGAGTCAATTTCTTGAAAATTGGGTGATTGTGAAGGGTAATTTTCTTGGAAAGGTGGAGGTGGTGTTTCATATGGGTGTGGTTGATGATTGTGAGTATGAAATGGATAAGGATATGGAGGTGGTAAGTAGTGGTGTGGAAATGGGTAAGGGTTTGGAGGTGGGTAATGGTATGTGGGTGGAGGGTAAGTATAGGTAGAATGGGGGTAATAGGGATATGGTTGGGGTTGAGGATTTCTATAAGATTGTCCTCCATGGTGTGGGTAACCATGGGGATTCATTTTAGCACTTATTGGCAAGCTTCAAATGATTTGATAGAGAAAATTTCCTGCACAAAGCTTAGACAACAACAAATATTTTGCCACTAAAAGTAGTTGCAAGTGAGCACAAGATATACAAGGCAATTTAAGCTCACTTCTCAAACAAGTAACAAAAATAAGAAAACAATATAAACAAAAAGAAAGAAATTCAAGAACTCTTACAAATCTACTTCAAAGATGTCAACACAATTCAAGAATTGTTTGCCATCCCCGGCAACGGCGCCATTTTTATGTTGTGTGTATGGTGGTGAGGGTGAAGTGTGAAGGTGGTAAAACGAAGAGTCAAGACTCCCCGAGTGTCGTGTCTCTTAAGGATGGCGAAAGGGAACCGAATACGTGTTGGCATTCATGAGGTTGAAAGGCAAGAGTTGCAAGAATCAAAGGTGGACGTTTTGTTCATGGGTGGTTGAAAGGTTTGAAGGTAAAATAAGATGTAAAATACAAAAGGTAAAAGGAAAGGGGTGCATGCCAAAGTTAAGCCAAAGGATTGATATCGTAGGTAGCTTGGAATTGGGTTTCGGGATTGATCTAGGAAGTCACGGTATTGGTACCGAGTGGCGTCACTCTCAGACTCTCAATCCTCATTCGGTTGAGGCATTTTATCGAACACCTTGCCTACCACTCCTCTCGGATCTCATCCTTCCGGATTAAGAGCGGAGATATAGATGAGTTGGGCTCGTGAGAGGCCGCTATCGCACACACTCTTACTTCCACTCGGTTCACTAACTATCCCGGCCGGAAATAGAAGCAAAGATTGAACAACATCATCCATACAAACATCAATCATACTCCCACAATACCAAGATCATAATATCAAATTATAAGTATCAATCCATAGATCAACAAGGGCACGCACACCCAACTACTCTACTCTACCATAATAAACATAAATAGAAGCAATATAAACAATGCAAAAATATAAAAGAGTAAACTTTATATTAATAGAAGAGAAATTATACGTAAAGAGTTCTTGGATCTACATCTTGATCTTCAAATCCTAAATCTATTCTAAGGAGGAATGTTTTCTTCCCCAAAGGGGAAGAATTTGGAAAGGGAAATCAGATCTAAAGCTATTTGGGGCTGTTAGGAACTGATCTAAAAGACCTATAAAGGGCATATATATAGCCCCCAAAATTTCGCCCTAATAATTTCCGCGCTGTGTCGCGTCCACGAGGCTCACACGCGTGTGGGCGTGCGTGGGAGCGAACCAGTAAGCAACCACGCCGCTCACCCGCGTGTGAGCGTGTATGGTGAAGTTTGCTTCTTCTGTATTCTTCTATGTTGTAGCTCTCGTCGATACGGTTCCATAGCCACCTGCCTCGCCTCATTCGGACATTCCTAGCTCCGGTTACGTCCGTTTTACTGAAGTGTCGCCGGAATGCCCTGCGAAGTGCAAGAATTGTGCAAATTATATAAAAACACACAATATTAGTCCCTAGACCTATATGCAATGAAATTAGCCTATCTTAGCATGTTTCTAGGCCTAACGGACATCTATTATAGCATATTTTATACCTAAATAACCCCTAAAATACGGCTACTTTTGGAACTTATCAATACTTCATATATGTATATAGGCAATCAACATAACGCCTCACCCAATTTAGGCATACTCACATAAAAGTGCACATACTACCCATATTCATAGTATAATTTCCACAATACTCAGACGTATAGGTATACAAGGTTAACATATATATCACATATATGCATATACAACATTTTATTTTAATTATACATATATACTCATTAGGTATGTATTTGTACCCATATACGCACATATACACGGTTTTACATATACATACATCACACGTATGTACATATATATATATATATATATATATATACCATACTTATACGTACACATATATCATATAATACACCTAGCATCTCCAATTTAAATATTTAGGCGTATTAACTACCACATCTTCTCAACACAACAATTTATACCTATATATTATGAAAAAAAATACAATTTCATACATACTATACATACAATCATTTACATAATATTTCCACCTAGATCTCATCATATTTCAACCAAACAATCAATTATCCAATTTCAAGTGACCTTAACCTACTTAAGGGATTCCTTACCTCGAGAAAGTTTACTAACACCGTAGAAGCAAATCTTGGACTTTTTCCCCAATTTTCACTCAAAACCCTAGGAGAAAAATTAACATCATTACAACAAATATTAAGAAACTAAGCTTAGATTCAAGGTCTAGGAAGGAAAATNCAAGGGCACGCACACCCAACTACTCTACTCTACCATAATAAACATAAATAGAAGCAATATAAACAATGCAAAAATATAAAAGAGTAAACTTTATATTAATAGAAGAGAAATTATACGTAAAGAGTTCTTGGATCTACATCTTGATCTTCAAATCCTAAATCTATTCTAAGGAGGAATGTTTTCTTCCCCAAAGGGGAAGAATTTGGAAAGGGAAATCAGATCTAAAGCTATTTGGGGCTGTTAGGAACTGATCTAAAAGACCTATAAAGGGCATATATATAGCCCCCAAAATTTCGCCCTAATAATTTCCGCGCTGTGTCGCGTCCACGAGGCTCACACGCGTGTGGGCGTGCGTGGGAGCGAACCAGTAAGCAACCACGCCGCTCACCCGCGTGTGAGCGTGTATGGTGAAGTTTGCTTCTTCTGTATTCTTCTATGTTGTAGCTCTCGTCGATACGGTTCCATAGCCACCTGCCTCGCCTCATTCGGACATTCCTAGCTCCGGTTACGTCCGTTTTACTGAAGTGTCGCCGGAATGCCCTGCGAAGTGCAAGAATTGTGCAAATTATATAAAAACACACAATATTAGTCCCTAGACCTATATGCAATGAAATTAGCCTATCTTAGCATGTTTCTAGGCCTAACGGACATCTATTATAGCATATTTTATACCTAAATAACCCCTAAAATACGGCTACTTTTGGAACTTATCAATACTTCATATATGTATATAGGCAATCAACATAACGCCTCACCCAATTTAGGCATACTCACATAAAAGTGCACATACTACCCATATTCATAGTATAATTTCCACAATACTCAGACGTATAGGTATACAAGGTTAACATATATATCACATATATGCATATACAACATTTTATTTTAATTATACATATATACTCATTAGGTATGTATTTGTACCCATATACGCACATATACACGGTTTTACATATACATACATCACACGTATGTACATATATATATATATATATATATATATACCATACTTATACGTACACATATATCATATAATACACCTAGCATCTCCAATTTAAATATTTAGGCGTATTAACTACCACATCTTCTCAACACAACAATTTATACCTATATATTATGAAAAAAAATACAATTTCATACATACTATACATACAATCATTTACATAATATTTCCACCTAGATCTCATCATATTTCAACCAAACAATCAATTATCCAATTTCAAGTGACCTTAACCTACTTAAGGGATTCCTTACCTCGAGAAAGTTTACTAACACCGTAGAAGCAAATCTTGGACTTTTTCCCCAATTTTCACTCAAAACCCTAGGAGAAAAATTAACATCATTACAACAAATATTAAGAAACTAAGCTTAGATTCAAGGTCTAGGAAGGAAAATAAAGCTTTCTACCTAATAAAATTAAAGTTTTACCGAAAGACTTGAGACTTGTGAAGAAGCTTTGGCTATGGAAGTAGAGCTTTAATGGAGGAAATGATGATCTCTCTCTCTCTCCTTTCTCCTTGTGTTTTTCGGCCAAATGAGGGGAAATGGGGAAAAAATGGCTTTATAATCTTAGTCCCACTTGGTTAACTAGTCTCATCAACATGTGGTAGAAATTTGTGACAAGTGTCACTCACTTATTCAACATGTGGTAGAAATTTGTGACAAGTGTCACTCACTTATGGAACATGTGGTAGAAATTTGTGACAAGTGTCACTCACTTATGGTGGGATCTTGAGAAATTTGTGACAAGTGTCACTCACTTATGGTGGGATCTTGAAAAATATCTTAGAAGTGTCACTCACTTATGGTGGGATCTTGAAAAATATCTTAGCTAGACTGATCGGGATTAAAACAGATGAATTCTCGGTAGAAACTAATTTAAATCAGATAATTTTTAAAACCAAAAATTTATCCCAGACTGAAACTTAAAATTGGGCCGGTACACCGCGAAATTTAGCGATGTACGATCAAAATAAAATTTCGCTGCTATGGGCTAATTTAATTAAATTGGAAATTCAAGAATAATATTATGGTGTCTAATAATCCATTTCCTAGGACTATCGAGTCCGAACACCAACTCCTAAAATTCTTACGGTTCTTGACCGGTACGTACGATCGCAGCTTATTAACAACTATTTTAACTAGCAAAAATTATTCTGAATATATATGAATCATAACTTGAGCATGCCCATGCCTTAGAATAAAATAAAAATTTAAACCTCCCTTTTTTTTTTTGAAGAAAATATTTCGGGTTATTACAATTATGAACTTGTGTTCTTGATCCTTTGCATATTGATGTTTATGAACATTTATTGGTATGCATTCCATGTTTATTTGGATTCTGAAATGTGTAATCTGGGCAATCTAATCATATTTTTATATTTTGGGAGAGAGTATTTCGTATTCTGTCTAAGTCTGATTCTGTACGTTGGAGTTGTCCTTGCGGTGCGTTTCAGTGGTATAATGTGTCCCGTTGGAATGCTCTGTAAGAACATTGGTGGAATGGTTTGGCGGAAGGGTGTATTCCGTTGGTGTGTTCCGTTAGAACTAGAGGAAGAGTTTGGCGGAAGGGTGTACTCCGTTGGTGTGATCCGTTAGTGTTGGTGGAGTTGGTTGGTGGAACAGGGTGTTCCGTGCGAGTGCTCCGCCAGTTCATTTCCAACTCTGGTTCCAGTGAGTTGTTCTGTGATCTGTTGTTTGGTTGTTCCACCTTTGATTCTGGATTTTGTTGGGATATTTTGTTGAGTATTTTACCATGTTTCTGGAGTGTTTATTCATATCTCTTGGTCTATCTTTTGAGTCTCTTGGTTAGTTGAATCCTTGATTATATTACCTAGGAGTTGTTTGTGTTCACAATCTGAGATGAACACTCTGAGTAGTTGTTCTTGGGCTGAGGTTAAGGTTGGATGTGGATGGTGGATATTTGAGTATCTTTGTGTATATTCGGGCACTATTTGCCTTTGTGTATGACGACGACAACTTGCGTGTATAGGGTGAAATGTCAAAAGATATTTGTATGATAAAACGGAAAGTCAGTGACTCCCCGAGTGTCGGTCTCGAAGGAAGGACGTGGAGGTGTGTCAAGTGTTCGGGAGTTTACTTGATTGGGTCATGCATTGGATTCGAGTGTGGTGAAGGGTGGATTGTGAGTGGAAGGAGTTCATTTGGTTTGGTTTGAGTGCAAGAGAGTAGTGAAGTAAAAGATTTGTTCTTTCAAGAAGTCCATAGGAACTATGATTGTGTAAAGCTTCAAATCCTAACTCTAATCAAAGACATGAAAGAGTCAAGAGCTCAATCTCTCATCTAGATTGACCAGATCCAAACAAGATCTCATCAAAACAACAATCAATAGACAAGAATAGATAATCCATCAACACAAACACATAGATCCAAGATATAGAAATAAGATCATCACACTAGCATACTTTAATCACACAATCCAAATCCCTAGATTAAACTAGCCACTCATGATATGAAATTCAACACAAAAGCCAATTTAATCCAAGAACAAGATAACTAAAATTATAGAAATGAAATAGAGATCACCTAGAGAGAAGAAGATCTTCAATCCAAGCTTGTTGTCTTGCTACAATGGAGATTGATTTAATCTAAATAACTAAGAAAAATGGAGAAAGTTCTCCAAAAGAAAAACTAAGAAAGGCAAAACTAAATTTCTGGGATCCTCCTCTGAAAATTCATCAAAGTGGTTTAAATAGTCTCCGAAATTGCAACCCTAGTAAAAATTCGCGCAGCACTGTCTCCACGCCATCCACACGCGTGTGAGTTGCGTGGGAGCTTACTAGATTATTTCCACGCACGCTCAGACGCGTGTGGCCATCCAGTTTGGTCCTTCGGGGATCCGTTCTTGCCTGGTTCGTTCTTTGAGCTCAACTTTTGCTCCTATTTGCTCCCGAGGCTCCTGTTTTACCTCCTTTAGGCTAAAAGTAGCTTCCGTGTGTCGGTTAGTGATTTTCAAGCATTTATGAGCATAATTCACCATGTAATGATGCTATAAATGTAATAAAACACCATAATATGTGCTTGATTTAAGGGTATCCCGGAGGCTTATCAGTGTATTTGGGCACGATTTACCTATGTGTATTTGGGCACGATTTGCCTATGTGTATTTGGGCTCGATTTGCCCTTGTGTATTTGAGGACTATTTGCCTCCATGTATTTGGGCACTATTTGCCTTTGTGTATTTGGCACCATTTGCCTCCGTGTTATTAGGGCACCATTTGCCTCTCTCTCTATTTGGGCACCATTTGCCTTTATGATTCGTGCATTATTTGCCTCTGTGAACTGAGCTTGGTTTGATGATTGGTATGAGGATTGGTAAGTTGGTTGGAGGGTAGGGGTTGGTATTATCCTTACGTTGAGGTTTGTTTGGTCTCTTACCTGATTTTTGAGTTATATCGTATCTCGTTGGTTGTTGGTTATTCTTGGATGTATTCTTGTTTGGTTGTTTCTCATGAGTATTCCATTGTATTCATGATTCAGTTGGATATTGGTATTGTTGGAAAGTCTTGGTTTATCCTTTATTCAGCTTGTTGTTGTTGAGTATCCGATTTAAATACTGAACAGTTCGTTGGTGTATATATTCTATATGGGTGTGTAAACTTATTTACAAACTTATTATATATATGTATTTCCTTGCGGGTGTGAGTGGTGGTTACTTAGCAGTCTTTTGCTAATGGTTTCTTGTATGTTTTCCAGGTATGCAATTAGTCTAAGCGAGAGCGCGTTAGAGCTTATCTTTATGAGGCGGCTTAGACGTAGTTTATGTTGCTTTAAACTTTATGTTTGGGCCTGTGTGCCAATGATGAGATTATATACTCTTGTTTAGATTTTGGATATGTTTTGAAG
This sequence comes from Ipomoea triloba, assembly GCF_003576645.1. Lineage (NCBI taxonomy): Eukaryota > Viridiplantae > Streptophyta > Magnoliopsida > Solanales > Convolvulaceae > Ipomoea > Ipomoea triloba. Next base: position 14,831,709 of record NC_044920.1, on the reverse strand, counting down.
ATTTATATCTATGCAGTTCAGTTCTTTTGGTTAGCCTGTGCGATTTATATCTATGCAGTTCAGTTCTTTTGGTTAGCCTGTGCATCTAGGCCGTGCTTTTCTTAGTTCTTTTGGTTAGCCTGTGCATCTAGGCCGTGCTTTTCTTACCTCTTTTGGTTAGCCTGTGCATCTAGGCCGTGCTTTTCTTACCTAGATGTGGCATCCTGTGCATCTAGGCCGTGCTTTTCTTACCTAGATGTGGCATGATACCCCTTAGGTTATAAATCGCTTCCGCTATGTTATGTTTGATAGTTGAGATAAGCAGCTTTTGTGTTAAAGTTTAGCTATCTCGGCTTGTGAAAAGTTGGGGTGTCACAAGGAGTGGTCATTTTAAGCCTTTGTTCTCAATTCACCATTTCAAGCCATGCGGATAGGTGGAAAAAGGAGCAGGGTCATAAAAATAACTAACAAAAGCGCCTTTCCACACTTAAAAGTGTTTCCTGGGCTGGAACAATTCTACTAAAAAGATCACACCCATTATAAACAAGATCATACAACTCATAATTTGTGAATCAAGACGAATTTGCGTGCAAAAATATTCTTCTCTACGATCAAACAGGGCGTCAAAATCGAAAAAGGGATAGAAAATATACTCACAAAGTGTATCCCTGTAATAGCCATATGCGCAATTCGCTGCCCTTCCAAAAAGTTTCCTATAACAAGTGTTAGAAATGAATAAAGAATTTTAAGGTTTACCTTCTGTTTCTTCTGGAGTGTAAGCTACTTGTGGTCTCTTCTTCTTTGGTTTGGGGTGCCTCCCAAGAGCGCCACGTTTTACGTCTTTGGCTAAACGAAACGTGTAAACAAGTAATGTATTCAAACTGCTAACTATTCATCATGCAAGATTTAAAGAGACAGAATATAAACAAAACAAAATAAAAGATTGTCCACAATTATAGTTTCTCAAATCATCACTCTCGATCATTCAATCAAGCACTTTTTGCCGATTCTTCCCTCACATCTTCCTTTTGGATGTGGTGTGCTCCTTTGCTAAGTCTTCGATCCTTTGCATTTGTTCCAGGTGTAGCTGGTATTGAAATATTTGTAGGGATCTCCAATCTGTTACTATTATGAAGTGACTTGGAATCTCAAATTGTTTAGGCGGGGAACTTGGTGCTGCAGTGGGTGGCGTTGATGATGATGGTGCAGCTTCCCGTGGAGGTAGTGAGTATATCGGAGAATCCAGTGGTGAATATAACTGTGAAGGGGCCGAAGAAAGGAATGACAATGGCGGGGATGATGGTCTAGCTGGGGTTGCCGGTGGTGTGTCAGTGGATTCTTTGGCCATCCCTCTTGCCTCTTTTACTCTTGATAAAGGTGTTAGATTTAACCCCACAATGTCCCCTAAAGACATAGGGACAATTTGTGCTCCCTGCACCCGATACTCAAACCAATTAATCTTGATTTGGTTACCCATGGCAACACACAATCTTGTCACTAGAGCTCCGACGAATATGAATTTCACATTCTCCTATTGTTGAGCATGCAGCCAGCCTTTGTAGATCATACCCATATTTACCGAACTTCCCGTGTCCATACTCCACAACATGAATAGATTCGCCTTGGAGATTCTGTCATAACTCTCTAGCTTACCGGCCCAAAAGTGTGCAATGACTTTCCACATGATTTTCAAGTCTTCCCGAATAATTTGAGAGATCGAGCCTCACTCTCGATCCATTCCAGTCAATTCCAGACCTAGCTATCATAGCCCAATATTTCCTTGGAGTGTCTAGACTACCGAAGTCCCATTTGAGTCTGCGGTACCAATGCTGACATTGCTAGTTTTTGCGTAGGGTTGAGGTGTCAAAAGATTTGTTTGTGATAAAATGGAAAGTCAGTGACTCCCCAAGTGTTGGTCCCGAAGGAAGGACGTGGAGGTGTGTCAAGAGTTCGGGTGTTTACCTGATTGAGTCATGCAAGGAATTCGAGTGTGGTGAGTGGTGATTTGTGAGTGAAAGGAATTCATAAGGTTTGGTTTGAGTGAGAAAATGGTAAAGTAAAAGAGTTCGAAAATATGTAAAGGGGTAGGGATTGGATAGTGTTCATCTATGTTGCATCTTGGTGTGTCTAAGGTAATGGATAAACAAGACAAAGATGTTGGTTATTCAAGAGTGTGTGTTCTTAGTCCTTTTCCACCTTTGTGTACTAAGGCTTCTTTGACTTAGGAATGCCTTCAAGCATCCAAAGTTTTAAGAGGAATTTTATCAAACACTTAAGCTACACACTATCCTACTATTCTTAAGAAGTCCATAGGATCTATGATTGCTACAAAGCTTCAATCCTAACTCTAATCAAAGACATGAAAGAGTCAAGAGCTCAATCTCTCATCTAGATTGGCCAAATCCAAACAAGATCTCATCAAAACAACAATCAATAGACAAGAATAGATAATCCAATAATCTAAGCATTTAGATCCAAAAATAGATATAAGATCATCACACTAGCAACATATCTTCACACAATCCAAATCCCTAGATTAAACTAGCAACTCATGATATGAAATTCAAGACAAAAGCTAATTCAATCCAAGAACAAGATAGTAAAATATAATAGAAATGGAATAGAAATCACGTAGAATGAAGTGATCCTTCAATCCAAGCTTGTTGTCTTCTACAATGGAAATTATCTAAACTACTCCTAAAATGATCTAAAGTCTTTCTAAAAAATGGGGAACCTCTTCTGAAAATCTTTCAAGGGGGTTTAAATAGTCTCCGAAAAGCAACCCTAGTGAAATTTCGCGCATTGCAGTCTCCACGCCACTCCACACGCGTGTGAGCGTGCGTGGGAGGCTACTGGATTGCGGCCACGCGCACTCACACGCGTGTGGCAGTCTTTTTGGATCCTCTGGGGCTCCGATCTTGTCTGGTTCGTTCTTTAAGCTCAGTTTTCGCTCTTATTGGCTCCCGAGACTCCTATTTCACCTCCTTTAGGCTAAAAGTAGCTTTTGTGTTTTGGTTAGTGAATTTAAAGCATTTATGATCATAATTCATCATGTAAGGATGCTAAAAGCGTGACAAAACACCCTAATATGTACTCAATTTATGGGTATCTTGGAGGCTTATCAAGTTTTCCACACTTTGCTTCTTGCTTGCCCTCAAGCAAGATAATATACTATTTAAGCACATAAGTCTCCGAGATACCTTCTCATGCAAAACCAAGCTTTTTGCAAATCAAAATGATGGGCGTCTAAGACTATTGAAATGGAAGAAATCTTTTGTGTTATCTACAAAGGATTTTGGTTAGATGTCATCAACTCAAGAAGTATTTTCGGGAAATAAAAACTTTTCATAGATAAATAAGTAAAACAAAGGATCGCACTTCTCACACCATTCGCAAGCATGCATTTCCAAAGTTTGGTTCACCTTCCATTTAATTTGGGCCTCTAGCCGATCCCGCTAGTGGGAACGATGTGTACTAGTTAATCAATTTTTCCAACCCTAGACACCAAAGCCCAACGTAAATATAAATGAGGGTAGGGGCAAGGACCACTCACCGCTTTTTGGCTTAGCGCGGTCCCTCTTTTCTTCTCACTTCCTAGGATAACGTCATCGAGCCACCCGACTTCACATGGAGCTCCATGCTTTTTCGAAGACAGAGTGCAATGGGTACCCGAATCCTAGCGAAGCGGCTCACCTCATCTCATATTTTCTCAATTCTTGGGATATTTTTATGTGAACAACCGACTCCAGATAAAGCTTTTCGCTTACCGAAGACTATGGTTGAACACAACCCAACGAATTGGCTTCCCTCAATTTTAAACTCGGTGATTGGCCTTTTGCCTTTTCAACTTTTCTCCATGCCAACCCCTCATGCCTTTTTCTATTTGTGATCAAGGGATTTTTCTTTCATTAAGCTTACCAATAGGCTCACCTTTTGCCCCATGCCCTACCAAAATTAGTCTAATTCCGGGCCTTGCAAATTTTATCTTTTCTCAAATTAAAAAGTGCACACTCCCACTTTGAGAGATCCTTGACTAAGGTCCTATGTAAATAAGAGGTGAACATCATGCAAGCAGGCAAGAATATAAACTTATTTGGCGCTAAACACTCTCATGGGTGCGAAAAGTAACTTCCTCAAAGATATTTCAAGAGTAAAAATTTTTGGGCATCTAGTCAAAATTCTCTCTAGATAACACAAATAATAACTCTCTTTTCAATTTGCAAATACACCCATTTATCATTCCCAAAAGCTCTAACTTTCTTAGTCTAAGCATATAAGCATATAAAGCACAAAGTGCGTCCTTTCCACACTTTAAAATAAACATCGCCCTCGATGTTTCCATACGGTATAGGGTAAAGGAACAAAATAGGGATTCTAAGGATTAGACAAATAAAAGATCCCTTTACACACTTTGGAATTTGCACTGGGATATAGGGTATATGCTAACGATCCTCTATAACATGGTAAGCTCAAACACAACATATACACAAAGCTATATAAACAAAACTTTCCACACTTTAAAGATAAAAAACGGGACTTAAAATTAGAAAAGGGATAAGAGGATAAACCAAGTACGCATCCCTCTTTCCACACTTTAGCTTCCGTCATAGGTCTGCCTCCGTTATCGATGCTCTATAAGAAATGGAGACATAATATACAAAAGGGTTTTCGGAGTGCTATTCAATTATTATAAACTGATAGAAATATAAAACCGATATAATAATAAAACATAAACATAGATAATTAAGGATGTAAATATAAAATAAAGCAAAAATTATTCAAATAGACTAGCAAATATTTAAATGCGGGAAAAGTAAAGCAGAGTAAATGTAGATAACATAAAACATAAAGCAATAATAAAAATAAAGTAAAGGAAATAAAGTCGGAACCCCGCGCATAGGGAACCTAATGTTTTGGTGGGACAGACAATCAATGGAATATTTAACTTATACCTCAACTGTTGTCGAGTTAGTTAGTTGTGAATTATTACAGGTTTATGGGAAGTGGGTGTTGGTCAGGAAAATTAGCCTGAGCACCTAGTGATGAACCGCTAAAAGTTAGCTAGGTTCGCCCTAGGTGTGGCGGTGATGCTCCCGGTTGTAAGGTTGACCAACCCGGGGTGTCACAAGGTGGTATCAGAGCCTAGGATTGAGTCAACCTAGGTTTGTTAAGATAAGCTTAAGTTACTGTGTCACCCTAACCCAAGTGTAAACCCTTCGGAACGGAATCGGAGCTGGTGGCTGGATAGCTGTAAAGGGGATCACCTATCATTGCTGCATATAATCTTGAAAATTGTTCATTGTGTGATATAATCTCTGCTAATAATCGTATGTGTTTGTTGTTAGTAATTGTGATTGTTTGATGATTCGGAAAGTAGGATACACTACTGACTATAGTGCCCTACTTTAGCACTCTGTTGATAAATGTGGTAAAGTGAGCAGTGAAATTGTAGTATAGTTATTGAATAGATACGATGCTGCGTTTGGGGTGGTTAGGTTGCGAAATTCTAACCTTTTTGGAAGTTGTTTGCTTGTTCAGTAAATATGCCTCCTAGACCTAAAACACGTAGTCGTGCGGGCAACGAAGAAACCTCTACCATGGATCGCATGGTGCAGATGATGGAAAGAATGGCTGAGTTCATGATGGCTCAGCAGGCTCCAAACCAAAATCAAGTTCAGCCCCGAGTAGATTATGCTAAAGCAATAGCCAGCAGGCACCCTTCGACCTACGCTGGAGAAGAAGATCCCGTGGTTCTGGAAGAGTGGATCAGAACATTCGACAAGTTGTTGGACGCAGTAAACTGCACTGCGGATCAGAGAATATCCTCCGCGGTGTACTACCTCACAAAGGCTGCGGACAATTGGTGGACTACAACCGGGCCTGATCTTTTGCTAGACCCAGACTTCGACTGGGAAGACTTCAAAACAGCATTGAGGGCTCAGTTTTACACTGAAAGAATTCGAGGAATTAAATGCGAAGAATTTCTAAGGCTGAAACAGAAAGGGGCAAGTATTCAGGAGTATCATGCAAAGTACGTAGAATTGCTAAGATTCGCCCAGGATATTGTGCCGGACGAAGTGAGCAAAGTCAGAAGATTCGTGCGCGGCATGGACTGGGATACTCGAAGAGCTCTTTCACCGTTTATGTGTTCCACCCTGAAAGAGGCATATAAACGGGTATCGGACTATTATCAAGTGCACTTGGATCAGTAGGAGGTGTACGGTCGAAACAAGAGAAAGGCCGAGGCGCAGCAGGGGAAATCGAAACTTGAAAATAAGAAACCATACTTAGGAGAAGCCGGTAGCAGGCAAGGAGAAAGAACGGGGGGAGTAAGCCAAGTAAGGGGTTACCCATGCCCACGGTGCGGGAGGATCCACCCTGGTGAAAACTTACGAGGGGAGAAAATTACATGCTTCTAGTGCGGCCGAGAGGGGCACACGCAAAGAACTGTTTTACTCAACCACGGCGCTATCTGAACCCACCCCTGAATGCAAATCAATGGGGAAGGGTTACTGGAGGACCGAGGCAGGGACAATCTGGAGGTGGAAATGGCAGAGGGAATAATGTCCAACAAGTAAGCAGGGGAGACCTGTAACACCCCGTAAATTCATTTCAAGCCTTTCGTTCGATAATTAATTCCTTGGGCAATTTAATTATTTCCAATTGGGCTAATTCTTTCGATTTAATATATATACACTTGTATATATATATTCATGAGCCTAATTTATTTATTCTAGTCAAGAGCCCAATTAATTGGATTTATTCTTGTAAGGGATTCTTTATTCAATTTGGACCCTTACAACATTTGTGATTTAATATTCCTACAAGCCCAATTTCTTGATCATATGTTATATAATATACATATTGTTTCTAAGACATCTTATGGGCTAACTACTATATTAATTTGTAAGGGGTGAATTCATTAAGCCCAACTTACTAGTCTTGATTATATTTATTTCCTACACCCATTATATTATAAGCTACTTAAGCCCACATCACTTTAAATGTCTTACACCCTAAATATTGTATGTATTCCTAATATATATTTTGATGATCAAATAACCTAAAAGCTTTCACTCCTTCTTCCTCCTACAAGAAATCCCACACGCCATTTTCATCTAGGAAATCCTCCAAAATTGATCTTCACTTTCCCTACAAGTTTTCAAGTAAAGGTTGCTCTTTTAAGCTTGGTTAGGAGTGGGTAAATGCATCTATCCTAGAATCCATCTTGCATTTTGTGTTTTGATAGTCTTTTTAGCATATTCTTATAATGTTATTTTGGGGTTCTTTGGGAAAAAGATGATCATCAAGAAGGTGGGGCTTTGTGAGCATTGCTAGAGGCTTGTTGGAGTAGGAAAAGCTCTTTGNGCCCCTTAGGTTTTAAATCGCTTCCGCTATGTTTTCGTTTGATGGTTGAGATTGGCAGCTGTTGTGTTAAGCTTTAGCTATCTCAGCCGGTGTGAGGTTGGGGGTGTCACAGTTGGTATCAGAGCCTGTGTTGAGGTCTGAATAGAGATCCTAGGGTTGTAATCTGAGACTCTAGGACTTGATCAGTAGAAGTTAAGATGTTTAAGAGTTCTAAGATGTGTGAATTCTAGGCCGCGCGGTGAGGACTCGTTTACTTGCTTTGGTTATGCTTTGCAGATTGTTTGTTGTTTGCTTGCTGTGAGCTCGTTCTCACTTGCTTTCTTGCGTGTTTGGTTTAGACCGACCGCAGTGTTCTCTTCACCTTCTGTTAGTATTCTCCCTCTTCTGCATCATGCTACCGTCAAGAAAGCGGGAGGAAGCCCCAGGCGCGGGAGGAGGAATGCTGGATCGCCTCAAGAAGCTGAAGGCGGCCGACGCTGGAACGGCAAGGACTTCAGGAGGCAGCAGCTCGTGTAGCAGGGGAGTGACTCTCCTTGGCTTCGAGAGAGCAAGTGGAAAGGAAGGAGTCCCATCTACGACAGGGAAGCTTCTCATCATGAACAAGTCCCAGGCCGAGAGCTACGACGTGGTCACCGGCATCTTCCCAGTGCTTTCCGTCCCCACCTTGGTGTTGTTCGACTCTGGAGCCTCTAATTCTTTCATATCCTCGAAGTTGGTCCGTGAGCTGGGCATTGTGCCTAGCGCAGCGACGAGGATTGCAGTCAAGGTGGCGTCGGGCGAAGTTAAGGCATGTGAGCACATCTTCGAGGGCGTGCCTATCAAGATTAAGGAAGTGACCTTTCCCAGTGATCTCATTCAGTTCGATCTGGATGACTTCGGAGTGGTGCTAGGTATGGACTGGCTGGGACAGTATAAGGCTCAGATTCTGTGCAGCGAGCAGAAGGTGGTTTTGAAGGGCCCTGGGGGCAAACGGGTATCGTATAGAGGGGTAACTAAGGAGCCCGAGGTCAAGCTGGTCTCGATGATCAAGATCAAGAAATATGTCGCCAAGGGGCATGAAGCTTTCTTATGTGCAGTTGAGGATCTCAGTGCTCCGAAAGATGAAGTGCAGCAAATACCCGTAGTACGTGAGTTCCCCGATGTCTTTCCCGAGGAGATTCCTGGATTACCGCCTCCCCGAGAGGTAGAGTTCACCATTGATTTGATGCCGGGGACAGCCCCAATATCGAAAGCCCCATACCGTATGGCTCCGAAGGAAATGCAGGAGTTGAAAAAGCAGCTGCAAGATTTGTTAAACAAAGGGTATATTCGACCGAGTGTTTCGCCGTGGGGAGCTCCGGTGCTTTTTGTGAGGAAGAAAGATGGTAGCATGCGTCTCTGCATCGATTACCGAGAGCTGAACCGGGTGACAGTTAAGAACAAGTATCCCCTGCCGAGAATTGATGACTTGTTTGATCAGTTGTAGGGAGCCGGCATCTTCTCGAAGGTTGATTTGCGATCCGGGTATCATCAGCTTAGAGTGGCGGAGGCGGATGTTCCGAAGACGGCGTTCCGGACCCGTTATGGCCACTATGAGTTCGCAGTAATGCCGTTCGGGTTAACGAATGCTCCAGCCGCTTTCATGGATTTGATGAACCGGGTATTTCAGCCGCATCTAGATGAGTTCGTGGTTGTGTTCATCGACGACATCCTGGTCTACTCTCCTGATCCAGCCGAGCATGAAAAACATCTCCGAACCGTGTTACACATTCTAAGGGAGAAACAGTTGTATGCCAAACTATCCAAGTGTGAATTCTGGAAGACCAGCGTGGCTTTCTTGGGTCACGTGATAGCCAAAGAGGGAGTTTCGGTGGATCCTACTAAGATCCGAGCAGTGATAGAGTGGCCGGCACCAACAACTCCGTCTGAAGTCCGAAGCTTTTTGGGTTTGGCAGGCTATTACAGGAGGTTTGTTCCGGATTTCTCTAAGATAGCCCGACCGATCACGCAGCTCATGAAGAAGATTACACCCTTCAGATGGGACAGTGAGTGTGCCGCAGCGTTTCAAGAGTTGAAAGAAAGGTTGACTTCGGCTCCTGTTTTGACTTTACCATCCGGGACTGAGGGGTTTGAAGTATACAGTGACGCGTCGAAGAAAGGGTTGGGTTGTGTACTGATGCAGCAGGGCCGAGTGGTGGCGTACGCATCTCGACAGCTCAAGAGTCATGAAGAGAACTACCCCACGCACGATTTGGAGTTAGCTGCTGTTGTTTTTGCACTCAAGATTTGGAGGCATTACTTGTATGGGGTGCAGTGTAAGATTTACACCGATCACAAGAGTTTAAAGTATATCTTCACACAGAAGGAGTTGAATATGCGACAAAGACGTTGGTTAGAGCTCATTAAAGACTACGACTTGATTATTCAGTATCATGAGGGAAAAGCAAATGTAGTGGCCGACGCACTGAGCAGAAAGACGAGCCATTCACTCAATGCCACGTGGGTACTAGCAGACGATCTGTGTAAGGAATTTCAAAAGTTGAACATTGCTGTGGTGGAGGAAGGGCAAGTAGAGGAAGAAGTTCGACTCTTTAGCATGCAGATCTTACCAGCTTGGCTCGACGAGATCCGAAGGGGCCAGACGGGCGATGCCCGGTTGAACAGAGTGAGGGCCAAGATGGTTAATGGCAAGAAGGGACCCTTCGAGCTCTACCCCGACGGCAGTATTCGATATTTAGGGCGGTGGTGCGTGCCACTTTCGTGTAAAGACTTGAAGCGACAGATATTGGAAGAAAGCCACTACACTCCGTATTCAGTACATCCTGGTGGCGACAAGTTGTATAAAGACATGAAGAAACTGTTCTGGTGGCCGAACATGAAAAAGGAAATAGCTGACTTCGTGAGCCGCTGTTTGAACTGTCAGAAAGTCAAGGCNACCCCTGGAAGTGCCCGAAGGAAAGTGGGAATCTATATCTATGGACTTCGTAGGAGGGTTGCCTTTGACCAGATCCGGGAAAGACAAGATTTGGGTGATAGTGGATCGCCTCGCCAAGACAGCCCATTTCATCGCCATGAAGGAGACGTGGACTATGGATCAGTTGGCTAGGGCTTACATACACCAGGTGGTGAAGTACCACGGGGTGCCTCGCGACATCGTGTCTGACCGCGACTCGAGGTTCTTATCACAGTTTTGGAAGTCACTACAGGCAGCTTTGGGCACGAGATTAAAGATGAGTACAGCTTTTCATCCTGCCACTGACGGACAGACTGAGCGTACCATATAGACTTTGGAGGATATGCTGAGGGCTTGCATGCTTGATTTGCNAGGAATGTTACTACCCCTGGAAGTGCCCGAAGGAAAGTGGGAATCTATATCTATGGACTTCGTAGGAGGGTTGCCTTTGACCAGATCCGGGAAAGACAAGATTTGGGTGATAGTGGATCGCCTCGCCAAGACAGCCCATTTCATCGCCATGAAGGAGACGTGGACTATGGATCAGTTGGCTAGGGCTTACATACACCAGGTGGTGAAGTACCACGGGGTGCCTCGCGACATCGTGTCTGACCGCGACTCGAGGTTCTTATCACAGTTTTGGAAGTCACTACAGGCAGCTTTGGGCACGAGATTAAAGATGAGTACAGCTTTTCATCCTGCCACTGACGGACAGACTGAGCGTACCATATAGACTTTGGAGGATATGCTGAGGGCTTGCATGCTTGATTTGCAAGGGTCGTGGGAAGAGCATCTCGATTTGATTGAATTCTCCTACAACAACAGTTATCACTCGAGTATTCAGATGGCCCCGTATGAGGCGCTCTATGGGCAAAAGTGCAGAAGTCCGTTGTGTTGGGAAGACTTGGTGAATCCAGTAACCTTGGGACCCCAATATCTGCAAGAAGCCGCCGAGAAAGTCAAGCTGATTCAAAGTAGAATGAAAGCCGCTCAAGACCGCCAAAAATCCTATGCTGATCTGGGAAGGAAATTCGTGGAATTCCAGGCAGGCGAAAAGGTGTGGTTGAAGATTTCCCCAACTCGTGGAGTAATGAGATTTGGGAAGAAAGGGAAGTTGAGCCCCCGCTTCATCGGACCTTATGAGATCTTGGAGAGGATTAGACAGGTGGCGTATCGTTTAGCCTTGCCAGCAGAGTTAGATCGAGTGCACAACGTGTTTCATGTCTCCCAGTTGAAGAAGTACGTGCACGACGCCTCGCATGTGTTAGCTCCCGACACGTTAGAGTTGGACGAGGCGCTGTCTTATGAAGAGAAGCCCGTGAGGATCTTGGACTCCAAGACGCGCGAGACCCGGCGCAAGGCAATCAAGCTAGTGAAGGTGCTTTGGTCCAACCATGGAGTCGAGGAGGCAACTTGGGAGATGGAGGACGATATGAGGCGGCGCTACCCGGCTTTGTTTGCTCTAGGTAAGCTGTTTAGTTATGTTCTTGCATGCTAGTTTGGGTTGGGTAAGTTATGAGTTTAGATTGTTAGAAGTGTTAGTATGTTCTTGAGTTTAGTTGCATGTTAGTATGTTTTGAGTTTAGAAGTGGTTGAGCAATCGTTTCCTTTTAATCTTCCGTTGAATCTTCGTTTCTTTGAATCGTTCTATTTCAAAGTTCCCGCGAGCTTTGAGCTTCGGGGACGAAGCTCCTTTTAAGGGGGGTAGAGTGTAACACCCCGTAAATTCATTTCAAGCCTTTCGTTCGATAATTAATTCCTTGGGCAATTTAATTATTTCCAATTGGGCTAATTCTTTCGATTTAATATATATACACTTGTATATATATATTCATGAGCCTAATTTATTTATTCTAGTCAAGAGCCCAATTAATTGGATTTATTCTTGTAAGGGATTCTTTATTCAATTTGGACCCTTACAACATTTGTGATTTAATATTCCTACAAGCCCAATTTCTTGATCATATGTTATATAATATACATATTGTTTCTAAGACATCTTATGGGCTAACTACTATATTAATTTGTAAGGGGTGAATTCATTAAGCCCAACTTACTAGTCTTGATTATATTTATTTCCTACACCCATTATATTATAAGCTACTTAAGCCCACATCACTTTAAATGTCTTACACCCTAAATATTGTATGTATTCCTAATATATATTTTGATGATCAAAGCTTTCACTCCTTCTTCCTCCTACAAGAAATCCCACACGCCATTTTCATCTAGGAAATCCTCCAAAATTGATCTTCACTTTCCCTACAAGTTTTCAAGTAAAGGTTGCTCTTTTAAGCTTGGTTAGGAGTGGGTAAGTGCATCTATCCTAGAATCCATCTTGCATTTTGTGTTTTGATAGTCTTTTTAGCATATTCTTATAATGTTCTTTTGGGGTTCTTTGGGAAAAAGATGATCATCAAGAAGGTGGGGCTTTGTGAGCATTGCTAGAGGCTTGTTGGAGTAGGAAAAGCTCTTTGAGGTAACCATCATGTCCACTAAAATCTATTTTACACTCCTATTCTATATGATGATTAATTGGTGATTGGAAATCCTGAAATTCTTGTTGTGTAATACCCCGTATTTTCCTAACATTATTATTTTATCCTAAGGTATTGACATACATGAGTTATGATCTACCGATACTTCAAAAGAATTTTTATAAGTATAGTTGTTATTAAGCTGCGATCGTACGTCCTGGTCACGAACCGTAAAATTTTTAGGAACTAGTATTTGGACNTAAGTTATGATCTTCAGATATTTCAAAAGAATTTTTATAAGTGAGTATAGTTGTTATTAAGCTGCGATCGAACGTCCCGGTCACGAACCGTAAAAATTTTAAGAGCTAGTATTCGGACCCGTTTGTCATAGGAAATGGATTTCTAGACACCATACTATTATTCTTGAATTTCCTATTTAATTAGATTAGCCCATAGCAGCGAAAATTTATTTTGATCGTACATCGCAGAATTTCGCGGTGTACCGAACCTAGCCCAATTTTGAGGGTTAGTCTGGAATAAATTTTTAGTTTCGGAAATTATTCTATCTGGATTATTTTCCACCGAAACTTTATCTGTTTGGACCCCAACTGATAAGTTGGGAGATATTTNCTATTGACTTCTGACTTTGGACTTCGGTCCCTGTGATTGGGTTGATTACCCCTGTGATTGGACTTCGGTCCCTGTGATTGGACTGTCGGTCCCTGTGATTGGACTTCGGTCCCTGTGATTGGACTGTCGGTCCCTGTGATTACCCTAAAACAACTCTATGCTAAATTGTCTAAATGTGAATTTCAGAAGAGCGAAGTAGCTTTCCTTGGCCATGTTGTCACTAAAGAAGGGATAGCCGTAGACCCAGCCAAGGTACAAGCAGTGACCGAATGGAAGACGCCCAAATCAGTAACAGAGATCCGAAGCTTCCTGGGATTGGCAGGCTATTATCGAAGGTTTGTCAAAGATTATTCTAAGGTAGCCAAGCCCTTAACAAATTTGGTTAAGAAAACTACGAAGTACTACTGGAGTGAAGAATGTGAGAAAGCGTTCCAGGAGCTTAAAGAAAGATTAACAACGGCCCCGGTGTTGACTCTACCTACTGAGACGGATGGATATGAGTTATACACCGATGCATCACATCAAGGACTTGGATGCGTCCTGATGCAGGATGGGAAAGTAATAGCTTATGCCTCCCGTTAGTTGAAGCCACATGAGGTTAATTATCCAACTCACGATCTAGAGCTCGCAGCAGTGGTGTTCCCTCTCAAGATTTGGCGACACTATCTCTACGGAGTCTCCTGTAAAATCTTCACAGATCACAAAAGCCTGAAATACATCTTTACCCAAAGGGATCTTAATCTGAGGCAAAGGAGGTGGTTGGAGTTGATTAAAGATTACGATTTGGAAATCCAATACCAAGAAGGTAAGGCAAACAAAGTAGCCGACGCGTTAAGTCGAAAATCGAGTCATGCTCTGTGGGTGCTACCGGAATAGTTGTGTAAAGACTTTCAAAGGCTTAATCTGGAGGTAATAGAGCACGATCAAGTAGAACAGGAAGTAAAGATGTATTACCTGTCAACCACTCCAATGTTATTTAAAAACATNAACTATACAGACCTTAGAAGACATGCTAAGAAGTTGTGCGCTAAATTTTCAAGGCTCGTGGGATGATCAGCTAGACCTAATTGAATTCTCGTAAAATAACAGCTATCACTCGAGCATTGGCATGGCGCCTTATGAGGCATTATATGGGCAGAAGTGTCGAAGTCCCTTATGTTGGAGCGACAAAAGTGATGTCGTTGTTCTAGGACCTCAGTATCTACAAGAAACTATCGAAGCAAATAGGGTGATAAGAGAAAGAATGAAAGCGGCACAGGATCGTCAAAAGTCCTACGCCGATCTGAAACGACAATTCGTGGAATATCAACCTGGAGATAGGGTATTATTAAAAGTTTCGCCAACCAAGGGAGTGAAGCGGTTTGGCAAGAAAGGGAAGCTAAGTCCTCGTTATATTGGGCCGTATGAAATCCTGGAAAGGGTAGGGAACTTAGCTTATCGACTAGCCCTACCAGTTGAATTAAGTCAAGTACATAACGTATTCCATGTCTCTCAGCTCAAATGGTATGTACCTGATGCTTCACATGTGCTGAAACCGGAAGTAGTAGAAATGGATGACTCATTGACGTACGAGGAAAGGCCAATCCAGATCTTGGACACTAAGACCCGAGATACAAGGAGGAAATCGGTGAAAATGGTCAAGGTCCAATGGTCAAATCATAGCCCTGAGGAAGCTACCTGGGAACTGGAAGACGTCATGATAGAACGTTATCCAGATTTGTTCAACTCAGGTAAGTAGTATAGATTTGATTGTCTATTTGTGCTCGATCAACTGTTGTATATTGAATGTCTTGATGTGTGGTTATATGACTGGCTGTGTGTTGAGACCTTATGTGTTAGGAAGGAAGTTTCGGGGACGAAACTATTCCTAAGGGGGGTAGGGTGTAATACCCTGAAAATTTGGTTCATAGCAGCGAAAAATTTTTTTGATCGTAGCATCGCTATATTTCGCGGTGTATCGAACCTAGCCCAATTTTGAGTTTTAGTCTGAGATAAATTTTTGGTTTCAAAATTATTCCTATTTAAATTATTTTCCACCGAAATTTTATCTGTTTGGACCACAACTGATAAGTTAAAAGATTTTTATTTTGGAACCACAAGGTAGTGACAAGTGTCACTAATTTTTACCTAGTAATTAAAATATTAATTCTAAGAGATGAGTTTGGATAAGCATTCCACATATTTTATTATTATTATTATTATTATTATTATTATTATTATTATTATATCATATTACGTATATATATATATCTGAGATAAGTTTCACCATTATTATATTAATATATATGGATAAACATTACATATCTTATTATTATTATTATTATTATTATTTTCATTATTTTTATAGATATAATGTTATGTGTATATATATATACGTTTAGATGGGAAGAAGAAAGTTTCACTTCTTCATCCTCATTTCCCATTCCATTTCGTGAGAGTGAGAGAGTGAAGCAAAGTTTCAAGCTTTGATCGCGATTTGTTCGGTAAAACTTTAATTTTATTCGGTTAAAAGTTATATTTTTACTCCTAGTTCATAGTTTTGGGTAGAATTTTGTTGAACCCTATTTGTATTACCGTGTTTATGTTAGGGTTTTAAGAGCAAAGGTTGAATCCCGAGCTTCAATCTTCGAATTTCTTGTGTTCATAGTGAGATTGAGGTAAGTTACCCCTCAAGTTGGAATTATAGCTACTCAAAGTAGGTAATTGGTGAATTAATTTCCAATCCATGAAGTTGTATGTAATTTATGAACTTTTTGTGTATTGGGCATGTTGTACACATAAATTAGGGGTTATATATATATATATATATATATATATATATATGTTGTGTGTGTGTGTGTCATGATATATGTATATATGCATTGTGTACATGTGTGTGTGTGTGGTATAATATATATATGTATGGCGTGATGTGTATATATATATATACTGCGTGAGTGTGTGTGTGGCGTAACATATATATATAAATTATGTATGTGTGTGTGTGTGACATAATATATGTATATAGGTAGTAATAGAATACATAATTATATATATGCTATATATATATACCGTAACATATATATATATTATGTGGTAATTTATATGTATTATCCATACACATTATATCATGTACCATATACCTATTATATACCTATATTATATATTATATTACCAATTACATGCTATGAATATATATATTACAATATATACGTACTCTAGTATATCTATATTACATAGTGTATGTCATATGTATTATGTATATATTATATTATATACCGTATATATATATAAGATATATATATATATATGAGTATAGGTATGTTAATGTTATATATATATGTATAGGTATAGGTAGTGTATGTGAACTATGTGTTGTGAACATGAATAAGTAATAAAGTGCGTTGTGAGTATAGGAAAGAATCTAATAGTGTAATCATGCCATGTTGGTTGTTGTCGTGATATGTGAATTATGTACCACCGGTTGAATACATATGTTAATGAGTGTATAAGTAGGAAAGGTGAGCGTATTGTCGGAACAAGAGTAGTGAACGTTTAAAATGAATAAAACCTTAGTTTCAAGAAGTTAAGAGGACCTTGTTGTCTTTTTACCTTGGGCTATAATTACTAAAGGTTGTCATTGAAATATGTACGATTGTATTCGTACTTAGGCGAAGTCTATTCGCCGAGTCTCTACGTCACTCATGTATGGCTAGACTGTGGGGGTGTGCACACTTAAGCGTATTGACTTCGTCGTCTCCGGGTTGGCGTCATTTTAATGGACCTAGACGGGGCCACACTAGGGTCCATTCTAATGAACTATCGTCCAAGGGACCGAGAAGAGAACTTGGGTAATGACCGCAAGCCCATGTTCCAGGTTCAATCGGTCAACGACAAGGAATATTCAACATTTCCTATAAGGCCTCATACTTTGAAATGAAACTAAGTCGAGTTTTCATATGTAGTGGTTAAATTAATGGCTATGTTAAGACGTGTGATACTAGTTCCAAGAAACTAGTCGTGTGATGTCTGAGAAATGGGATTTTGTGAAGATGTCAAGTATGGTGGTGAAAATTCACGCGTGTAATGTGAATGTGATAGCTTTATGCATATTTATATTATCGTAATTTACAAGCATGAAAGCATGTCAATCAATAGGAAATTCTATGCTATGGTCAATTGGTAAGTTAAATCATCTTTACCTATAAATGAGAAGCTTATGGGTTCTTACTTAGCCGTCGTGCTAACGGGTGCTTCACTGTTGCCCTTTAACAGATGTCATCCAGCAATGAGTCGTATAGTTCGGTAACTTCACCGAACTATAATGGCTCAGTTTTTGGATATGGAGACTATATACAGCATACGATAGGGGAAGACCCCTATGTACCCAGCTACACTCTGCTAGCTCCTGACGATTCCTTCTCATCATCCAGCTCTCTTGTGTCTCTGGTAGATGCTCATCAGGCTCGGTGGGGCTACTACCCAATAGAAGTCTAACCGGGTAGCGACCCCCTGGAATTCATTGTACATTACCCATATCTCTGGGATCCCACTCCTCCTGAGGGAGAATGGTCTATGGTCATTGTCACCGATCGCTCCTTGGATCACCTTAAGTGGTTTGAGGGCGAATGGCATCTAGTTTGGGGAGAGTTTGAGATCCCAGTGTATCGTATGATCTGATAGGTGGTGGAGGTCATGTCGGGGTAGTCTAAAACTCTCTTTTTGTGTACATATTCTGCAGTAGTCTTAGTAGATCAATTGCCAAACTTGGCATTGTGATTATGTATATATATCTAACTTATGTTTTGGGGTTCTAAGGACGTCGTTATCACACCTATGAACCTATATATATATATATGTGTGAATGTTTGGAATGTTTAACTTATACCTCAACTGTTGTCGAGTTAGTTAGTTGTGAATTATTACAGGTTTATGGGAAGTGGGTGTAGGTCAGGAAAATTAGCCTGAGCACCTAGTGATGAACCGCTAAAGGTTAGCTGGGTTCACCCTAGGTGTGGCGATGATGCTCCCGGTTGTAAGGTTGACCAACCCGGGGTGTCACAAGTTCATCCTCAAACAGCCCAAGAGATACTCAAGGATCCACCACTCCATATCCAACCTCAAACTCATCCCAAGAACAACCACTCAGAGTGTTCATCTCAGATATGAACAGAAACCAACTCCCAGATAATATAATCAAGGATTCAACTAACCAAGAGGCTCAAAAGATGGATCAAGAGATATGAATAAATACTCCAAAAACATGGTAAAATACCCAACAGAATATTCCAACAAAATCCAGAACCAAAGGTGAAACAATCAGACAACAGATCACAAAACAACTCACTGGAAACAGAACCAAGGATACACTAGCGGTACACCTTGGCGGAACACCCTGTGCCGCCACACTCCACCGTCCACACCAACGGTGCCTTCCAGCGGAGTACGCCGGTCTACCGTCCTTCTCCAGACGAAGGGACGGGGCCGCCCAGCGGTGCACCACCTTCCGCCACACCCTTCCTTCGTTGTTCTTGCGGACCACTTAGTCGGGACACATTATACCGCCTAACCTTACCGCAAGAGCAACTCTAAACCACTCCCAGATCAGAACAGACAGAATACACAATATTCATTCCAGAATACAAGAATAGGATCAGATTACTAGATTACATCTCCCAGAAGCCAAATAAATAAGGAATCCATACCAATAAATATCCATAAACATCTATATGCAAAGGATCAAGAACACAAGTTCATAATCCATCAAAAGAAAGGTTCACAGACCAACAACAAGGCTAATATCCAAGAAATTTCAGGATTCCAATACACCAAATAATATCATAGATTGAGAGTGTAAAATAGATTTTGTGAGACATGATGGTTACCTCTTGAAGCACACTTCACCCAAGAACTCTTAAACCTTCTCACTAAGCTTCACCTTCACCTTGATCATCTTTCCCCAAAAGATCCCCAAAAGGAATAACATAAGAACTTGTATAAAGATTATGAAAATAACATGATGCAAGGTGTATTCCTAGAAATAAACACTTACCCAAGCATTAGCAATCCTAAAAGAGCAATCTTAACTTGATTCTTGAAGGTGAAGGGGTAGTGTATGTTGTAGGGTTTTTAGAAGAGTTTAGGTTGAGAGTGAATTGTTTGCAGGGAAGGAAAAAGAAATGGTAGGGTTGATACAAGTCCCTTTTATATTATGGGAGAAATCATTACATACATAAAATATATTACACTAGGGTAACTAGAGTAGATAATGGGCTTTTTAAGAGAATGGGTCTTGCACAATTTAATATAATACTACTAAGTAGGAATTTAATCTTTCAAGAGCAAATATATATGCATATTGGGCCATTATAAAATGCTCCATAGAAATTGTAAGGATTCAATAAAATAAATAAATCCCTTACAAGAATTAGATCAAGAATTGGGCCTTAGAATTAGTAAATAATTCTAGAAGGAATTATATGTATATAATTGGAAAGATTGAGCCCATGTAAATTAAATAAAAATGCCCAGTGGAATTTAATCACCGGTCTTAAGGCTTGAATGAAATTTACGGGGTGTTACAGCTTCTTTGACTTAAGAATGCCTTCAAGCATCCAAAGTTCTACACACTATCCTACTATTCTTAAGAAGTCCATTGGATCTATGATTGCTACAAAGCTTCAATCCTAACTCTAATCAAAGACATGAAAGAGTCAAGAGCTCAATCTCTCATCTAGATTGGCCAAATCCAAACAAGATCTCATCCAACAATCAATAGACAAGAATAGATAATCCAATAATCTAAGCATTTAGATCCAAAAATAGATATAAGATCATCACACTATCAACATATCTTCACACAATCCAAATCCCTAGATTAAACTAGCGACTCATGATATGAAATTCAAGACAAAAGCTAATTCAATCCAAGAGCAAGATAGTAAAATATAATAGAAATGGAATATAAATCACCTAGAATGAAGTGATCGTTCAATCCAAGCTCGTTGTCTTCTACAATGGAAATTATCTAAACAAATCCTAAAATGATCTAAAGTCTTTCTAAAAAATGGGGAACCTCTTCTGAAAATCTATCAAGGGGATTTAAATAGTCTCCGAAAAGCAACCCTAGTGAAATTTCACGCATTGTAGTCTCCACGCCACTCCACACGTGTGTGAGCATGCGTGGGAGGCTACTGGATTGCGGCCACGTGCACTCACACGCGTGTGGCAGTCTTTTTGGGTCCTCCGGGGCTCCGATCTTGCCTGGTTCATTCTTTAATCTCAGTTTTCGCTCTTATTGGCTCCCGAGACTCCTGTTTCACCTCCTTTAGGCTAAAAGTAGCTTTTGTGTGTTGGTTAGTGAATTTAAAGCATTTATGATCATAATTCATAATGTAAGGATGCTAAAAGCGTGACAAAACACCCTAATATGTATTCAATTTATGGGTATCTTGGAGGCTTATCAAATGCCTTGTCTGATCTTCTTCGTTATAGAACCCAAGTAAAACCCAATTTATAGATCTTTACTATTCCATTTTCTTTTCATTTTTTAGATTAGTTTTAGGTAGATTTCAATTGTAGATGACCACAAGTTTGGATTGAAGGATTACTTCATTCTAGGTGATCTCTATTTCATTTCTATTATATTTTGCTATATTGTTCTTGGATTAAATTAGCTTTTGTCTTGAATTTCATATCATGTGTGGCTAGTTTAATCTAGGGATTTGGATTGTGTGAAGATATGTTGCTAGTGTGTTGATCATATATCTATTTTTGGGATCTATATGCTTAGATTGTCAGATTATCTATTCTTGCCTATTGGTTGTTGTTTTGATAAGATCTTGTTTGGATTTGGCCAATCTAGATGAGAGATTGAGCTCTTGACTCTTTCATGTCTTTGATTAGAGTTAGGATTTGTAGGTTTGAAACAATCATAGTTGTGACACCCCCAACCTCACACAGGCTGAGATAGATAAAATCTCAACACAACAGCTGCCTAACTCAACCAAACAGAACATAGCGGAAGCGAATTTAAAACCTAAGGGCGTCATGCCACATCTAGGTAAGATAACACGGCCTAGATGCACAGGCTAACCATAAAAACTGAACTGTATAAACGATAATCCTTAAGTCAAGTCTCAAAACATCCAAACACTAGTCAAGAGTTTATAAAGAAATCTCAAATGGCTCACAGGCCAAAGCATAAATCTAAAACATAACCACTATCTAAGCCTCCTCATACGGGTGTATCTCTATCGCGCTCACGCAAAGACTTTAAGGCAAACCTGGAAAACACACAAAGAACCATTAGCAAAAGACTGCTAAGTAACCACCATTCACACCCGCAAGGAAGTATAGATATACATATAAGTTGTAAATAGGTTTACACACCCATATAGAATATAAACACCAACAAACTGTTCAATAGTTCAAAACGGATACTCAACAAGGATAAACTGAACGAATCATAAACCAAGACTCATCCAAACAAGCCAATATTCATCAGCGAGAGTACAAGGCAACAACCAATCCATAAACGAGATACCAACTGAACAACAATCATAAGGAAACCAACCAACCATAACCAAGAATCATAAGATGTCAATCGAATATACACAAGGAACCCATGAACACATAAACCAAGAAAGAACTCCCAAATCCAACCTCCAAACCTCATACCAATCACCATACCAAACCCAACCACAGTCGGAAGTCAAAACCCAGAAATCTGGTACGCAGGGGTGATGAACCCAATCACAGGGACCGAAGTCCAATCANCCCTAGTGAAATTTCACGCATTGTAGTCTCCACGCCACTCCACACGTGTGTGAGCATGCGTGGGAGGCTACTGGATTGCGGCCACGTGCACTCACACGCGTGTGGCAGTCTTTTTGGGTCCTCCGGGGCTCCGATCTTGCCTGGTTCATTCTTTAATCTCAGTTTTCGCTCTTATTGGCTCCCGAGACTCCTGTTTCACCTCCTTTAGGCTAAAAGTAGCTTTTGTGTGTTGGTTAGTGAATTTAAAGCATTTATGATCATAATTCATAATGTAAGGATGCTAAAAGCGTGACAAAACACCCTAATATGTATTCAATTTATGGGTATCTTGGAGGCTTATCAAATGCCTTGTCTGATCTTCTTCGTTATAGAACCCAAGTAAAACCCAATTTATAGATCTTTACTATTCCATTTTCTTTTCATTTTTTAGATTAGTTTTAGGTAGATTTCAATTGTAGATGACCACAAGTTTGGATTGAAGGATTACTTCATTCTAGGTGATCTCTATTTCATTTCTATTATATTTTGCTATATTGTTCTTGGATTAAATTAGCTTTTGTCTTGAATTTCATATCATGTGTGGCTAGTTTAATCTAGGGATTTGGATTGTGTGAAGATATGTTGCTAGTGTGTTGATCATATATCTATTTTTGGGATCTATATGCTTAGATTGTCAGATTATCTATTCTTGCCTATTGGTTGTTGTTTTGATAAGATCTTGTTTGGATTTGGCCAATCTAGATGAGAGATTGAGCTCTTGACTCTTTCATGTCTTTGATTAGAGTTAGGATTTGTAGGTTTGAAACAATCATAGTTGTGACACCCCCAACCTCACACAGGCTGAGATAGATAAAATCTCAACACAACAGCTGCCTAACTCAACCAAACAGAACATAGCGGAAGCGAATTTAAAACCTAAGGGCGTCATGCCACATCTAGGTAAGATAACACGGCCTAGATGCACAGGCTAACCATAAAAACTGAACTGTATAAACGATAATCCTTAAGTCAAGTCTCAAAACATCCAAACACTAGTCAAGAGTTTATAAAGAAATCTCAAATGGCTCACAGGCCAAAGCATAAATCTAAAACATAACCACTATCTAAGCCTCCTCATACGGGTGTATCTCTATCGCGCTCACGCAAAGACTTTAAGGCAAACCTGGAAAACACACAAAGAACCATTAGCAAAAGACTGCTAAGTAACCACCATTCACACCCGCAAGGAAGTATAGATATACATATAAGTTGTAAATAGGTTTACACACCCATATAGAATATAAACACCAACAAACTGTTCAATAGTTCAAAACGGATACTCAACAAGGATAAACTGAACGAATCATAAACCAAGACTCATCCAAACAAGCCAATATTCATCAGCGAGAGTACAAGGCAACAACCAATCCATAAACGAGATACCAACTGAACAACAATCATAAGGAAACCAACCAACCATAACCAAGAATCATAAGATGTCAATCGAATATACACAAGGAACCCATGAACACATAAACCAAGAAAGAACTCCCAAATCCAACCTCCAAACCTCATACCAATCACCATACCAAACCCAACCACAGTCGGAAGTCAAAACCCAGAAATCTGGTACGCAGGGGTGATGAACCCAATCACAGGGACCGTAGTCCAATCACAGGGACCTAAGTCCAATCACAGGGGTAACGAACCCAATCACAGGGGCAAAAGCTCAATCACAGGGACCTAAGTCCAATCACAGGGGTAATCAACCCCAATCACAGGGACCTAAGTCCAATCACAGGGGTAATCAACCCAAATCACAGGGACCTAAGTCCAATCACAGGGGTAATCAACCCAAATACAATCCATATAAGTCCAATCACAGGGGTAATCAACCCAAATACAATCCATAGTAGCACAGCTATATCACCCATCAACCTCCAAAAGATACCAACAAACCAACATCATATACTCATACTCCAACATCATCCCAAGACAACCAAACAAAGTGTTCATCTCATCTATGAACACAAACAAACTCCCAGGTAAATGAATATCAAGAATCAATAGACCAAGAGTACAAAAGGGAAACTAAAGACATGAATAAATCTCCAAGACAAGGTAGTAAATACCCAACAAAAGGCATGGATAAATACTCCAAAGACATGGTAAAATACTCCACAAAACAATCCAACAATAATCAGAAACAAAGGAGAAACAACAGACAACAACATCACAAAGCAGCCTCTGGGAGCAGATTCCCAGAGAACTTGCGGAACACACTGACGGAACACCGTCTTCCGCCGCACTCCTCCGCAGGAAGGAGGCGGACTGCCTCAACGGAACACCACTCTCCGTTCAACCCAACCACCTTGGCCTTGCGGAACTCCCCGGCGGGTTACATTGTGCCGCCGAGGACCTCCGCAAGGTCAACTCCAACCCCAGTTCCAGAACATCAACAGCAGACACGAAAGAGGTATTTCCAGAGAGCAAAATCAGACCCAATACACCAACATTTCATCCAATTTAGAGGCCAAAGACATGGAAATCCAAACCATCAATGATCATACAACACTAATCAAAAGATCAAGATGAAATCCAACAAATAGATTCAACAAAATAGGCTAATCACAAGGAATTTTCAGGATTTCCAACACCAAGAACATCATATAGAATAGGAGTGAATAAAAATAGTTTTGATGGACATAGTGGTTACCTTAAGAAGCTCTTTCCACCCAAGCAAAGCCTCAACAAAGCTCACAAAGCCCCACTACCTTCTTGATCATCTTTTACCCAAAGAACCCCAAAAGAAACACCTTCTTGATCATCTTTTACCCAAAGAACCCCAAAAGAAACACATAAGAACATGCATAAAGATCACTAAAACTATAAGATAAAATGAATATTCCTAGATAGATGCACTTACCCAAACTTAATAAAATGAATATTCCTAGATAGATGCACTTACCCAAACTTAAACAAGCCTAAAGGAGCAATCTTGACTTGTAAACTTGAAGGAGAAATGAAGATCAATTTTGGATGCAAATGAGGAGGAAAATGGCGTGTGGGTGTAGAGTAGGGAGGAGAGGAGTGAAAACCTTTAGGGGTTTTTGATCTTCAAAATATATACTAAGAATACATACAATATTTAGGGTGTAAGACTTTAATATGAGATGGGCTTAAGTACATATTATAATGGCTTACAAGAATTAAATATATGTCCAAGACTAGTAAGTTGGGCTAAATGAATTCACCCCTTACAATTAATTATAAGAATTAGAATAAGGAAGCCCATAAAATGTCTTAGGAACATTACATATATATTATATAATATATGATCAAGAAATTGGGCTTGTAGGAATATTTAATTACAAAGATTGTAAGGATCCAAATTGAATAAAATCCCTTACAAGAATAAATTCAATTAATTGGGCTCTTGATTAGAATAATCAAATTAGGCTCAAGAATATATATATATGTATATATATTAAATTGAAAGAATTAGCCCAATTGGAATTAATTAAATTACCCAAGGAATTAATTATCGGTAGTAAGGCTTGAACGAATTTTCGGGGTGTTACAATAGTTCCTATGGACTTCTTAAGAATAGTAGGATAGTGTGTAGCTCAAGTGTTTGATAAAATTCCTCTTAGAGCTTTGGATGCTTGAAGGCACTCCTAAGTCAAAGAAGCCTTAGTACACAAAGGTGGAAAAGGACTAAGAACACACACTTTTGAATAGCCAACATCCTAGCATTGTTTATCCATTACCTTAGACACACCAAGATGCAACATAGATGAACACTATCCAATCCCTACCTCTTTTATATATTTTCAAACTCTTTTACTTTACCACTTTCTTGCAATCAAACGAAACCTTATGAACTCCCTTCACTCACGATTCACCATTCACCACACTCAAATCACTTGCAAGACTCAATCAAGTAAACACCCAAACACTTGACACACTTCCACGTCCATCCGTTTTAACACAAATATCTTTTGACGATTCAACCCCTACACAATACTGCAAAAACCCCATCAAAATGGTGCCGTTGCCGGGGAGGGCAATAGTTTGTCATATGTTTTTGTTTACTTTGATTGAATGATTGCTAGATTTGAGCATTGTTAATCCATACCACTTTCTTTTGTTTTATTTCTACTTTATTTGTTTTTGCTACTTACCCAATTGACTACTTCTAGTCAATTGTGGAATCCTTGTTTCATTGATAATCTTACTAGGTGAATGCACACGCGAGAAAAAAGAAATCAAGGCTTACTACCCTACATTCCTGAAATTAATAGAGCATCTAGGAAGAAAAATACCCAAAGGTCACAAATGGCTTCATCAAGCGCAACAAGAAATCCACAAGGAAGAGGAACAACTGTACCAAATCCACCCCCAGTTCCAATTATTCCACAAGCACCCATTAACCGTGAAGAACCAATTCTTGAAGAACCACAAGCTAACAGAGCAAACAACCAAGAAAATATTCGTGAAGAAGAATACTATGGAAATCCTCAGGAACTGCAAAGATCAATTGCAGATTACATGACCCCTGATTTTAACATGCATAACTCGATCTATGTACTGCCGATGGAAAATGTCAACTTTCATGTGCATCCAACTATTCTCAGACTGGTTCAGAACAGTCAATACTCGGGATTACCATCTGAAGATCCCAATGCACACATAACAAGGTTCATACGAGCATGTGGGATGTACATACAGGACTTAGTGAGGAGATAATTCGACTTAAATTATTCCCATTTTCAGTTATAGGAGAGGCAGCACGATGGTTGGAAAGCCAAGACGACAATCATTTCAGATCATGGCAACAGTTGCATCGTGAATTCATGAACGAGTTCTTTCATTATTGATGTTTGCATTGATGGATTCATATTTATATTTGAGCTTCAAGTGTGAACACCATTGTTGTGTACATGGGTTTATTGAATTTCTTGTTCAAATTATGAAATTGATGCTTGAATTGATGAGTAAACTTGTTATAGAACTATTATATGCCATCAATTTGACTTTCCACATGCTACATTGCAAAAATTGAATTTTCAATTTCAAACCCTAATTTTAGAATTTGGGGAAGAAGATGAAGTTGACTTTTTGAAATTCTTGACTTTTATAGTTGACTTCTTATTTGACTATCAATTGAATTATCTTATGATGATATTATGCATGTGTGTGATAGTTCCGGTGGCCATTATAATTCCTTGGCCCACCCTTTCCTTGATAGTTCCGGTTTTGATTTGGATTAGAGTATTTGGGCCTTTTCTCACCCTGCGAATGATCTTCCTCGCTTCTTTTCTTGCCCCTTCCATGGACTTCCCACTGCCGCTGCTGAACCTGGCAATGGCTAGCAGCCCTGCTATAAGCCTCGTCCAGAGTCTGACATCTAAACATGCTGAGCCCCTTCTGAGTATCAAAGTTTAGTCCTCTGATGAACTTGTTTGCCTTGTCACGCTCATCAGGGGCCAGGGTAGGTGCAAACCTTGCTAGGTCGATGAACTCGATGTAATACTCCTGAACTGTCCTATTTCCCTAACGCAGGTGAAGGAACTCATCATACTTGGCTGTCCTGAAGTACTCAGGGTAAAACTTCTCCCTTAGAGCCTCCTTAAAGGCTTCCCAACTGAAGGCGGGTGATTGACGCAGGTTCGGTCCAACTGCAGCCCACCAAATATCAGCTCGCTGCTGCAGATAGAAAACGGCTATATCTACTCGCCGCTCGGCTGGGCAGTTGAGAGCATCGAACATCTTGTCGAACACCCGCATCCATTCTTCGAGGATCAAAGGGTCCTCCTGCCCTAAGAAAGTGGGTGGGTTTCGCTCAGCCACCAGCTTAGCCATGTCGGCTCCATTGCCATTCCCCTGAGGTTCTTGAAGCATACGATCCCCCATCACCTGGGTTAACTGAGCTAACTGTCTCAATGTCCGGGCCAATTCAGCGCTAGTCGGGACATCCTCTTCACGAGCAGCTTGGTCTCTCCTTGGAGGTATTGCAACTTACTGAAAGCAAGGTTCTTATTTTAAAAGAGTGTTTCCCACTCTATTTCATGTAAGCATCTATACACATAAATTATTCATGTATGCTTTTAATCAAGAAATTCAAATAATTGATCACTTACCTGGAGATTTACACACCCACGGGTGTAACATGCCACATATATAGCAAATAACCACATATGTTATTCAAATAAGCTCACCACCTCACCGCGGTGTTTAAAGCTTAGTTTCTAAGCATTACTTCTCAAAAATTTCTTACGGAGTCCTTACCTAGGTTTTACCCTAACCTAAGCTTTGATACCAACTTGTAACACCCCAATTTTTAATTCTCCAAAACTTACTATAAATAGCATTATCTTTTTAGAAACTTTCCAAAAATAGAAATTTCCAAACATATCCTTAGTAAAAAAAAATAATAATATAACATTATTCCAAGACTTAAACAAATTCTAAATTTAATCCCACATTCATAAGGTGTTACCGCCACATCTAACCTTATATAGGCTAAATGCAAGGCTAAACCCCAAAATAAAATTAAAGTAAAAATCTCCATCTGAAAATTAATCTTTAGGGAAAACATCACCCCTTATTCAATTCTATTCAAGTCCATAAAAGACAAAAACCAACTATTACACCAGACTTTCAAATCGTGCTAACGCTCTCATCCATATCAATTCTTCAATCCATTCCTGCTAAAACATAGAAGGAAAATAACACAAATAACAAAAAAAAAATATTAGCAACACTTGCTAAGTAAGGGTGTACTTTGCCCTAAAACATACATTAAATAAAATAAGGCACATATTTTTCAAAACGAATATTCTTTAAAAGTTACTTACAATACACCTCTTGCTTCATCAACAATAAATCTCCATATACCAAAATTGTACCTTAGCAATATTAAATTTACTTTCGAACAAGTTAAAAGATTATGGAAGAACATCAACATATAAATGGAACAAGTTAAAAGATTATGGAAGAACATCAACATATAAATGGGACAGGGTAAAAGATTATGGAAGAACATCAACATATAAATGGGACAGGGTCCTAGATTATGGAAGAACATCAACATATAAATGGGACAGGGTCCTTTGTACTTAGGCCCTAGTGAACAGCTCCACGCTGAACACTCCACAAATTCCCATTTCCATTGGAATCTGGACCCAAACCTTAAGTGTGCACACCCCCGAATGAGGATTCCAAGCCTCACCGAGAAGTTCTAAGCCCAAGGTTGTAACACCCCAATTTTCAACTCTTACATTAATTACAAATCGATATTCATATGCTGCGGAAGCTTACATCTTATCGGCAGAAAACTGGGTGCTACCGCCACACCTAGAGTGAATTCTATCACCTCTTTGACAAACNATCCTGTACTTCCATTCTATCCAGCTCATCGGCTACAGGGTCCCACACTAAACTGCAACTGATAAGAAACACATTGAAGTGCAGTTAGCGCGACGGCTAAGTAAGGAAATCCGATGTCACTCAAAAGTAGACAAAGGTTTGAAAACATAACCATTTGGAAAATAGTATATCGTTCAGTGAATCAAAATCCACTCGTCTCGTAAGACAAAATCATTTCTTTCTCAAAGACGTTACAGAGTAACTCTTCACTCATTTTTAAAACTTCCTTAGTTTCATATAGTAAGAGTGAGGCCTACAACCTCGGGCCATGGCACTCCAGCCCTCCCGTAGGTTCCTCCCTTATCCCAACCCCGGGCCGTGGCACTCAAGCCTTCCCGTGGGCACCTCTCCTTATCCCAACATGACGACATAACGGCGAATAGACTTCGCTCTAACAATATAATATAACGACCACTGGGCAAGGGCACTTAAAGCCACCCGTGGGTCAGTCAAGGTCCTCCTCAACTTACTTTAGAAACTACGGTTTTGAAAACATGATTCTTCCTTCAATTTTTCTTACTCAAATCATTTCTTTTGGACATATTTCACCAATGAGTCCAATATTTGAAATCGGCTACCTCTTTAGCCCCTGAAGGATTTTCAAACATCATTTTCTCAAACAATAAGGTTTTGACAACCTTTATATCAAAATAGCATACGTCTTTCAACGTAAGTTTTCATAAACATTTTTGGATACACTTCATATGTCCATCTCACACTTTAAAACAACCAGCATCCTCAACTATCGTCCTCAACAACTTCCACCATGATCAACACCANATCCTGTACTTCCATTCTATCCAGCTCATCGGCTACAGGGTCCCACACTAAACTGCAACTGATAAGAAACACATTGAAGTGCAGTTAGCGCGACGGCTAAGTAAGGAAATCCGATGTCACTCAAAAGTAGACAAAGGTTTGAAAACATAACCATTTGGAAAATAGTATATCGTTCAGTGAATCAAAATCCACTCGTCTCGTAAGACAAAATCATTTCTTTCTCAAAGACGTTACAGAGTAACTCTTCACTCATTTTTAAAACTTCCTTAGTTTCATATAGTAAGAGTGAGGCCTACAACCTCGGGCCATGGCACTCCAGCCCTCCCGTAGGTTCCTCCCTTATCCCAACCCCGGGCCGTGGCACTCAAGCCTTCCCGTGGGCACCTCTCCTTATCCCAACATGACGACATAACGGCGAATAGACTTCGCTCTAACAATATAATATAACGACCACTGGGCAAGGGCACTTAAAGCCACCCGTGGGTCAGTCAAGGTCCTCCTCAACTTACTTTAGAAACTACGGTTTTGAAAACATGATTCTTCCTTCAATTTTTCTTACTCAAATCATTTCTTTTGGACATATTTCACCAATGAGTCCAATATTTGAAATCGGCTACCTCTTTAGCCCCTGAAGGATTTTCAAACATCATTTTCTCAAACAATAAGGTTTTGACAACCTTTATATCAAAATAGCATACGTTTTTCAACGTAAGTTTTCATAAACATTTTTGGATACACTTCATATGTCCATCTCACACTTAAAATCAACCAACATCCTTAACTATCGTCCTCAACAACTTCCACCATGATCAACACCATTAGATCATAACTTGAGGATATCGTACATCCAAACATATATAAATTCTAATAGGTAAGGTCATTGCCTAACCATAACCCAAAAATCATGAGATTATCATTTAATCTCCATCATTAATCCACGTCCTTAGCATCACCTAATCACCATTAACTCACTAACTACCTCACAATTATCATTAACACATCCATAATCATACTAAGCATAATTCAGAAAATTTCAGCTTGGCGCAGTCCGAAAGATTGAGCCGGTAAAAATAGTTCCCGAACTCTTTTCCACTTGAAATTTTTATGGTAGGATCCCAACTTATAGTACTTGATGTCCATAAAAAGGTTTGGTCATTTTGATCCACGAATAAACACAGAAAATTCCATTTTTGCCCTTGGCAGTGTGCTGTCCGGAATTTTTCTCTCTCTGGAACAGTTTTGGAGAAAAATTCGAAAACCATACTTCCACTACTCCGATCATTATGAAATTTTATATGCGGGTTCTACACTTATAGAACTACATGTCTAAAAAAAAATAGGATTAAAATACCTTACCAATTTTTCCCAATAAATCTCGGAAGTTACTGCCAGAATCTATCCTGATTTCTTTCAATATTTCCACAAGTATAAGCCTATGTGGACATAAATATAACATATACATGCATATCCAAGCTATGAACATGTATACAAAAATATTTCCAAAGCTCAAAAAACACCATATTTCCAACAAAGAATCAATTATCCAAATTCAAGTGACTAATTCCAACTTAAGGGAATTCCTTACCTCTTTGAGAGCATTCTAACACCATAAGATGGATTTTGGATCTTTTCCCCAAATTTCACCTTAAAATCCTAAGATCACAATCAACACCATAACAAGAGATTTCAAGAAATTAATCTCAAATCCATGCTCTAGGAAGGAAAATAGAACTATTTACCGAATAAAAACGAAGATTTACCGAATAAAATTGAGAGATGTGAAGGAATTTGCCATGGAAATTGAAGCTTTGTGAAGAAGATGGAAATGGAATCATCTCTCTCTCTCCTCACGAAATGGGAATGAAGAATTGAAGAAACGGGAAATTGCTTTTATATTGATCCCAATCTTATGTGATAAGCTTGGAAAAAAAATAATAAAATAATAAAATATCTTCCAACCTTATCAGTTGGGGTCCAAACAGATAAATTTTCGGTGGAAAATAATCCAGATAGAATAATTTCCGAAACTAAAAATTTATTCCAGACTAACCCTCAAAATTGGGCTAGGTACGGTACACCGCGAAATTTAGCGATGTACGATCAAAATAAATTTTCGCTGCTATGAGCTGATTTAATTAAATAGGAAATTCAAGAATAATAGTATGGTGTCTAATAATTCATTTCCTAGGACAAACGAGTCCGAACACCAGCTCCTAAAATTTTTACGGTTCGTGACCGGTACGTAGGTTCGCAGCTTAATAACAACTATACTCACTTATAAAAATTCTTTTGAAATATCTGAAGATCATAACTTAGGAATGTCAACGCCTTAGGATAATGTTAATAAAATACGGGGTATTACAAAGGTAGCCATGATATGTTTGTACTGGCTCCTCCCAAAAACAGGGTACATAGACGACCCTAGTGGTAAATTCATATAACCACTCCAAAATTTAAACAGGACAAATAATGCCCTAGTGGTAAATTCATATAACCACTCCGAAATTTAAACAGGATAAATAATGCCTTAGTGGTAAATTCATATAACCACTCCGAAATTTAAACAGGACAAATAATGCCCTAGTATTTAGTATCCAACTAAATACTTCACATGATCATATCATATCTTCCATAAGCTTTCATAAATTAATTTCATCAATTCAACTTAACTCTTAGACTTCAACAATTTAATCAAGAAGTTCATGTACTTAAGATCACATTTAACAACTCCAATTGATAAACTTCCAAAATCAAAATTCTTCCAACTTACATATCATAGAGAAAAGATTGATCATTACAGCAACGTAACCACATTCAATACTTGCGAAATTATACTTCACGCACAACTCAAAATAAAGTTTTTCCTCTTTTAAAATAAACAGCACACATTTGTTCAATATTACTCATATTTAGCTACTAAAATAAAGCATAAATACGTACGTTAGTTGTATCAATTATGAGAATGGATTTGCTCCTAAATATGTTCATATGTAACAGCATACATATAAAACATATATTGTGATTTATAGATATCAATACACTGCACGAATTACCCATACATATATTTTCTAATATATATATATATATATATATATATATATATAGCTAGTAAATGCAAATTATCCATGTTTAAATATTATAATACGTACAAAACTTTTCTATAATTTAAATTAATTAAAATATTATATATGTATGACAATTGGTACAGTTATATTATATATATATATATATATATATATATATATATATATATATATATATATATATGTTTATATTTTTTTTTAGCCAACAATATTATATAATAAATTGAAGATTTAAAATATAAATAATAATAAATTTATATATATATATATACGGTAGTACTTATATTTACACAAATAACAAATAATTTTTTTTTTCTATGCAAACCTACAAACCGAATACTGTAGGTACATAACAACTAAAAAAAAATTTGATTTTTCTTTAAACTCTACTATTAATTATTTTTTATATATACCCAAGTTATATAAATATAAAGAAATTGAATATATATATATATTATGCATTTTATACAAATGCAATTGAGTACAATATCACAACTCATACAAGAAAGTTGAAACATTCTTATAATCATTAACCGTCCAAAGTTCATATGGTTTTTTTTATATCAAGGCAAAGTAATGGAAGACATAACCACTTACCTGAAAGCAATTCCTTCACTTTCCCCTTAAAACCTTCAATTGACAAAGTTTCCCTCTTTTGGCTTCGGAAAAAGGATTTCAACTCTAGAAGAAAAGAGAAGAAATTTTCATTTTTCGTAGGTGTGATAACCGGCCAAAGAGGGAGAAAGGAAACGAATAAAGGAGTCCCCTTATCCCAATCATCATCTTTAGATTTTAATGGAAATAGGAGAATTTGATCAATTATAAACTTGTAACTTCCAATCAAAAGCTCAATCAAATAATTATTAATTATCTTATTTGATATAATATACTCAATCAAATAATTATTAATTATCTTATTTGATATAATATATGTAAAATATATATTATTAATTATCTTATTTGATATAATATATGTAAAATATATAATATAGCCTTAAATAAATACTGACCACTCATGGTTATATATAATATAGCCTTAAATAAATACTGACCACTCATGGTTAACCATATATGTATACATATACTAACCTGACCACTCATGGTTAACCATATATGTATACATATACTAACATAATTAGCATACAAATATATGGTCCACATAATATATACGTATATATATTGTCAAAGTCAGTATCATACAATTTTATATACGTATATATATTGTCAAAGTCAGTATCATACAATTTATAGCTATATACATATAAGTAAAATATTACACTTAGAAGTATTTAAAATAAAAAAAATTATTTATTTGTACCCAAATTTATTTAATATATAAATAAAATGTATTTCCGTATATATGCATGCAAGTAATACCATGTATTATGAATTACTAACATAATTACCATATATAGTAATAATAATAATGATAATAATAATAATAATAATAATAATAATAATGATGATGATGATGATCACAATGAGAATAAGGGTTCAAATGGACTAAAGGAACTAAGAATTGTGATAGCTTGGTGGTACAGAACTTAGAATTAAAGGGGAGGGTTTAGTGTTCAAATCACTATAAAAACAAAAACTAACACTTATTCTTTTATGCTCAAAAGATTAATGCTATTCCCAACTAAATAATTAATTTCCTTAACAAAAAAAAAATCAGGGTATCACAGTTCCACCCTCCCTCCTTCGGCGATCAGTGACACCTCCCTCATCCGTTCTCAATCCTGACACTTGTTTCGTGATTCCGAAGTCTGAATGACATTGGTTACCTTTGGTTGTCTGTCCCACCTAAACATTAGGTTCACTATGCGCGGGGTTCCGACTTTATTTACATTACTTTCTTTTACTTTTATCGCTTTACGCTTTATGCTATTACATTTCAACTGCTTTACTTTTTATGCGTTTAAATATTTGCTAGTTACTTGAATAATTTTGCTTATTTTATATTTACATACTTAATTATCTATGTTTATGTTTTATTGCTTTTATATTTCTATCAGCTTATAATAATTGAATAGCACTTCGAAAACCCTTTTTTTATGTTATGTCTCCATTTCTTATAGAGCATCGATAACGGGAGCAGACCTATGCTGGAAGCTAAAGTTTGGAAAGAGGGATGCACACTTGGTTTATCCTCTTATCCCTTTTCTAATTTTAAGCCCCGTTTTTTTATCTTTAAAGTGTGGAAAATTTTCATTTATATAGTTTTGTGTATGTGTTATGTTTGAGCTTACCATGTTATATAGGATCGTTAACATATACCCTATATCCTAGAGCAAATTCCAAAGTGTAGAAAGGGATCTTTTATTTGTCTAATCCTTAGGATCCCTGTTTGTTCCTTTACCCTATACCGTATGGAAACATCGAGGACGATGTTTATCTTAAAGTGTGGAAATGACGCACTTTGTGCTTTATATGCTTATATGCTTAGAATAAGAAAGTTGAAGCTCTTGGGAATGATAAGTGGGTGTATTTGCAATTTGAAAAGAGAGTTATTATTTGTGTTATCCAAAGAGAATTTTGACTAGATGCCCAAAAATTTTTACTCTTGAAATATTTTTGAGGAAGTTACTTTTCGCATCCATGAGAGTGTTTAGAGCCAAATAAGTTTATATTCTTGCCTGCTTGCATGATGTTCACCTCTTATTTACGTAGGACCTTAGTCAAGGATCTCTCAAAGTGGGAGTGTGCACTTTTTAATTTGAGAAAGATAAAATTTGCAAGGCCCGGAATTAGACTAATTTTGGTAGGGCATGGGGCAAAAGGTGAGCCTATTGGTAAGCTTAATGAGAGAAAAATCCCTTAATCACAAATAGAAAAAGGCATGAGGGGTTGACATGGAGAGAAGTCGAAAAGGCAAAAGGCCAATCACCAAGTTTAAAATTGAGGGAAGCCAATTCGTCGGGTTGTGTTCAACCATAGTCTTCAGTAAGCAAAAAGCTTTATCTGGAGTCAGTTGTTCATATAAAAAGATCCCAAGAATTGAGAAAATAAGAGATGAGGTGAGCCGTTTCACTAGGATTTGGGAACCCATTGCACTGTCTTCGAAAAAGCATGGAGCTCCATGTGAAGTCGGGTGGCTCGTAGACGTTATCCTAGGAAGTGAGAAGAAAATAGGGACCGCGCTAAGCCAAAAGCGGTGAGTGGTCCATGCCCCTACCATCATTTACATTTACGTTGGGCTTTGGCATACAAGGTTGGAAAAGTTGATTAGCTAGTGCACATCGTTCCCACTAGCGGGATCGGCTAGAGGCCCTAATTAAATAGAAGGTGAACAAAAACTTCGGAAATGCATGCTTGCGTATGGTGCGAGGAGTGTGATCCTTTATTTCACTTGTTTATCTACGAAAGGTTTTTATTTCCCGAAAATATTTCTTGAGTTGATGACATCTGACCAAAATCCTTTGTAGATAACACAAATGATTTCTCTCGTTTCGACAGTCTTAGACACCCATCATTTTAACTTGCTAAAAGCATTGTTTTACATGGAAAGGCATCTTGGAGACTTATGAGCTTAAATAGTAAATTGTCTTGCCTTAGGGCAAGCAAGAACCAAAGTGTGAAAATTTTGATAAGCCTTTGAGATACCCTTAAATCAAGTGCATATTAGGGTGTTTTGTCACGTTTATAGCATCCTTACATGATGAATTATGATCATAAATGCTTTAAATTCACTAACAAACACACAAAAGCTACTTTTAGCCTAAAGGAGGTGAAACAGGAGCCCCGGGAGCCAATAGGAGCAAAAGTTGAGCTTAAATAACGAATCAGGCAAGATCGGAGCCCCGGAGGACTCAAGAGGATAGCCACACGCGTGTGAGTATGCGTGGAAACAATCCAGTAGCCTCCCACGCACACTTACACGCGTGTGAGCTGGCATGGAGACTGCATTGCGCGAAAATTGCTAGGGTTGCTTTTCGGAGACTATTTAAACCCCTTTGATAGATTTTCAGAGGAGGTCCCCAGAAGTTTAGAGATACTTTTACTATTCCATTTTCTTTTCATTTTTTAGATTAGTTTTAGGTAGATTTCCATTGTAGAAGACAACAAGCTTGGATTGAAGGATTGCTTCATTCTAGGTGATCTCTATTTCATTTCTATTATATTTTGCTATCATGTTCTTGGATTAAATTAGCTTTTGTCTTGAATTTCATATCATGTGTGGCTAGTTTAATCTAGGGATTTGGATTGTGTGAAGATATGTTGCTAGTGTGTTGATCATATATCTATTTTTGGGATCTATATGCTTAGATTGTTGGATTATCTATTCTTGTCGATTGGTTGTTGTTTTGATAAGATCTTGTTTGGATTTGGCCAATCTAGATGAGAGATTGAGCTCTTGACTCTTTCATGTCTTTGATTAGAGTTAGGATTTGAAGCTCTGAAACAATGATAGTTCTTATGGACTTCTTAAGATTAGTAGGATAGTGTGTAGCTCAAGTGTTTGATAAAATTCCTCTTAGAGCTTTGGATGCTTGAAGGCACTCCTAAGTCAAAGAAGCCTTAGTACACAAAGGTGGAAAAGGACTAAGAACACACACTCTTGAATAGCCAACATCCTAGCATTGTTTATCTATTACCTTAGACACACCAAGATGCAACATAGATGAACACTATCCAATCCCTACCTCTTTTACATATTTTCAAACTCTTTTACGTTACCACTTTTTTGTAATCAAACGAAACCTTATGAACTCCCTTCACTCACGATTCACCATTCACCACACTCAAATCACTTGCAAGACTCAATCAAGTAAACACCCGAACGCTTAACACACCTCCACGTCCCTCCTTCGAGACCGACACTCGGGGAGTCACTGACTTTCCATTTTAACACAAGTATCTTTTGACAATTCAACCCCAACACAATACTGCAAAAACCCCATCAGGACATGAGCTTCGTCTCCTTTTGATAGGCGGTATGAGCTTCGACTTCTTTTATGGTGTGTGCAGTTAGACTGGTGTTTCGGATGGACTGGTGAACCCGGATGGACAAGTGTTATTGATGGATGAGGAGTAAAGGTTGGAACAACCCTAAGCCTATTCTGTGTTCTTAGTTGTGTCACTCTATGTTGAGTAATGTGAGTCTATTGATTGGTTGGGACCTTGTTTGAGTGACTTATTATTGAATTGTGGTCTTGTGGATTCATTCCTTGATATTGAACTTGTGGTACTATCTTTGGTTTGTGATCCATTCAGCTTGGTTCATTTTTGAGTCTCCTGGTATTTAAACAAGTATGATTTTGTTGGCATATATTCTATATGCATGAAAGTGTGAGTGGAGTATTACTTAGCATTTCTTTGCTAATGTTTTACAAACTGTTTTCTAGGTATGGAGTAGAACCGGTACGCGAGCGCGTTAGTCTTTCGTTCTATTCCTCTTTTATGCTCTAGCTTAGTATTTGGATGTTTAGACTTTGGGCCTGCATTCTTTAGAACCTTGTGGTTGTAAAATGGATTAGTTATGTTTTGTTTTGAGGATTATGAGACTATGTTTGAACTCGCCTTAGCATCTAGGCCTTGTGGACTTAGATGTGGCGTAGCACCCTGCCAGTGATATAGATTCGCTTCCACATTTTTGTTGTTTAAGTGTTGAGATAACCTTAGCTTTATCTTAAGATTATTGCTTTATCTCAACCCGTGATGTTGGGGTGTTACACCTTGAACGCTCTCAGTGCATCCTCCCGGGCCGACCTCAGCGCCTCAGTCGCCTTCGCAAAACCATCCTACACCGTAGCCAGACTGGCACCCAGCTTGGTTAGGTCAGCCTTAAGGGCCTTCACCTCTTTGGAATGAGCTGCCTTTGCAGACATCAGGGCCTTCGCCTTGATGGCGTTGTTAAGTCTGGCTTGGAAAAGCTACGCTTGGAAAATACCATAAAGGGTGAATAAAACTAAGAGATGGAGAAAGAGTAAGCACGGGCAATGATTACTTGGAAGCTGTGATATGCGACCGCCTACAGAAGATAGGATGGACTGGCGCCCTCTATGGTTTGAAGGTCGGAGGCGGTGATCATCTACTCCAAACGGTGAAAAATGAAGGTTTTGGCCGCGGCAGCAGCGTCCTCGAGAACGACATCTGATGGACGTCTCGCCTTTTTAGTAATGGTCGGCGTAGAGGAGTCAGAATTCCGTTTACGCAGGCGCGACTGGTGAGCAGTAGCTAAGGCAACGGCGGTGGGACTAGCGCCAATGACCACGCCAATTGAAGGAAGGCGTGCGACGAGGGTCGGATCAAGGGTCGCAATAGCAGCTTTACCCTTCCCCTTCTCAGTAGTGGTAGCATTACTCTTATGACGGGCTCGGAGGGCGGCATGGCGAGTTTCCATGTGAGCGGTCGAAGCTTTGGAGCCTAAGGAAGAGATCTCAACCACACCTTCCAGCTCTTCGTCGGTGTCGTCCGAAAAGTCGTCCCTATCTTCAAGCCAACCGAGGGTCTTCCGGCGGATAAGTTCACCGCACTCGTCATCGGCTGAGAGAAAACTCAAGTGTTAGAAAATTCTACGAGAACAGAGAGAAAGGAGAGAAGCGAGTATGGAGGGAAGCTAGAAGAAGCAACCTGTCCGGGTTGCGCCTTCTGGAAGCAAGTGAGCCCGACCTAAAACCTTTAGGTCGGACCACGTGTCGACCGGGACGAGTTGGCCCTTTATCGCCACTACAGTGATTTCTAGGGACGAGCCCGCTACTAAGTCAGGCTTCCCATCCAAGCGATAAAAGCTCAGATACTAGCGGAAAGGAAAATGAAAAGCATCTTGAGGGTCGGATGGTTTGACAAAAAAGAAGTCCCTTTTGCATTGCTTGAGAGAGCCCTTTAAATCCTCAATAACTCGGCAACCCCGCTGTTGGGATATTCACATGAAGGCAGAAGAGGCTTGCCCACCTGGGAAACTTGGAAAAGTTGGTTGAAAAGAGGCATGGTCGGCTGGACACCGACTCGATGAGTGGAGGTAAGGAAACATGAGAGAAGAAGGTGAGAATTGGGGACGAGCTGTCCGGGCAATATATGGAAGTAGTTAAAAATGCTCGACATGATGGGATAGAGTGGAATGCGGAACCCATAAAGGACCGACTTATAGTGAAGGCCGATATAGCTGGAGGGAGGATCATGTATGTCATGATCACCCGCCGCCATGACTATTGCCTTAGGACTCAGTAGAGTCTGGGCGTGTTCAAGCTTCACGGCGGAGAGAGTAGAAGTATATTGAGCTGGCAAGTTGAGGGCCTCATTATGGCCTGGAGCCCGTTTAAGGTGGGCCCATGGCGATATTCTGGACACAGCCATAGCCGGATAGAAAGAAGTTTCCTCCGAGGCATTGGTTGAAGGATCGACCGGCACTTCCCCAGAAGCCACCGGCCGAAAAGCAGAGGCGGCGAGGTCTTTTGAAAACTCGCGTGGGGGGAAGAAGAAGACAAAGACATGGAAAGGGTAGAGAAGGCAAGAAAGCAAGAAAGGAAGTAAGGGCATACAGGAAGGGTCTGCGGAACTGACACCAGAGAGAAAGAGGCAATGTGGGGCAGACGATGACGGTGGAGAAACTACAAAGTGACCGGAGTAGAAAGAACCGGACTGTAGAA
Organism: Ipomoea triloba; assembly: GCF_003576645.1. Classification (NCBI taxonomy): domain Eukaryota; kingdom Viridiplantae; phylum Streptophyta; class Magnoliopsida; order Solanales; family Convolvulaceae; genus Ipomoea; species Ipomoea triloba. Next base: position 14,790,704 of record NC_044920.1, on the reverse strand, counting down.
GAAGAAAGCGAAAGATGACGAAGGAGAGTGGGTAAGCTTTTTATAGAGTCGGAGGAAGAAGGACCTACAGAGGCAAGCCATGTAGAGGCGATACGTCGGACCTCAAGGGCCAAGCTACGAGTATCCCTTGAAAAAGGGAGGATAGGGCAGAACCCGGCCTAGTCCTCAAACTGAAGGTCTGAGGGATTGAGGAAGATTCCATGTGATAAGTTGGACCTGATACGACTAAACGTCGGACTATATTAAGTTTGAGTTGGGTAGAGCTCTTAGACTAAGAGTCTGAGGGACTGGAAGCATGGTTAGGAGAGCGAATTGAAGGACGAAGCTGGAAAATTGGGGGAAGGCCCAAGGGAAAGGTCAGACTTGGCCCCATCAAGCTTAGGTCTGAGGGCCGACTTATCCGAAGTTTGAAAACATCGAAAGATCTCCAAAGACCCTTAGGGGCCAAAGGAGTGAGTTTAAGGATGGATCAACTTGCTTAGTAAATGCATGCAAAAGATAGCAAAAAGATGGCGTTGTTATATTCATCTAAAGCCCGAAGGCCGGATAATTACATTCAAAACAACATATAGGGGCCAACAGTGCACCCCTTCATCAAAAGACAGCAAAAGAAGGGCTATTCTAGGATAAGCCCCAAACCTACTTGGTCGAAGGAACAACTGTGACACCCCAACTTTTCACAAGCTGAGATAGTTAAACTTTAAACATAAAAGCTGCCTATGTCAACTACCAAACACAACATAGCGGAAACGATTTATAACTTAAGGGGTATCATGCCACATCTAGGTAAAATACAGCCTAGATGCACAGGCTATCCAAGAAAACATGATATAAAATCCTCAAGCTCATAAACATAACAGGAATACTAGTCAAAGGTACATAATCCAAACATAGGCACACAGGCCCGAAAACCAAGTCTAAACAAACATAAACTAGTCTAAGCAGGCCTCATAACGATAAAGCTCTAACGCGTTCTCGCTTAGACTTACTCCATACCTGGAAAACATGTAAGAAACCATTAGCAAAAGAATGCTAAGCAACCACCACTCACACTCGTGAGAACATACATATATAGTAAGGTTGTAAATAGGTTTACACACCCATATAGAATATACACACCAACGAACTGCTCTTTGTTTAAATTAGGGACTCAACAACAATATGCTGAATAAGCAATAAACCAAGGACTCTTCAAGTACAACCAACAACCAACACGAATGCATAAACATCACGTCTATACACAAGATACCAACTAAATCAGAATACCAACAAAATGAACACAAAGGAACCAACCAAACCGACATATCAAGGAATAACAACACCAACGGAGGTACAACCTCTACTAAAGTTCATAAGGAAACCAATCCTACCATCATACCAAAGATAAGCACACCACCATCCCCAAATCACAATAATAACCACAAAACTAACCACCATTTCCATATCACAACACGGAGGCAATAAGCCCACTACAGAGGCATACAAGCCCATATCACAGAGGCATGCAAGCCCATATCACAGAGGTACCCAACTCCCAATTACAGAGGCACGCGGGCCCAAATAAGAAGGCATGCAATACCCTCCCAAATCCAACCTCAAAACAGACCATAATACCACCAACTAAACCCCAAAGGTTACCAAGGATTCAACAAGAGAGGAAATGCTCATAAGAACTAAAGATCCCAACATATCAACTCAAATTTACCCACACAAATCACCCACCAACAGTGTTCATCTCACAAAACGAACACAGAGCATACTCAGGATAGGAATCAAAGAACGAACCAATGATACTAACTCAAGAGATCAAGATAATGTCTAAAACTCATGAATAAATACTCAAAGATCAAGGTGGAATACTCAACAAGATGCTCAGTACACAATCCAAAATAAAAAGGGAAACAACAGAGCTAACAAACCTCAAAACGACTCACTGGAACAGAACCAGGAGTACCCTTGCGGAACATGGCAACTGAGCAGACTGCACCGCCGCACTCCCCCGTCTCCTTCTCACGGAATCACTCGGCAGAACCCACCATTCCGCCATACCCTACCGCATGAGCAAGCGGAACCTCCTAGCGGAGTTCACCCCTCCGCCACTCCACTCCCCACAGACATGCACGGAACACTTGGACGGGACACATTACACTGTCCAAGAGCACCGCAAGTGCAACCAACACAGATTACAGATCCAAAGTAGAAACACACCAAACTCATTCCAGAATACAAATCATGCTCAGAATAATACTCAGATTACACATCTCAGAAGCCAATAAATCATGGAATCCATAACAAGAATTGCTCATACACATCTAGATACAAAGGATGATGAACACAAGTCCAACAATCCACAAATCAAGGTTCACAGACCATCAACAAAGCTATAATCCAAGAAATTATAGGATTCCAACACCAAATCATATGCATATAGATCAAGAGTGTAAAATAGGTTTTAGTGGACATGATGGTTACCTCTTGGAGAACACTTCAACCCAAGCAAACTCCTTTTCCTTCACAAGTCACTCCCACCCACTTGATCATCTTTTTCACAAAGAAAGATTCCAAAATAATACCATAAGAACTTATAGAAAGATCATGAAAACAAGATGATACAAGGCATATTCCTAAAGATAAACACTTACCCAAGCCTTAGTAATCCTAAAGGAGCAATCTTGGTCTTGGATCTTGAAGAATAGAGGATAGTGTATATTGTAGGGTTCTTAGGAATGATGGGGTAGGAAGAAAATGTTTGCAGGAAATGAAAAAGAGTAGGAATGATTAATACAAACCCTTTTATACGGATAGGAGAAACCATTACATACATAGTGTATGTATTATATTAGGGTAGGTAGATTAAATAATGGGCCCTTATAAAGAATGGGTCTTACATTATTTATTACAATACTAGTAAGTAGGAAATTGATCCTTCAAGAATAAATAAATAAATTGGGCTATTACAAAATATTCTTACTTATAAGAAATATAAGGATCCAATTTAAAGAAATCCCTTATAGGAATTAAATCAAGAATTGGGCCTTAGAATAAATAATTAATTCCGAAATAAGAAATATATATATATATATATATATATCAATTAGAAGAACGAAACCCAATTAAATCAAATAAATTACCCGGTAGAAATAATTACCGGTCTCAAGGCTTGAACGAAATTACGGGGTGTTACACTCTACTCCCCTTAAAAGGAGCTTCGTCCCTGAAGCTCAAAGCCCACGGGAACTTGAAACGGAAGAGATTAAAGACATAAAGGATCGATCAAAAGTTAAAGAAACGATTGCTCATCCAAACTTAAACTTAAAGACATACTATATTACTAACTCCTAAACTTCTAGCTCACCCAACCCATGCACAACATGCAAGAACTAAGCTAACTACTTACCTAGGTCAAATAAAGCCAGGTAACGCCTCCTCATCTCGTCCTCCATCTCCCAGGTGGCTTCCTCGACTCCATGGTTGGACCAGCATACCTTCACCAGCTTGACTGCTTTACGACGAGTCTCTCGGGTCTTGGAATCCATAATCCTCACTGGCTTCTCTTCGTAGGACAGCGTCTCGTCTAGATCAAGGATCTCCGGTGGAATCACGTGAGAAGCGTCGTACACGTATTTCTTCAACTGGGAGACATGGAATATGTCGTGCACTCGGTCCAACTCTGCTGGCAAAGCTAAGCGATAAGCCACCGTCCCAACCCTCTCTAAGACCTCGTAAGGGCCGATGAACCGAGGACTCAATTCCCCTTTCTTTCCGAATCTCATCACTCCCTTAGATAGTGAAATCTTCAGCCACACTTTCTCCCCTTCTTGGAACTCCGCTGGTCTTCTTCAAAAGTCGGCATAAGACTTGGCGATCTTGAGCGGCCTTCATTCTCCTTTGAATTAACTTGACCTTCTCCGTGGCCTCCTGCAGATACTGTGGTCCCAAGGTCACTAGGTTTACAAAGTCTTCCCAACATAGCGGGCTTCTACAGTTCTGGCCGTAGAGGGCCTCATAGGGTGCCATCTGAATGCTGGCGTGGTAGCTGTTGTTGTAAGAAAACTCAATCAGGTCGAGATGCTCTTCCCATGATCCTTGAAAATCCAGCATACAGGCTTGTAACATATCTTCCAACGTCTGGATGATCCGCTGAGTTTGCCCATCGGTGGCGGGATGAAAAGCAATGCTCATCTTCAGCCTAGTACCCAAAGCTGCCTGTAGTGACTTCCAAAACTGTGACAAGAACCTTGAGTCTCGATCCGACCCGATGTGGCGGGGTACTCCATGATATTTCACTACTTGGTTGATATAAGCCTTAGCCAACTGATCCATAGACCAAATATCTTTCATAGCGATGAAACAGGCTGTCTTGGTGAGGCGATCCACAATCACCCAAATCTTGTCCTTCCCTGTCTTGGTCAACTGTAACCCACCCACGAAATCCATCGAGATTGAATCCCACTTCCCTTCAGGTATCTCTAGGGGTCGTACCATTCCCTTAGTCTTACACCTTTCTGCTTTAACCTTTTGACAATTTAAACATGGGATCACGAAGTCGGCTACTTCCTTTTTTCATATTAGGCCACCAGAACAAATACTTCATGTCCTTATATAACTTGTCACCACCAGAGTGTACTGAATATGGGGTATGATGACTTTCTTCCAATATCTACTTCTTCAGCTCCCTACACGAGGCTGGCACGCACCAACACCCTTGATAACGCAAAATGCCATCGGGATGTAGCTCGAAGGGTCCTTTCTTGCCATCGACCAAACTGGCTCTCAACTTGCTCAATCGGGCATCGCCAATCTGGCTCCTCCAGATCTCGTCGAGCCATGCTAGAATTGTATAGTTTATTACTCATTTTATAAAAATTTCATGCATTTAGACTTAGATGTGACCAATAACTTCTAACGAGAGCATGGAAAATGTTTTTAAGGTATCGTACAGCCAAAAGGAGGACATAAGGCCGAAATTGGGCAGAAAATGAAGAAGCCATGAAGCAGGAGCCTCCCACGCAGCCTCACACGCGTGTGGAGGGGCGTGGAAACATTCCAGTAGCTCCCCATGCCCTCCACAACGCGTAGCGATAATCGTCGAAGCCTCAAGGCTCGACGCGTCAAGAATGTGCCGTATGATTTTTCTAGAAATTCCTTAAGGGCTCGATGCGTTGAGCCCCTGGCTCGACGCGTCGAGAACCCTGTAATGCCCTAAAATTCTGCTGCGCAGAAATTATCTATCTTGCCCCTATTTTGTTCCCCCTATATAAGGATCATTATCTCCAACCCTAGGCAGTAGATAGTAGTAGATAAAATCAGATTTTAGCATACAATAGTTTAGATTAGGTTTTCTTAGGGATTTTCTCCCCTCTTGGGGGAAATTCCTCTTCTCCTAGATTAGATTAGCTTCAAGGGGCAAGGAAGAAGATTGGAGCTTCAAAGACAAATTGTAAAAGACTCCCCTCTTGAGGGTGGTAACTATTCTATCCATTTCTTTATCTAGTATTTGCTTCTTTGAGATTTCATATCTTTTCCTTGTTTCTTTAGTATGTTAGAGTAGAGTAGAAAGGGATTGGTGGCCCCAAGGTTAATCTATGTGGATGCTTGATATAAATTGCTAGATTAAATGTGAGCTTTTTTATTGTTGGATGATGAACTTGTGTGGATGATGTTCATACTGCTTTGTGCCTAAGTGTGCACCTTAGGTAGCAAACTCAAAGGAAGTGAGTGTGTGCGCGATAGCGGCCTACATCTCCACTCTTAGTCCGAAAGGACAAGATCCGAGAGGAGTGGTAGACAAAGTGTTCGATGAAATGCCCCAACCGAATGAGGATGTGGGAGTCCAAAGTGTGACGCCACTTGGTGATGTGCCATGAACTCCCTAGGCTATTCCACATCTCTAGCTCATGAAACCATACAAAGATAGTCCACATAGAGAAGCCTAAGGCCCCGATCTCCGTCTTTCCTTTATTTTTATCACAACCCTTATCAACTTTCCCCTCTCTTATCAATGAATACAACCCCTATCCATTCCCGTAACTCTTTTCCTTCAACCTCTTAGATGCCAACACATTAATTCGGTTCCCATTCGCCATCCTTGAGAGACACGAAACTCGGGGAGTCTTGACTCTTCGTTTTACCACTTCACATTCACCCTCACCCTAAATTACATCCTTCAAAATGGCGCCATTGCCGGGGATGGCAAACGGTTTCGAATAGTGTTGACATCTTTGAAGTAGAATTTTAAGAGTTCTTGAATTGCTTTCTTTTTATTTGTTTTATTTTCTTATTTTTGTTATTTGCTTGAAGAAGTGAGCTTACTTTGTCTTGAATATTTTATTGCTCACTTGCAACTACTTCTAGTTGCATATATTTGTTGTTGGTTAAGCTTTGTGCAGGAAATTTTCTTTATCAAATCAATTGAAGCTTACCAATGAGTGTTTATCCGAATTCCCATGGTTACCCATACCATGGCAGACCATATACAACAAATATTCCACCCCAAACCTATGAACCTTACCCATATTACTATCCAAATCCTTATGAATACCCACCACCACAATATACCTACTCTCCTTACCTAAATACTCTACCTTATCCCAACTACGCACAGTATCCTTACAATACCCCCTCTATGCTTACCCATGAGAGAATTGAGAAATCTACATACCAAAATGGAGAGAAATCCCTTAGTTCTATAGCTGAGAGTATTAACAACCGACTTATTCAAGTCATGAAGGAGATTGATCCTAGTTGTGACCCGGCATTACATGCCGCAATTCCTTCAATTGTTAAACCTCCATCTCATTATAACCCTCCATCAAATTATAATCCTGTGAGAAATAGGTATTCTCAATCTTACACTCATCCTAGCTATTCACCCCCACCTCAACAACATGATAGATATTTCCATGAAACACCACCTTTTGCTCAAAATTTCACCCAATTCATACCATATGAGAGACCATCTTGTGAGTATCTGTTGGTCCCGATAGGGTGGGAGAAGTCTAGAGGGGGGGTGAATAGACTTCTCAAACAATTAAAAAACTTTATAACACTTCAACAACAGAGATTTCAAGTGAATAAATTCAACTTGAAATGTGCAGCGGAATATCGTACGGTAAAGTGCTATAAAATAAAACTGCGTAAAACTGAAGAGATACTTGACATGCAATACGTTGGAAATACTTAGAATATCTCAAAGAACATGTATGTAAAGTTTGAGCCACATGCGAACGTGGGAACACTCAAACCCAGATGATATGATCAACACAGTACGTAAAGGGTTAGTGAGTTAAAACATGCAAATATGTAAAGTGCAGTAAAGTAAATGAGAGGCAGAGATTTATAGTGGTTCGGCGATGGTGTAATTCTCCAACTCCACTTCTTCCTTGCTCCAAGGAAGGTTTCCACTATCTTCAATCACCCAGATACAATAGTGAAACTCCCGAGTGCTACGCACAAAGCTACACTCAACCACGAGCTCTTCGCACAAAGCTAAGCTCCCGAGCGCTATGCACAAAGCTACGCTCCCAGAAACGCTACACACGAAGCTACGTTCCCGAACGCTACGCACAAAGCTACGTTCCAACCAAGTGTTACGCACAAAGCTACACTTAGTTCACCCGAGTGTTACGCACCCAGCTACACTCCTTTCTACTCTCAGTAGAGATACAACTTTTTTTTTTAAAGAAATAAAAATTTCTTTTCTAAGACTTGAAATCCTCTCGTGTATAGCTCAAAATCTCAGCACTTTGTATTTTTCGTTGTAAGTCCGATCGATTCTATATCTCGTCACCTCTGTGCTTCGTACTGGTCTTCAAGTCTTCTTGGGCTTTTTATAATTCAAGGAATTATTTGCCCGTTATGAACATTCAAATTTTGAACGTTCACTTGATCTGATTGGTCATTCCAATCTGATCTTGATGGCCATACCTTCTCATTTAATGACCATACCGTTGATCTGATAACTTGCCAATTTGATCTAATAAAATCTCCAATTTGATCTGCACATTTAATGTCACTGGTAACTTTTGACAAATTACTTCTGTATGCTCACAAAGTCTTCTTTTACGACTTGATTGATCCTTGAAACTTGTAGCCTCCAATTTTTTACTTTGTTGCCTTCTCAGCTTGATATTGCAGACTTTGTATCCTTCAGAGCTTGATATTCTTGACTTTTTTGTATTCTTGATTTGATCTTGGGCAAGTTGATCTTTCAAAATATATTTACCGGGTGGCTCTTGCTTGAGTATGAACAATGATCTTCAGGAAATCACCACCTTCAGATTTCTTCTGGTTCATAGCATCACGTATTGGGATAAATATGAACCATGCAAAAATGGTTAAGTATAAATTCCACTTTAGGTTGCTCCATAAGTTGCTCCAAAGAGCTCTTCACGCGTGTATTAAATTGGTGTGTGTCACGCGCATAAGTCTTGGTAAGAATCAACAAGAGTTACTCTCCAAGTAGCTCCATTGACCAAAAGTTACTCCATAAGTAGCTCCCTTGACCATTTGACTTTGACTTGCTCCTCAAAAATTTAGCCGTGTCAAGTAGCTCCCAAGCTTCTTCCTTAGTATTAAAAATGTAACAAGTAGGATTCAAACGCTGGACCATTAGGTATATACTCAAGTCTTTAACCATTTTCTCCATTTCAGCTCATTCGGTCATATCTATCAAATAAATATATTTGATCCTTCTTAGCATTGTATAGCGTATGGTGTAGAGATAGTGGATCTTGAACTTCTTCTCGGCTTTGACTATTTGACTTAAACTTCCTCCATTTGACTATACTTGCTCCATGAGTTGCTCCATAAGTTCCTCCATTGACCCAAAAATTGACTTTGAGCCGTGATACTACTAGCTCCCATCCTTGCTCTCAAAGTTCAAAATGTTCTCAATAGGATTCAAACTCAAGTCTTCTAGCAAAGATAATTTGGCCTTGACCATTGGATCATATACACTCATGTGTATAGTGGAAACAAATGACTTACAAGAGTCATTGCAAACTAAACTCTATAAGACAATAATTCGAACCAAACTATTGTCATGACTTGCCTTTCGGGTCCAAACTCTACACTCTAAAAATAAAATAGGGGATTTCTAAAATTACAAATTGGCTCATCAAAACTATTACAATTTTATTCCTAATAATTTCCCCCTTTTTGATGATGCCAAAACCTATACTCAATCATATTTGGCTCAGTCTATAAATCAACTGATTTTATTTTTCAATTTTATTGCGACTAGCCATTACGATGAGTTTTCATAGATTTTTGACCTACGGCTTTATTAACTTTGACTTGTACAAAAAGGTATGCATTGTTGGATTAATTCATCTTAGAATTTTAATTTTGTACCAACATGCATGCAACATAATATTAAGTCAAATTAAAGCCATAACACACAAAACTAATAAAGATAGATAAATTAGCATAAGACCCATTAATTCGAACTATTACATAACAATTCGAATTATCACCATCATATCAAAATAGCATCATGAACTTGTGATTTTAAAGTAAGCTAGGAATGAAATTAAATACCCAACATGTTATTTATTCTTTTCCTAAGCTTACCAAAGTCATCCTTGTCCTCCAAATGGTAGAATTGTTGAAATACTCTACCAATCTTGTAACACTCCGCGGCTTCGCGTAGATCATTTGCGGGAAAGAATTTTCGCAAATACCACCTTGCACACTCTCTTGGATTTCTCCCTTCTTGATCTAAGATGGCATCGTGTGTGACTCCTAAATGATCGGCAAATAAATCCACCATTCGGTCTTCGCGCTCTTGATCGGTCATCGCGGGTGTATTCGGTTGACTTGCCTGCCTTGGGGTTGTAAATGTAGAAAATACATTTCCTGCGGGGTTAGCAAAAATTTTAAAAGTTGATTTTGCTCCTTCCCCCTGTGTTCGTTCCCCCTGAGTAGGTGCGGTGGAACTCGAACCAACTTGGCCAAATTGATTGACCTTTCTTCCCCCTGTTTTGGCAGCATCTAATATTCTTGGGAAAAAGTGTGCATCCCCTTTCTGTTGCACCCGAATTTCACGATCAAGAGAGAGGCATTCTTCTTGCTTTCCTTTGAGTTCTTTGATGTCCTTGGCCATGTCATGCAACAAATCAACTAATGAATTACAAGTGCCATAAATTGTTGCATTTTCTTCTCTTACTTTTTGGACTTCCTCATTTTGAATTTTGCAAAAATTGTCAACAGTTTTCTTCAACCCTTCCAACTGTTGCATTTGATGCGTATACATGCCCTTTAAAATGGTAACTTCACCCTTTTGAGCTTGAATTATTTCGGCCATTGCAGCTTTTTCCTTTTGAAAATTGACACTCCATTCAGCCTTCAATGCCGTAACTTCATCACGCATCACTGGATTAATTCTTGCAATTTTTTTCTCCATTTAATTCATCTTGTCACTCAAGGCATGAATTTTATCATTTGTGGCCTTGGTAGAATTCTCAAATATCTCATTAAAGTCTTCGAATCCATCTTTAATGTGCTCAAAGTGTTGCTCCAATTCGGTTCGTAGACTCTCCAAAGTTTCACTTTGTGTTCCACTTGAACTCCCAACTTGAACTCCAATTTCCTCCACAAAATGCTCTACATGTTTCTCTTCAAGTTGCTCTATGGGTTCCTCTACGGGTAGCTCTCCAATTTCCTCCACGGGTGGTTCCACAAAATTCTCAATATTTGGCACTTCATCTCTTGTCTCGGCCTCAACATCAAAATGCACATGAAAGTTTTCTTGTTCTTCCTCAACTTCTTCTTCATTTCCACGGGTTAGACCATCACTTGGAGTGTTTAATCCAACACTCTCAAGAACTTGGCTTAAAGTGGTTCTCGATTCATTCCTTTCCGCTTGTTCACTTTCGGCTATACCATCACGAACACCTTCGGCAACACCAACAATCTCAAGACTAGTTCCTCCTTGGCTTGGTAAATTTAGATCAACAATATTTTCTGTAATACCCCGTATTTTCCTAACATTATTATTTTATCCTAAGGCGTTGACATTCATAAGTTATGATCTTCAGATATTTCAAAAGAATTTTAATAAGGGAGTATAGTTGTTATTAAGCTGCGATCATACGTACCGATCGCGAACCGTAAAATTTTTAAGGAACGAATTTTCAGCTCGGATTTCCTAGGAAATGGATGATTATGCATATTATGACTAAGTATGAACTTCCTGCTTAGTTGAGTTAGAATTAGACGGACTACAAGGGTGAAAATTTATTTTGACCGTAACATCGCAGAATTTCGCGGTGTACCGAACCTAGCCCAATTTTGAGTTTCAGTCTGAGATAAATTTTTAGTTTCAGAATTATTCCTATTTAAATTATTTCCTACCGAAATTATATCTGTTTTGACCCTTACCAGTCCAATTGAAGATATTTTTCTTGAGTTACCATAAGATTTTGACACTTGTCACCATTTCTAGCCACATGTTATTATTTAATTAATTCTTGAAGATGATCCAAATAATGTGGCTTATCCTACAAGCTCCCTCATATAATATATAAGCTTTGTCTTTAATTTTTTTTCCATTTCCCTTCAAATTGCCGAAATCAAAGAGAGAGAGAGAAAGTGTGATCATCTTCATCTTCTTCACCATTTTTCCTCCATTAAAGCTTGCTTCCATAGCCAAGTTTCTTCACAAGTGTCAAACTATTCGGTAAAACTTCGATTTTATTCGGTGGAAAGCTTTGTTTTTCCTCCTAGAACATGAATCTAAGCTTAAGTTCTTAATATTTGTTGTTATGGTGTTGATTTTGATCTTAGGGTTTTGAGTAAATTGGGGGAAAAGATCCAAAATTCATCCTACGGTGTTAATATACTCTCAAGGAGGTAAGGAATCCCTTTATTTGGTTGAGGTTATTTGAAACTAGATAATTGATAGCTAGGTTGTGAATTGTGGTTGATTGGTGTACATGAAATCTATGTGTTATGTGAAAATTATGTGTTTAACTTGAGGAACTCTTAGATGGTTCAAGAAATTACTCTTTGAATTTTTGGTAGTTTTTGTGTACATGTTCATAGCTAATATATGCATGTATATGTTGTATTTATGTCCATATAAGCTTATACTTGTGAAAATATTGAAAAAAATCAAGATAGTCTCTGGCAGTAACTTCTGAGATTTATTGGGAAAAATTGGTAAGGTATTTTGATTCTATGTTTTTCAGATATGTAGTTCTATAAGTGTAGAACCTGCATATAAAATTTCATAATGATCGGAGTAGTATAAGTATGGTTTTCGAATTTTTTTCCAAAACTGGTCCAGAGAGAAAAATTCTGGACAGCACACTGCCAAGGGCAAAAATGGAATTTTCTGTGTTTATTCGCGGATCAAAATGATCAAAACTTTTTATGGAAATCAAGTACTATGAGTTGGGGTTCTACCATAAAAATTTCAAGTGAAAAAGAGTTCGGGAATTATTTTTACCGGCTCAATCTTTCGGACTGCGCCAAGCTGAAATTTTCTTATAAGGAGGTGGTATTATGTACATGTAAAGAGTAAATGTATTTTGTGTATTATGCCTATGTTAAGGTTGGGAAGTACATATGTTATATGTATTGAGATGTATGTGTCAAGTATGGAACTTATGTGAAAAATGTGGGGTTGGAAGTGTAGAATGGTTACACTTGATTTACCATTGTGAAGGGTTGTTAGTGGATTATCTAAATGTTTTGCAAGAGAAAAGGGAAATTTCCGGATTTGGTTAAAAGGGGGAATCAATTTCCGAGTATTGGAATTGACTCAAGTATGTCCAAAATATTTTCAAGGCAAGAAAAGGGAAAAGGTGGAAAAATGTTTTCAAACCTTAGTTCTAGTAAAAGTGGTGAAGGACCTTGTCTTGTAGCCTACGGGATAGAGAGCTTAAAGTGCCTTTCCGTATGCTGGTTATGTTATTGTATGACCAGCTCATACTGTGGGCGAAGTCTATTCGTCGAGTACTATATCACCCGGAAGGAAAAGGGTCTCCTGCGGGGCGAGTACTATATCACCCGGAAGGAAAAGGGTCTCCTGCGGGGGGAGTACTATATCACCCGGAAGGAAAAGGGTCTCCTGCGGGGGTGTGACTATATCACCCGGAAGGAAAAGGGTCTCCTGCGGGGGTGTGCATATATCACCCGGAAGGAAAAGGGTCTCCTGCGGGGGTGTGCACACTTAAGTAGGAAGGAAAAGGGTCTCCTGCGGGGGTGTGCACACTTAAGTATAGTCACTCTATTTTCGGGTAGGGGTCGTTCTTATGAACCTAGTGAGGCTAGCTAAGAATCATTCCAACGCTCCTATAAGTCCAGGGGATCAGTATTAGACCGGGCGATGACCACTGAACCCGAGTTCAACGATCCAAGTGGTCAGTCAAAAGTGGAGAAAGGATACTCTGAGGCCTCACACTCACTTTCTATCTAGGACTAAGTGGAGTTTTGAAATGTGAATGTAGTTACGCCGTAGCTACGGGAAAGAAAGATGTGACAAGTATTTAAGTACCCAAAGGTTATGGGTGATCTCTCTCTTTGAAGAGTGAAAAGTGATGAGAATTTCATTATGAGGGAAAGGTTTTTCTACTAAAGTGATTACAAGCAAAATGTGTGATTTATGTTTTCCATTACTTACAGTATGCTTAATTGTTTAACAATATCTTATTGGGTATGAAAAAGTATGCTTAATTGTTTAACAATATCTTATTGGGTATGAAAATGATTACCTAATTGTTTAACAATATCTTATTGGGTATGAAAATGATTACCAAATGACCTTGTCAAGAGGGAAAATGATTTGAGACGTTATTGAATTTTGCTCATAATGTATGCAAGTTGCTATTTATAACTGTTGCAGGTAGAATCTTTGCCGATGAGTACGGTATAGGGTTTCCTATGTAACAATTTTTACAAAACCTTTATTTAGTTTTGAATAACCCATGGATTTCCTTGCTTAGCCGTCGTGCTAACTACACTTCAATGTGTTTTCTGTTAACAGATGTTATATAGGGTGGGTTCCTGTAGCCCGATGAGCTTTGAATAGGATGGAAGTTGAGGTTGGGGTCTACTCTTTGATGTAGACAGGGATTGTTGTTAATGTTGTAAGTTTAGCCTGTGCACTTAGAGTGGAGTTTGTCAAAGAGGTGATAGAATTCACTCTAGGTGTGGCGGTAGCACCCAGTTTTCTGCTAATAAGATGTAAGCTTCCGCAACATATGAATACTGATTTGTAATAAATGTAAGAGTTGAAAATTGGGGTGTTACATTTTCTCTTCTCGGACGGGAACAACCTTCACCTTGTGTCAAACACGTCATTTCCCTTGGCTTTCTCTTCATATTTCTTTTTAACACAAAGTTGTCACGAGTCAAGCCCTTAACTGTACCAATCCTTACACCTTTCTTCCTTAAAATCTCACAAACCAAAAGGTCGTACCCTACTTGGCCTTTAACCTTCACAAAATGACATAATCTCTCGAACATAGATCTACTCCAATCAACACTCATCCCGTGAAACACGGCATACATTGCTCGGGCATGGAATGGATTTGGAATGGGTAGAATTTTTGGTGTAGGATTTTGGAGATTTTAAGCTTGTTGGCTATGGTGATGCGTGAGGATGGTGAGGAAGATGAAGGGTTTGGGTTTTGATTTGGGTTTGGGTGGAAGGAGAGAGAATGGTCTTTTTATAAAAGCTAGACAAGGGTAAAAAGACTACAATGCCCTTCTATTAAAAATCCACTCCCTTGTTCGAATAAGGGTGTTTTTGGAATTTTGAGAGGTTGATTCGGCTATTATAGGTCAATCTTGGTCAAAAGGCGAGTATTTTATTGACTCGGATAACTCAAGATTATTCACGTGAACAGTCCCATGCAAAAAATAAAACTATGCAACAACATTTATTTCATAAGAGCAATCATATGCTAAAAACAAAATAAAAGAATGTACAAGCATGTAGGGACACACGAAAATTACCAAACTATCCAACTAAAACAATTTTATCAAAAAGATAAAAGCAGGTGAAACATAATAATTTCTACTGCATGCATAAACACACGTGTAAGGGTGACTCACCACAGTAAAAACACAAACAGGTGAAAATTAAATACACATAGGCTATGCATGTAACACGTAAAACACACTTGTGTAACAAGCAAAAACATAGCTTCAGCTAGGATCACATAAACACGCCACATGCAGTTAAAATAAAAACACTTGGCATAAAATAAAATACTTAGCTGATTTCGATCATCCCCATTTCGTGCCTTAAGGTTGCGAAGCGAGATTCACACAACGGTTTTGTGAGAATGTCTGCAATTTGATTTTCTGTAGGGATATGATCGATCCTTAAATCCTTCTTTTCGACGTGGTCGCGGATAAAATGATGTCGTACGTCGATATGCTTCATTCGTGAATGAAGTACAGGATTTCGTGAAATCGCAATCGCGCTAGTATTGTCACAGAAAATACTAACGTCCTCGCAATTAATTCTGTAATCCTTCAACTGTTGCTTCATCCATAACATTTGCGAACAACAACTCCCTGCTGCGATATATTCGGCTTCGGCTGTGCTTGTTGCAATGGAGTTTTGCTTCTTACTGAACCATGAAACTAACCTTCCCCCTAAGAACTGGCACGTTCCGGAGGTACTTTTACGATCAATTTTGCAACCTGCAAAATCTGCATCTGAATATCCGGTTAGTTCAAAATTACCTTCCTTTGGATACCATAATCCAACATTGATTGTTCCTTTGAGGCATCGTATGATTTTCTTCGTAGCGTCAAGATGACTATTTTTCGGCTTTGACTGAAATCTTGCACACACACCCACTGAGTAAGATATATCTGGTCTACTCACAGTGAGGTATAGCAGAGATCCAATCATTCCTCGATAGATCGTAGGGTCAACGCCTGTTCCTTCGTCATCCTTATCTAATCGTTGTGTTGTACTCATGGGAATTTTGACTGAGCTTTTTCCTTCTAAGCCAAATTTTCTGATCAAATCTCTGGTGTACTTGGCTTGATTTATGAAAATTCCTTCCTTCATTTGTTTAACTTGCAGTCCAAGGAAGTAGTTCAATTCACCCATCATACTCATCTCAAACCTGTTCTGCATGAGCTTAGAAAATTTCTCACACAAAGATTTATCAGTACTTCCAAAAATAATATCATCAACATAAATTTGCACTAATAAAATGTGATTATTTTCTTGAATTCTAAATAAGGTTTTGTCAACTAGTCCTTTGGTAAAACCACAACTAATTAAGAACATTGACAAGGTATCGTACCAAGCTCGAGGTGCTTGTTTTAACCCATATAATGCCTTCTTTAGTTTATAGACTTTGTCAACATCACCTTTTACCTCAAATCCGGGTGGTTGCTCAACATAAACTTCCTCTTCAAGTAAGCCGTTCAGAAACGCGCTTTTTACGTCCATTTGGTAGACTGTAAAATTCTTGTACGCTGCATATGCTAGGAAAATGCGGATTGCTTCTAATCTTGCCACTGGAGCAAAAGTCTCATCAAAATCTATTCCTTCTTCTTGCGAATAGCCTTTTGCGACCAGTCTTGCTTTATTCCTAACAATGGTGCCATCTTCGTTTGCTTTGTTCTGGAAGACCCATTTTGTACCGATTACATTGTGATTGCCTGGTCTTGGAACAAGCTCCCATACGTCGTTTCTTTGGAATTGATTCAGCTCTTCTTGCATGGCTTCAATCCAACTAGGATCACTTAAAGCTTCATCTATCTCCTTCGGTTCAATCTGAGATAGAAAACACGAGAACATTGCGTCTCTTGCAGTTGATTTGGTTTTCACGCCTTCATGCACATCTCCAATAATTAAATCATGTGGATGATTTTTGAGCCATCTCAAATCTGGTTGAAAAATGTTTTGTGAAGTGGGTAGCAGAGTGGGTTCATCTTCACGTGTAGAGAGAGAGGGAAAATTAGTGGGTTCACTTTGGGTCCCACCACTAATTCTAACTTCCTCCACAACTTCCTCTATAGGTTCCACTTCCACTTCAACTTGCTCTACAACTTCCACTTCTTCATTTCTTGAATTTGTTGCGCCTAGTGCGCCATTTTGCTCTGTATTGGAGTCTTTAATTTCCAGATCTTTTAATCCCTGTAAAACATTGTCTCTTGAAGCGTCATTAGTAATAATAAAATTATTTGGAACATTATTACCAATTTTTAGATCATCAATTTCCTTGACTTTTGACGATTCATCGAACACGACATGAATTGATTCTTCTCCCACCATTGTAGATTTATTCCATACTCTGAATGCTTTGCTGGTAGATGAATATCCAAGGAAAATAGCTTCATCTGCATGCTCATCAAAAGTTTTCAGATAGCTTTTGCCATTATTCAGAACAAAACATTTGCATTCAAAAGAATGAAAATAGCTAAGGTTAGATTTTTTCCCTTTCCATAATTCATATGGTGTTTTGTTATACAGCTTGTTGATAAAGCTTCTATTCTGAGTGTAGCAAGCAGTGTTAATTTCTCCTGCCCAAAACCGTTTCGGTAAGTTGGTTGCCGTAATCATTACTCGTGCAGCTTCCTTGAGTGTTTGGTTTCTTCTTTCGGCAACACCATTTTGTTGTGGTGTTCTTGCAGCTGATAATTGATGTAAAATTCCTTGCATGCTGCAGTAGTCTTGAATTACGCCGTTTACGAACTCTATACCTCTATCCTTACGTATTTTTGCTATTTTGAGTTCCTTTTCGATTTGAAGTTGTTTCAACAATTCCGGTAGCTTCCTTTCAACTTCGTTTTTCTTGTTGAGAAAAAATAGTCCATGTGTACCTGGAAAAATCATCAACAATAACAAGTGTATATTTCTTACCACTCATACTTACTGGTCTACTAGACCAAATAAATTCATGTGTAGTAGACTAAGAGGTCTTGATGATGATTCTTGTGTCTCTGACTGGAATGAAGATTTGATTTGCTTTCCTCTTTGGCATGCATCGCAAATCTGATCTTTTTTGTAAACTATTTTGGGTAGTCCTTTGACTAGATCATTTGCTGCGAGCTTGTTGATTGTTTTGAAATTCAGATGATTCAGCTTCTTATGTCATTCCCAGCTTGTAGCGTTTGTGTTGTTGGCAACTAAGCATATTGATTCCTTTGTTGTAGACCAATCAACAACGTACATGTTCCTCTTTCTCGTTCCTTGCAGTATAATTTCTCCAGTAGTTTCATTTTTTACTTGACATTTGTCTTTAAAAAATTCCACTAAATAACCTTTGTCACAAAATTGACTTGTACTGAAGAGGTTGAATTTGAGACCTTCCACGTAAGATACGTTTTCGACTTTTAATCCGTTACGTTCAACTGTTCTGATGCCTTTGGTTTGGCCGTATCGATCTTTTCCTCCAAAAACTACTTTTGGTCCTTCGATATTCTTAAAATTCACTAGATTTATTTCCAGTCATGTGATGCGAACATCCACTATCGAAGTACCAAACTTCCTGTAAACAGATTAAACATTTTTAGGTACCTAGTTTTGCTTGTGTCCTTGGGGGTTAGTAATTTTTGGTACCCAAATCCACCTTGTCCTTACTGAACCAAGTAAAGGTGATTTGTAACCATTGTTGACTTTATAATCATAACCAATTTTGGAAAAGACTTTCGGTGCCCGGTTTTGAAAACTGACTCGATTTTTGGGCACTTGGGAAGAGACCTTAAAGGAATTAAACCTTGATTTTACCCATGGTTTAATTTCTTTGAACCAATATTGCTCAGAGGGATAAAATCTCCCTGGTCCACCATTCGAAAATCTTCCATTTTTCAAATGTTGTTTTGCACTAAACTCATTGGAATATTTCCTTAAGGGAACAAAACTTTGCCTTTTCTTTGACTGACTGGGCGAAATGTATTTATAATAAGGCTTCGGCCCAACAGTACTATTTTTGGCAATTTTTTGATAACCAATTCCTTATCTCCAGAGGTTCCGCTCTGCCACCCGCAGCGCGTCTCTCCGTCCCACCAGCGGTAGTAAATCATCGAAGCTTGATGGCGGCTGGCGGACCATGCAACATCAAAGATGTAGCCGTCGCCTCCCTTCGCCGGAGCTCTGTACCCGCAGCTTCTCTACTTCTCTCCCAACAACCAAGAAGAGAAAAAGGTGGACTCCGCTCACCATGTAGCGTGGGAGCTAAAGTTTCTTCACCACCAATGATGTTCTCGCCGATTACAGATTTGTCGATCCAAGCGTGGGTAGACATGTTCTATGGTAAAGCATGATGCTTCCCGCATATTCTCTTTAAGCTATATTCATCTCCAATTCTCCGGCGACTTGGTGCGTATTTTCTAATTTTCTCAAAGCTAACTAATCGAGTTTCTTTCTTGTGCTGGTGAGATGGTCTTTTAAATCCTCATTTCTTACATGGCTTTGCTTTCCCGAGATATATGTATAATGCATCATTGTTGTCGTCTTCCCTCATGTTATGGCGGTGTTAAGTGTGGACAATGATTGGAAAAAGTGAACAAAAGGTATAGTAGTTGGGGGAAATTCATCAGGCAGTGTAGATTGAGAAGATCACGGAAAAGTCGAAGGCCGAAAAGGCATTAGATCGAAAAGAAGAAGCGAGAACGTGAAATGAGAGTGCTACTATTGCACACCAACACTATGAAGCTCGCACTGACAACCATCCACTTGAGCAAATTATCACAAGTTTTGAAGCCCGGGAAAAAATCTCTACATAAAGACCTGCACAAGTAGCAATTAAGCCCGGGAGCAATATCGGCATAAAGCCCTATACAAGTAGGCAATTAAGCCCGGGAGCAATCTCGGCATAAAGTCCTACACAAGTAGGCAATTAAGCCTGGGAGCAATCTCGACATAAAGCCCTACACAAGTAGGCAATTAAGCTCGGGAGCAATCTCGGCATAAAGCCCTACCCAAGTAGGCAATTAAGCCCCGGAGCAATCTCGGCATAAAGCCCTACCCAAGTAGGCAATTAAGCCCGGGAGCAATGTCGGCATAAAGCCCTACCCAAGTAGGCAATTAAGCCCGGGAGCAATATGGACATAAAGCCCTATCCTACCCAAGTAGGAAATTAAGCTCGGGAGCAATCTCGGCAAAAAGCCCAACAAAGTAGGCAATCAAACCTGAGAAAGGATCTCAGCATGAGCCCTACGGAGCAAGCAACAACAAACGACCGAAAAGTCAGGAAAAATTATGGTCCCCGGACCGGCAAGAGGAAATGTCATCCACCACAAACTCCATCAAGTGTTTGAGCCCACCTGTTCGCAGCTACGACCAAGTGAAGCAGAATTTTTAGAGCTTGTAAAATTATTTGTTTAATTTGCTTTGTAAAATTGTAACACGATCATGTATGTAGATTAGTCGTGTGCGAATCCAGGTTAAGTTGGTATTGCCACCACCAACCCTATAAGTCCAGGACCATATCTCAGCAATAAGCCCTACAAAGTAAGCATTTAATGTAACACCCCTTTTCGAGAACCAAAATTTCCTTACAATAATTCTTTACAATTAAAAATTCACTAATATCATAACGGAAACATTTACTAACCAAAAGGAAACGGGTGTTACCGCCATGCTCAGGTATCTCTTTTATACCCAGACGCTAAGGCTAATATACAAAATCGAATAACAATCCAATAATTAGTCTACATCCAACCTAGTACAATAAATTAGAATAACTATACAACCATGAATAAATATATCAAGTCCTTCAAAATGCCTTATTCTTAGATGGACTTGATCCATTTTCAACTTGAACACTCATCTTGAATTCTATTCATGTTCACCTGTAAAAATAATTTTAACACAAAAACAAATTGTAGACAAAAATTAGCATAAGCTAAGTAAGTTTCATTGCATCCCGTAAAATATTGGCTTGGATTTTTTTTTTTTTTGAAAAAAAAAACTCATATATTTGTATAAACGGTATATATATAAATATACACATACTTTACAATATTATATTGCTTTTCTCAAGCATAATATTTCCAAAACTTTACACGTCATTTTTAAAAGTAAAACATATTTGTCAAGGAGGAGTAGATACCATGATCATCAAGAATTTCTAGTGGGTGCAGTGGAGTTTTGGCTCTAGAGTAAGTATCACCAAATTACTACTTTTTGTTAATAAAAGTATTATTATTTCTTCTTACGTGTTTATTTTGAATTGTGAATAAATATATTTTGTGTGGATTAGAAGGGAGGTTTTATGGTATTTAGAAGGGATGATTAAATTCATTGTAGCCACTGTTTGAGAAAATTTTCTGACTGGCGCAGTTTGAAAACAAAATTCGTGAAAAATGCTTTTTTAACTCCGATTGGCCTGAAATCTTTTTTTGGAGAACCTAGACTTTTGATATTTGATGTATCTAAAATTATTTTGTTAGAGATATGCTTCATTATTTCCAGAAAAATTTCGTAGAGTGGCAATGTGCTGTCAGTTAAATTTCTGTGCAGCGCAGTGTTGGGAAAAATTTCGAAAAAAATAATTCTAGACCTTGGATTGGCCTGAAATATTTTATGTATAATCTAGGCTCTCTATACTTATTATCTGGAAAAGTTTGTGTTAAAATATGCTCCCGATTTTCCTCAGGAAATTCTACAATCCAAGTCATAATTTCTAAAATTTCTGTCACTTTCAGTTTCTTGTGTTTTGTTGATTATTTGAGCCATTGAGAAGTTATTTACTTGAGATTATATGCATGTAGTTTAGTTACAAATATTTTTTATGGGAGGCATATGAGATGTTTGGAAAACACATATATTTGTATATGAATTGAAGTTCAAAGGAATTTTATTAGCGGTTTGTGTTTTAGTTAGCTACAAAGCTTATGATTGAATTTTGAAAATCTACTATCTTGGAGTGGCATATGAGAAATATTGTTATTATTATCTTTATAAAGATAGAGGATAAAAGGTTTTGTTGGGTTGTGATACCCTTAATGAATTTTAATACTTGTAGATCCAACTATGAAATTCTAGATACTTAGGTTAAACCCCTAGTTTGCTGTGGAGTGAGCAGTAGAAATGTATTCTGTCTCACTAGGACTTTTAGTTTTTGTTATTTTGAGGAGTGGTTAGCGGAGTCTACTACTAGGGTATTTACCCTATTGAGTAGTAGTCATTAGAAACGTTACATGACTACTAGGACTAATTACTACCCATTGGACTTGGAAACCCATTGGGGGTGTGCACACTTAAAGTATTAGTTTTGTTCCACTTAAATGAGATTTTGCGTAGTGCTCAGTAGAGTGATTACTGTTCACTAGGGTTTATTAATTAAGACCTGCCATTATTTGAGATTAAATGGGATTTATGCAAAATGTTCAGTAGAGTGATTACTGTTCACTAGGGCTTATTAATTAAGACCTTGCCATTATTTGAGATTGAATGGGATTTTGTGTAGTGTTCAATAGAGAGATTATTGTTCACTACGGCTTGATGAAACAAGACCCTGCCCATTGCATTGAGATTGGTGTTTCTCCATGTATATGTACATGTATATATTAACAATGATTTTAAAATATATATTACTTTTGAAGTGTTCCTAAAATTTCTATTGTAGGAAATACGGATTTAGAAATTATGAATTATGAGTATGTTTGAGAAATTATGGGTTTTGAAAGTCTTGAGTATTTCTGGAGAAATGTGAGTGCTTAGAATATTGTGAGTATTGCTTATTTGCATCTATATGTTCCAATAATTTTAATGTACATACACATTTATACATATTATTATCTACAAGTTGTACGTGCTCCTATGTGCTATGTCTAAATAGTTATTTTATGAGGTGAATTAAATCTTACTTAGCTTTGCGCTTACTTTGGATACTCTTTGAGTATTTTTCAAGTGTATCTGCATAAGTGTGGATGATGAGACCCATTCGCCTCTTCCTAGATAGTTGTTTACAATTTCATTTTTATAGAAAATCTAGAAGTTGTTTTTAGACGAGTGTATTTGATTTGTTGTATTAGTATTAGTCTGGAGATATCTTTGTAAGTTGTAAACTTTAGCCTTAGCGTTTGGGTATAGAGAAATACTTGAGTGTGACGATAACACCCATTTCCCTTTTGGTTAGTTAATGCTTTCGTAATGATAATAGTGAATTTTAAATTGAAAAAAAAAATTAAGGAAAATTTGGTCTTGGAAATTGGGGTATTACAATTAAGCCCGGTTAGGTTGGCCTTGCCACCACCGGCCCTATAAGCCTGGGACCATATCTCGGCAATAAGCTCTATGAAGTAGGCAATGAAGCCCGGTCAGGTTGGCCTTGCCACCACCGGCAATACTAAGCCCGGGAAAATATCAAGGCATCAAGCCTTACAAAGTATGCAATTTTGACCGGAACTCGACCCAAGAGTCGACTACGATAAGAGGATAAAAAGAAAAAAGGTCTCCGGACCTTTGCGGTCAAATGTTCGACAATCAGAAGATATAAAAAAAAAAACAAACAAAGGTTCTCCGGCCCAAAAAGGAGGAAGGCCTTCGACTACAACCACATGTCGGAGCAACGTCCACAAGATTGGAAGTTATAACAGTCTTTCGACTGAAAGTATCGCATCAGATCTGGTCTCTTGATCGGAAGCCCGACTATGGGCTTAATACATATGATCTCTGGATCAACGCCGACCTCTTGATCTTGTTGCCCAAACCATACGTTTTATCTCCGGAATAAACCCAATATCCAGATCGATAGCCCGACCATGGGCCTTGTATATGATCTCCGGATCGTATTTGATCTCTTGATCGGAAGCCCAACCATGAGCCTTATATTTGATCTCCGAATCTCTTGATCGGTAGCATTTAATCTCTTTATTCGTGTCAAGATCCAAACTCTAGATCGACAAAATCCAAACTTCTTAAACCCCTAGTCCTACAAGGTAGGCAAATCGACCACCGATACTCAAGTATGGTCTGGCGCATCGGCACCACGAACCCGACCAGGTCACTTCTTGTCCACAATCAAAATTAAAAATGACCTCGGAATGCCATAATATCTATTCCCTTGTGTTGACGATTCTCGCAACATAGGGAGTGTGGGGCTACTACTGGTAGGATTGTAGGGCAACTCCCTCGACCTACAAATCTCATTAAAGTAATTCCTGACCGTAGTGCGCTTCCCGAGCAAAGTAACCTTAGTGACTATAGCACGCCATAGCATACTTTCTGAGCATAATGATCTTTCGGTCTCATTAGACTTTTCCGGTCTCATTAAACTTTCGGGTCTCTTGGTGTCCCTCCACTTGCTATTTAGCCCCATATGTTCTCAAGTAAGCATTGATTATATTATGTTTTAAATACAATACCTTATATATAATATATTTTTATATATTATATTTTCCTATAAACTAATAAAATTCTTATTTGTAGTGAGCAGCGAATGGTGATCACGATTTGTCCCCTATTGAATGAAATCTATTGATTTGATTCCATTAGTCGCGATCCACGTGAGGATATAAAAGAGATAATTGAAACATATGTAAATTTATAATTATAATTAATAGTTATTATTAATATAGTGATGTCAAGTATTTGTGTATGTTTTATATGTCATATTTTAATAGGTGTGTGAAGACAACAAGCATGTTAAGTGGAAAGAAACCAAGTCGTCAACCAAAATGGATTACATGTTCGGTAAGTACATATATGTTATTGTTTTTTATTAAAAAAATCTTAGATATATTTTTTTACTTCAAATGTAGTGTGTCATACAAAGAGGAACTACCGAATGCAGATATTATGTGATGAAATGGATGTACGAAATCATTTCCTCAGGAACATACAAGGGAATAGATAAGGCAAGTAATTTAATAAAGTATCTTTCTCTTCCATATTTTTTAAAATACTAACTTTTTTAATTATTTATCTCTTTTCAACTTTGTAGAATTTGGAGAGACAAGGAATATTGCCCTACAATAAGATATTGATGAAGTTAGAGACATATGGTGCAAGCTTTTTATTATGAAATGGCATAATAAATTACTTATTTAATTTTATGAATTGTGATATTTATGTTAAATACTTGTTAGTAATTGTAGTTTCAAAGTATTATTAGTAATTGTAGAATTTATTAGTTTGATTAGTTGTGATTTTATTACTTTGATTAATTGAGAAATTTATAAGTTTGACCAATTGTGAGATTTTTAATGTTAATTTGTTGAACATGTTCTGAAACTTGATGTGAATTCAAAAATTGCTGCACATGTTTTAGATGGATTCGTAAAATAAATTTAATGATTAAAAAAACGGCGTCTGTTTTCACAAAAACCGACACCGTATAATATTTTTTAAAATAAAAATTACATACGGCGTCAATTATTTTAAAAAAATCAATGTCGTATGTATTTTTTATTTTTAAAAAATATAATACCATGTCGGTTTTGTCTAAAACACCGTTGTCGTATTATATATATATATATATATATATATATATATATATATATATATATATATATATATATATATATATATATATATAAGATACCACTACAAGAAAATTTGCGATTAGCGACGGAACAATTCCGTCGCGAAATAGCCAAATTCCGTCGCGAAACGGGTTTTGCGACGGAATTCGTTCCATTGTCTATGAGCTCGTCGTATTCCATTTTGCGACAGAAAAATTCCGTCGCCAAATTTTGCGACGGAATAACGACGGAAATATCCGTTGCTAAATTCTGCGACGGAATTTTGTCGTCGCGAATTCCATCGCTTGTTTTGCAACCATTTTGGAGACAAATTCCGTCGCAAAAGGACAACGGAAATACTTTTCATCGCAATTTCGTCGCAATTTGGGGGACACTTGTTCTGTAGCAAATAAGCAATTCCGTCGCAATTTTTTACACCATTATTCCATCGCATTTTTTAAAATAAAAACTAATACATTGTTAATTCTAAAATATAACATAAATTGAAAACATTATCCATCCACATTAATTTCAAGTAATAGTACATATTAATCCACATCTAATAAGTAATAATACTCAGTTCGAGTCTAAAGAACAATATAATAGTTTTAACAACAATCAACATCAAAATCAATTGACTTGAGATGGAGGCCTGGTGATGATGTCCATAAAGTTCTTTTCTTTTCATGTCCGCCAATCGCATTATAGTATAATTGATTATCATTCACTTGCTCTCCATTTTCTGCGTAAAAAGATTAAATTCAGTACCAAGAATTTGAGAATTTCAATTAAAATTAATTAACTTATAAACCAGATAACGAATAAGAATAAGACAGCCCATGTCAGAGTGAAATAGAGACAGTTCAAGAAAAAGCATACCAAATCAATCAAAGTGTTCTCATTTATATTAATTTGTTTTCTTCAGGTTTTCAAAGTGAATTGGAATGAAACTTAGCTTTCATTCTGCCCAGTTTGTACTTTCCAAGAGTACAAGCAAGCATAAGTTCATAAATCATAACAAGCTCAAACCATGTAACAGCTTAAAAATCTACAGAAATAATTAACAGATACCTCTTTCGCTAAAAAGTCTATTGCCAAAAGTCCTTGTAACACAGGTCATCCTTTCTCAATTGAAGAAGAGTAAGAAGTAGCAGCTTGTGCTCGTGGTCGAAATGAAGCTGGGCCTGTAGAGCAATAGTTCATAATAGCAATTTGTGGTAACCATTCTTGTGGTATAATAATCTGTAATTGATTTATGTCAAAGAAACAATTACACAAACATCATGTTTAGCTTTGTTGTGTAGTAGTAGGTGGTCAAACAATAGTGGATGCTTATACTAGCATCAATAGTCATTTGTTAACCTGTATTTCTTCATATCAAGACATAATTGTTGTATTCCATGATATTTATACTTGTAATTAGCACACTATTTCTTTCTTAGGGGTAGCTGGTATTAACTAAGGTAAACTGAGAGAAGAGTGTCATAGGACTTACTTGCTATGGCTGTGTTGTACAGCTTTCCTGTAATCTACAAACATTGCTGGTAAGAAGTGATCCTTCACAAAGTTCTCAACAAATGTTAGCAACCCATCATTCCTGCAAATGTCAATTGCATTATAACTATCAACAGACCCCTAAGGTCCTAAACTAGCAAATTGCATACTTAATCTCATGACCTTTGAGTTTCTAGCATGTGATTAAAAAAAAAAGTTTGCACAACCTCTTAGTTTTTTTTTTGTGGGTGACGCGGAACCATGACTCTGATACCAAATTAAAGCATGTGCTTCATCTCAACTAAAAGCCTAAACTAATAGTTGGACTGCACATATTATATTTATGCTCACAAGAACCTTGATCTATGTCTGTTACTACTCAACAAAGCCCTATGTCTCCAAGGCTGTCACCAATCCAATATATCAAAAATTCAATTACACCAAACGTCCTTCCCTAGCTGCCCTATTATGTCTTTGTGCAATTCTGTCTTTCACCTTCCATCCACCAAACTGCAATATTCCTTGTTCTCTCAGTAGGCAGTCCTAAACATAAAGGTAATAGTATCATTAATAAACATAAGTCAAAGGTGCATCTAGTCTTTAATCCAACTCTCAAAATGAATGCTACTTCCTAGCTACTACAGAAGATTAACTTCTATTCATAGACTTCAACACATACACACTGGAATAATGTTTACACTTGATATCTTAAACATGGTTAATTAAGAGCAAATATATTTGTTAGTAAAAAAAAAACCAGCACACATATTTTATATATAATCATTTACCAAATAGGGTCATCGTACAATATTATACAAGTAAAAACAAATTAAGTTTGTTCTCTTCCAAGGGCAACCACACAATGCAAGTGGACAACGTACAAGAATTTGGGACAGCAGCACCATCATGTCGGAGTAATACGTCCGCTCAATAAGAAAATTACAAATTTAATAATGTGAACAAATTGCTGCACATGTTTTAGATGGATTCTAAAATAAATTTAATGATTAAAAAAACGGCGTCGGTTTACCGTATAATATTTTTTAAAATAAAAATCACAAACGGCGTCAATTATTTTAAAAAAATCGACGTCGTATGTATTTTTTATTTTTAAAAAATATAATACGATGTCGGTTTTGTCTAAAACACCTATGTCGTATTATATATATATATATATATATATATATATATATATATATAATTTAATATAAGATACGATGTCAATTGTGTTACACAACCGATGTCGTATCGTATTATTTAAAAAAAATTAAACTAAGCCAGTTTTCCTTAATAACTGACGTCTTATTATATTTTTAAAAAATAAAAAATGTTGTCCTACTATATTTTTTAAAAATAAAAAATGCATACGACATCGATTTTTACAACCGATGTCGTCTCAATTATATACAATGTATGCTAGATTGGAACTGACGTTAAAAACCTTATTTGTAGTAGTGATTTAAGAAGAATGAAAACATCATTGCTTATATATATATATATATATATATATAGTCCCCATCAGATGCGGCCAGTCTCCCCCGTGCGGCTGTGTGGCCTTATTTGCACCATTAGATCTCATGATCTAAGGCTTCATATTAATCCAAACAATATAGGCTCCGATCTTTAGCTACGCGAACGGGAAGGATAATGTTGGCAATTCACTACAATTTCAAAACCAGATCAGATCAGATGACGACGAAGACTTGAAATCGACGAGCACTGAGCAACAAACACCAGACGAGTGTAGAAGGGATTCCATCACCAGCAACGAGCGCTCCGTTCTGAACAAAACGCATAGGTCGACTCCAACAGAGAAACGAGAATGGAGTAATTCGCAATACTCTGTGCATTATCAAAATTAATCTGGTTCATATTTGAGATAATATTGCTGTAATTCACAATAGTATGTGTATTTGGTGTGTGGTGGTTAAGTGGTGTGTTTTAATCTGAGAACTGGTGCATTTTATAACGTATAATGGTGTGTTTTAATTTTGTTGGTGCATTTGAATTGAGTGGTGTGTTTCGGTATGGTTGGGAATGGTGTGTTTTAATTTGTCAAGTGGTGCATTTTATAACGTAGAATGGCGTGTTTTAATTTTGTTGGTGCATTTGAATTGAGTGGTGTGTTTCAGTATGGTGGGGAATGGTGTGTTTTAATTTGTCCAGTGGTGGATTTTATAACGTATAATGGTGTGTTTTAATTTTGTTGGTGCATTTGAATTGAGTGGTGTATTTCGGTATGGTGGGGAATGGTGTGTTTTAATTTGTCCAGTGGTTCATTTTATAACGTAGAATGGTGTGTTTTAATACACATGGTGGTGATTTTTACAAGAGTAGTTGCATTTGGTGTGTGGTGGTTAAGTGGTGTGTTTTAATCTAAGAACTAGTGCATTTTAGTATGTTGAATGGTGTGTTTTAATAATACGTTTGTTGGTGTTTTCTGTACTCTAAAATTACCTTCCNCCGTCAGATCACCTCCATCCAGTAGCATATCTTGGGCCACACGACCGCACCTAATAACACAGCCGCATTCGATTAAAATTCTATATATATATATATATATATATATATATATATATATATATATATATATATATACACGCGCGCGCGAATAAAGCTGAAGATCTTATTGTTTGAAATTTGGTTTATTTTACCTAATTTGGAAAATTCAAGTTATCAATAGTGAGTATGTCCAGTTTTTGAATATGAATAATTACATTATGTTTTTGTGTTAGTGCTGGTAGGATCTGTGTATATTTTGATTTATTCCATAAGAAGATGTGGCATGCAGATACACTGGAAATGCATTTTTAGTTGTCTATCATTTAATTCTCCTCCATTTTTATTGGTTTTCACTTTTGTTTCTTGGTCATTTTTGTTAGACATCACTTTAGAAATGCATGATCAAAGTCATTGAAGTAGAAGACTGTGGATGCTGCATTGATCAAAGCTATTGAAGCAGTGCCAAATTTGAAGGCTTATTTAATTTGGATGTAACGAGCATATTTAAGTAGTATCGAGTAAGTAGGATATATATATTTTCATGACTTTTTTTTGTGTGTATGGTAATAGTCCATTGTTGAAAGTACTATGGACATGGCCATATATAATTTTTGTTGTAAATAATTTTGATGTTTAAATATATTTTCAATTTTCAATTTAGTGTCTCCATTAATTTGTTGATGACATATAATTTATTAACAATAGGTATAAATAAAATTATGGTAATATAAAAATAATTAAAACATTCCATATGATTTACTATTTTCCTACCCATAGTTGGAAGGAAAATAACAAAATATAATATGTGAGCTTTCGGTCCAATGTTGGTCGAAATTTCCGACCAACGCACGTAGTTGGATGGAAATTCCCATGTTTTAAGAATGGTGGGTTAGCCTTTGGAATTTCCGTCCAACTTTTGATCGTTGGATGCTATTTTCGACTAAAAGTTGTAGTTGGACGGAATTTCCGACAAAGATTTATCCGAACCTTCCTTTTGGTCGGTATGTTTGACGGAAACCTCGTTTCCCACCTACCAATATATTGCGTTTTCTGTCGAAAAGAAAATGGGAGATTTTCAATAATTAGTCTATGTGAAGGAATGAGTTAATATAGACTCCACACATTACTGGAGCCACAATGGGGGCAGCTGCTCCCGCTCACCCCACCCCTACCCCTACCCCTATATAACCCTTTTATATATATATATATATAAGTGTTACATATATATATATATATATATATATATATATATATATATATATACACGTATATATAGTACATTTTTTATATAAGTATATGAAAACAAATATAAGTAAATAATTGATTAGTTGGCTAAGTTGGTTTTTGCGTACCCTTACCCAAGAAAGGCAAGGGATTGACTCTTGAAAGCTTTTGGTGTGTTAATATATCATTCATTTCGTTTTTTTTTTTTTGAAAAAAAAAAAAAAAAAAGCTTCCTCAAAGTTATATATAACTTTTCTTGAAAGCTTTAGGCGTGTTCATATATCATTCATTTTGTTTTGTAGCTTCCTCAAAGTTATATATAACTTTTTTTAAAAAATTAATAATGAGATGTATAATTTATAATGTGTTTTCTATTTGAATTATTTTATCAAATTAATTATGTTTCATATATTGTTATTAATATTTTTATAAAGTAACTATATCTTTTATGTTTTGCCCCCACTGGGAAATTTTTCCCGGCTCCGATCCGCCACTGACTCCACTAATGCTCGAACCCACCGCCTTCCATATGAAGGTGCAATCGGGTGCCACTAGACCACAAGGTCTTTGGAAATTGGAATTGGATGGAAGACTTGAGCCTTCCCACATGGGGTGGGCGTGAATTTTGTAAAGGTCCACTCGATACGGGTAAGGGCGGAGGTGGGGGTGAGTGAAGAAAATATATAAGGTGGGTTGGGTGATGGATGTAGGCTTCCCGATCCACTCCCGGCTCATTGTCATCCCTATTCATAATGAATGTTGTCATGCGGTTCGGGGCAAATTATTGGCCCGCATAGTGCTATGTGGATCATAACAAAAAGTACATTTTTAATATACTAAAAGTACATTGCTTGTATATTAAATATACATTATACAAAATAATGTACTTTTATTACTCAAATAATGTATTTTTCTTGAATACAATGCACATTTTTAATATACCTAAATTACATTATTTATGTACTAAATGTACATTATTTGATAGTATGATCCACACAATAATGATTGGGGTTCGGGTCCTGGGGTATAGCCATCATATTAGGACCATCACCCTCGGTGTTAGTCTGTTAGAGGAAATGTAGTGTAAGCCATTGGAAGTTCAGCATCCATCAAGGTTGGGCACTTGGATGTCTAAGCCTTTTGCTACTTGATTAACTCAGCTACATAACCGGTGAAAATGAGATTATAGGTCATCATTTTCAACAAGGGTGTACTCATTGTAACCCCCTTGGAGCCGCGAGATGTCGTCGTGGTTGCTTATGCTAAGACTCTTAAGATTGTTTGTCATGGGTGTAACGATGGTGCTATCTTCCACTAAATTGGTTAGGAAGATTAGCTTAGAGGGGACACGGAGACTATAAAACTCATTTCACAAATAATAATAATAATAATAATAATAATAATAATAATAAATAAAAAAAGAATGCAAGTCTATTTTTTTTTTCTTTTTCGAATACTATTAACCGTGTTACATGTAGTATTTTGTCATTTCCACTGGCTTGAACTCATGACCTCCCATTTGGAAGAGCCACTTCATGCTACATGAACCCAAAATCTTTGGCAATGCAAGTCTATTTACTCGATCTTCTCTAGACTTGTTAAAAAAAAATTTGAGATCATAAAACTCGTTTTTTATTTTATTATAACGATGGCAAATTATTTTGTAAAAAATGAAAAAAAAAAAAACGATGACAAATTATGAATTATGAATTATGAATTATGAATTATGAATTATGAATAACGTCGTATGACCGAAAAATGTGATTTTCAATTCGCCTCCAATTTGTCGGCCAAAAGAGATTGCCTCCAATTTAGTTTCAACCACTCAATTACGGGATTTACGGCATTATAAATATTTTGTTAATAAGTTTTTTTTAACTCAAGAAGGCTATTCAAAGCAACATTTTCAATTAATTTTTTAAGAAAAAATTATACCCAATAGCTATCAGCTAACAGCTAATTTATCGAACACCTTTTTACAATCAACTAATATTATCAGCTAACCATACATTCTAACCTAATCAGCTAACAATCATTTACCAAACAGGGTCATCGTACATTATTGGCTGTCACATGTCATACAAGTAAAAACAAATTAAGTTTGTTCTCTTCCAAGGGCAACCACACAATGCAAGTGGACAATGTACAGGAATTTGGGACAGCAGCACCATCATGTCGGAGTGTTACGAACTACGTGGAAGACTTGCGAACTAAGAGGGTAGTAAAGCCATCTGTCAAGTTCCAAGACTACATATGTGCTTAAGTTTCGGGACTTCTGACAATGTCTTATTCTTCTTATCTTTCTTGTGGTCAGCAAATAATGATTGTTTTATTTTATTGTGGTTAGCAATAATGTAGGCAGCTTTGTATGGAATGTACTGTCTATTGTTATTCATATTTCACGTATAAATAAGCAACAAAGCATGAAGGAGATTATCCTGATTTTGTTAAAGAACTCTTCACCCTGACTCTAGTATCTTTCTCTCCCTCAAATTTCTTTTCTGGAGGCCTTCCATCCTCGTATTTGGAATAGAAACCATAAGAGTAAACTTGCGTCCTAACACGGAGTAATACGTCAACTAATATTATCAGCTAACCATACATTCTAACCTAATCAGCTAACAATCATTTACCAAATAGGGTCATCGTACATTATTGGCAGTCACATTTCATACAAGTAAAAACAAATTAAGTTTGTTCTCTTCCAAGTGCAACCACACAATGCAAGTGGACAACGTACAGGGATTTGGGACAGCAGCACCATCATGTCGGAGTAATACGTCCGCTCAATAAGAAAATTACAAATTTAATAATGTGAACAAATTCCTTGTCTAAAACACCGTTGTCGTATTTTATATATATATATATATATATATATATATATATATATATATATATGTATATAATTTAATATAAGATACGATGTCAATTGTGTTACACAACCGATGTCGTATCGTATTATTTAAAAAAAATAAACTAAGCCAGTTTTCCTTAATAACTGACATCGTATTATATTTTTAAAAAATAAAAAATGCATACGACATCGATTTTTACAACCGATGTCGTATCAATTATATACAATGTATGCTAGATTGGCGTTGAATTTTAACTGACGTTAAAAACCTTATTTGTAGTAGTGATTTAAGAAGAATGAAAACATCATTGCTTATCCAACTATATATATATATATATATATATATATATATATATATATATACACGTACGTACATACATACATATATACGCGCGCGAATAAAGTTGAAGATCTTATTGTTTGAAATTTGGTTTATTTTACCTAATTTGGAAAATTCAAGTTCTCAATAGTGAGTATGTCTAGTTTTTGAACATGAATAATTACATTATGTTTTTGTGTTAGTGCTGGTAGGATCTGTGTATATTTTGATTTATTCCATAAGAAGATGTGGCATGCAGATACACTGGAAATGCATTTTTAGTTGTCTATCATTTAATTCTCCTCCATTTTTATTGGTTTTCACTTTTGTTTCTTGGTCATTTTTGTTAGACATCATTTTAGAAATGCATGATCAAAGTCATTGAAGTAGAAGGCTCTGGATGCTGCATTGATCAAAGCTATTGAAGCAGTGCCAGATTTGAAGGCTTATTTGGATGTAATGAGCATACTTAAGTATAGACCTGGCAATTCGTGTATACGGGTTCGTTAACGGGTCGACACGATAACGACACGAACACGATAAGGCTAAACACGAACACGACACGTTAAGGTTAACGGGTTCAAAATTGTAACAGGAACACGAACACGATTTGTTAACGGGTTAAACGGGTTTACACGATAGACACGTTTTGTTAACGAGTTTTGGATCGTGTCGACACGATATGACACGAAACCCGTTTAAACCTGCTAAATCTATTGACATATTAAAAAATAAAATTTAAAGTTAAATTATATATAAAAAAAAAAAGAAATAAAACATACAATCCAATCCATCAAACAAACTAAAAAAATATTTAATTTATAACATTCATAAAATTATAAAATAACATCCAAAATTCATAATTAAAGAAGTTCATACTAGTTTTTAGAATAAAATTGAGCACAATAAACATTCAAATTTCATATTGTTGAACATCAATAATTGATGTATGATCTTGGCCTAATGTAGTAAATTAATTCTTAATCATGTTCATGATATATTTTGAAAAGACAATGGTTCTTACCTAAATGACAATGATTCTTAGCGGGTTCTAAACAGGTCTATGTAAACGGGTTCGTATAAACGGGTTAACACGATAATATTAACGGGTTAAACGGGTTCTTAATAGGTTTAACGGGTTGACCTGTTAAGACACGAAAACCTAACGGGTTCTTAACGGGTTAACCCGTTAACGACCCCGGACATGTTAAGGCTAAACACTAACCCGTTATTTTCGTGTCCGATTTCGTGTCATGTTAACGGGTCGTGTCGATAATTGCCAGGTCTACTTAAGTAGTATCGATTAAGTAGGATATATATATTTTCATGACTTTTTTTTTGTGTGTATGGTAATAGTCCATTGTTGAAAGTACTATGGACATGGCCATATATAATTTTTGTTGTAAATAATTTTGATGTTTAAATATATTTTCAATTTTCAATTTAGTGTGTCCATTAATTTGTTAATGACATATAATTTATTAACAATAGGTATAAATAAAATTATGGTAATATAAAAATAATTAAAACATTTCCATATGATTTACTATTTTCCTACCAATAGTTGGAAGGAAAATAACAAAATATAATATGTGAGTTTTCCGTTGGACGCTATTTCCGACAAAGGTTTATCCGAACCTTTCGGTATGTTTGACGGAAACCTCGTTTCCCACCCACCAATATATCGCGTTTTCTGTCGAAAAGAAAATGGGAGATTTCCAGTAATTAGTCTATTTGAAGGAATGAGTCAATATAGACTCCACTAATACTCAAACCCACCCCCTTCCATATGAAAGTGCAACCGGGTGCCACTAGACCACAAGGTCTTGGCAATAATATAATGCGATATATTAATGAAAGAGAAATATTATAAAATGTTGACACTTGATTTTTTTAAATTTTTTTTAGTACCCACGTGATTTAAATATTCTTAAATTAACTAAAGAAAGTGAGCAAGTATACGTCCACACTTCATACTGCGTAATTAAACAATACTCCACGTTTGTTATTCTTAAATTAAGTAAAGAAAGTGAGCAAGTAGCTATATTTCCCACAAAGGCTTTTTATAGCACACAGTTATTGACAGGCTCGAGCACGCAAATACTATAAATAAGGAGCAACCTCCGGAAACATACATGTAAAACAGAATCTGTTTCATTGTTATTCTCCTACTTAGCTTATTCGCCCCTCTCTCTCTCTTCTTCTCTTACCAGAAATGGCTGCCAATTCCCAACTCCTATCAGCTGTTCCATCAAACCAAACTTCAATAAATTACTTCTTTAATTTGATGAATTGTGAGATTTATGCTAAAAACTTGTTGTTAATAATTGTAGTTAAAAGTATTATTCGTAATTTTAGAATTTTTTAGTTTGATTAGTTGTGATATTTATTAGTTTGATTAATTGAGAAATTTATTAGTTTGATCAATTGTGAAATTTTGAATGTTAATTTGTTGCACATGTTCTCAAACTTGCTGTAAATTGTAAAATTGATGCACACGTTTTAGGTGGATTCATAAAATAACTTTAATGATTAAAAAAACGACGTCCATTTTTGTGAAAAAAATTAAAAATCACATACGGTGTTGGTTATTTAAAAAAACTGATGTTATACATATTTTTTTATTTGTTGGCCCCGATAGGGTGGTGAAAAGTCTAGAGGGGGGAGGGGGTGAATAGTCTTTTCTAACAATTAAAAACTTTGTAACACTTCAACCAGAGAGATTTCAAGTGACTAAATTCAACTTGAAATGTGCAGCGGAATATCGTACGGTAAAGTGCTATAAAATAAAACTGCGTAAAACTGAAGAGATACTTGACATGCAATACGATAGAATGTCTTAAAATAGCTCAAGGAATATGTATGCAAAGTTTAAGCCACATGCAAACGTGAAAACACACAAACCCAGATGATATGATCAACACAGTACGTAAAGAGTTAGTGAGTTAAAACATGCAAATAAGTAAAGTGCAGTAAAGTAAATGAGAGGCAGAGATTTATAGTGGTTCAGAGATAGTGTAATTCTCCTACTCCACTTCTTCCTTCTCCAAGGAAGATTTCCACTATCTTCAATCACCCAGATACAATAGTGAAACTCCCGAGTGCTACGCACAAAGCTACACTCAACCACGAGCTCTCCGCACCCAGCTAAGCTCACGAGCGCTACGCACAAAGCTACACTCCCCGAACGCTACGCACAAAGCTACGTTCCAACCAAGTGTTATGCACCCAGCTACACTCCTTTCTACCCTCGGTAGAGATACAACTGTTGTTCAAAGAAATAAAGATTTCTTTTCTAAGACTGGAATTCCTCTCGTGTATAGCTCAATATCTCAGCACTTTGTATTTTTCGTTGTATTCACCGCTCAGAAATACCACTTGTTGATTTTCACGTTTTTGGTTCGTAGTGCTGTAACATCTTCTTTTCGTCACTTCTGTATCTCTCCTTGTCTTCAAGTCTTCATGGGCTTTTTATAATTCAAAGAATTATTTGCCCGTTATGAACATTCAAATTTTGAACGTTCACTTGATCTGATTGGTCATTCCAATCTGATCTTGATGGCCATACCTCCTCATTTAAAGACCATACCGTTGATCTGATAACTTGCCAATTTGATCTAATAAGATCTCCATTTTGATCTGCTCATTTAATGTCGTTGGCAACTTTTGACAAATTACCTTTGTAAATTGCTCACAAAGTCTTCTTTTACGGCTTGATTGATCTTTGAAACTTGTAGCCTCCAATTTTTTACTTTGTTGCCTTCTCAGCTTGATATTGCAGACTTTGTATCCTTCAGAGCTTAATATTTTTGACTTTGTTGTATTCTTGATTTGATCTTGGGCAAGTTGATCTTAAAATATTTTCCGGGTGGCTCTTGCTTGAGTATGAACAATGATCTTCAGAAAATCACCACCTTCAAATTTCTTCTGGTTCAGGTTATTACGTGCTGAACCTAGAATATTTGAGACATGCAAAAATGGCTAAGTATAAGTTCCACTCTTAGTTGCTCCATAGCATGCTCTATAGTGCTTTAAAATAGCCTTCACGCGTGTAGAAATGGTGTAGTGTTCACGCGTATGTAATCCATGCAAAGTTGCTCCATGTTGACTTTGACTTCCTCTATTGACCAAAAATTGGCTCCAAAGACTTGGCCGTGTAACTTGCTCCCAAGCTTCTTCCTTAGTATAAAAATATAACAAGTAGGATTCAAACACTAAACCATTAGGTATATGCTCAAGTTCTTCTTCTCGCCTTTGACTATAACTAGCTCTATTAGACTTTGACTAGCTCCATAAGTTCCTCCAAATGCATGCAATCTCACCTAATAGCAGGTTACCTTCCATTTTATCAAGTTACCTGCTTACATAGATGGTAATGTGGCATTTTAAAATAAATTTTAATAATAAATATAAAAAATAAAAATTAAAAATTAAAAAAATATATTAATTTTTAATATTTTTAATATTAATTTTTTAATATTAATATTTTTATATTTTTAATTAATTTTTATTTTTAAAGTATTATTTAATAAAAATTAAAAAATATTAATTTTTAATACTCCCTCTGTCCCATTTTATATATTAATGCTAAACTTAATGTTATTATAAATTAGATTAAAAATAACTTCAGTCAAGCCTCGTTAAACGAATCAGACAACCATTTTGGGAAGGAGGTAGTATTAATATTTATTAAATATAAATTTTTTAATATTTAATATTTTAATTAATTTTTCTTTGCTTTTAAAATTTTTTTAAAAATATTTTTAATTAATTTTTACTTTTTAATTTTAAAATTTATTATTAAAAAAATATTTTAAAATGTCAATTCACCATCCATGTAAGCAGGTAACCTGATAAAAAGAAAAATAACATGCTATCAGGTGAAATTGCATTTGGAGTGTTCAGTGGCCTAATTGCACATTTTTTCATTCAGTGGCTTAATTGCACTTTCAGGTTACGTTCAATGGCCAATTTGAACCTTATTCCTTTTTTTAAAAAAACTACCATGGTATAACGACTGGCAAGTATACGTCCACTTCATACTGCGTAATTAAAGAATACTCCACGTGCGTTTTATAGCACACAGTTATCACCGACAGTCTCGAGCACGCAAATACAATAAATAGGAAGCAACTTCCGAAAATATACATGTAAAACAGAATCTGTTTCTTTGTTGTACGTTCTCCTACTTACCAATTGCCAACTCCTATCAGCTCTTCCACCAAACCAAACTCCAATGGATCAACTTACTCGTCGCTCTGCAAATTTTCATCCATCCATTTGGGGAGATTACTTCCTTACTTATTCTTCTCAACCCATGGTAACCTACATACACTTTTAATTAGTCTTAAAAATTAAATGATAAACTTTAATTACTCTCTCATTTTACTTTTCATGTTTACTATTAATTGGTTCAACCGGCCAACTCTTTTTTTTTTGTTTACTTTCTTTAGTATTTTTTTTCTTTCTCACAAAAAAATAAAAGACGATTACTCGTTAATATCAATCCTTAACCTGTCAAATATGACAGCAGGTGGTGTGTTCAAGCATACAATACATTGATTACATTCAGTCAAAGAAGATGTTACCCTAACTAACTTGTGGGGATCGCTTTACTTATTTCAAAATTTTATTCTGTTTTGATTTAATAGTACTTTTTATGTAGTTTTTAAATATATAAATTTTGTATAGGAAAATGCTTATTTAGTGTTTCTGCATGTACTACTCACACAACTTGTCACTCTTGATGTGACAAGTTCTAATTGGTTTGTTTTTTCTTTTTATTTCATATCTTAACCAATTAAAACATGTCACATTAGGGATTCGAAATGTCAAGTTTGTGAGTGGTAAATGTAGGGGCACTAAACATACATGGTCCTTTTGTATATTAATGCTAAACTTAATATTATGAAAAGTTAAAAATAACTCCAATCAAACTTCGTTTATTGAAACAAGACATATAAATTAGGATTATATTGAGGGAGTAATATATTGAGGCAGAAATATATTCTATTCCTCCACCCAAAAAAAAAAGAAGAAATATATTCTATTCGTAATTAGTATGAAAATTAGAAAACAGTGTTTGCTGGTCTGATGATATGCTCTTAAATTGCATAATAGACTGTCTTTATTGTAAAGAAAATAATAGTTCAATGTCATTATCATTCTCGGTATACTAATATCCTTCTCACTCACTCACCTACTTCTTTCTCCCTATTGGTTATATTTTTACAGACCTAATACTCATCATACATGGGTGGACCTTGGACCGTTAAACGGACGGAGAGAATGACCCTGTAAATTTACCAAAAAAAAAAGATCACGTATTTATTCCAACTAATGACCTTTGACATGGATTGATTTTGATACGAAAATTGAAGCATATGGTCCATTCCAATTAATAACATAAGTTAATAGTTGGATTGCTAATTTTTGTTTATATGCTATATATATATGCTCCACAAGTAGAACTAAAGGGTACTAAATAGTCTATCTATTTCCAGCTTAACTTTGATTGATCTCAGTAATATTTTTAAAGAAAATAAATTGTTGTATACACAGGAAGTGGATACACAAGATTTGCTAGAGCATAAAAAATTGAAAGAAGAGATAAAGAACATGCTCGTGGAAGCCCCAAACATTTCTTCCCAAAAATTGGACTTGATTAACAAGATCCAACGTTTAGGAGTGTGTTATCAATTTGAAAATGAGATTAACGCTTCATTGGAATACATATTCAAGGCATATGATGAATTCAATGATGGGGAAGATGAGAATAATCTTTATGTTGTCTCTTTGCTCTTTCGACTGCTTAGACAAGATGGCTATCACGTACCTGAGTATAGAATAAAATTAAATACTACTAACAAAATAGTTATATGAAATAATAGAATGAACTGGTAAGATTATATACAATCAAGTTCTAAAGTTTGAAGTAATACATTTTTAACTCTGCATTAATGTTTTAACAGATGTGTTTGAAAAGTTCAAGAACAGTAATGGAAAGTTCAAGGAATTGTTGACGAAGAATGTACAAGCAATATTGAGCTTGTACGAAGCATCACATCTTAGAGTGCATGGGGAGCAGATTTTGGAAGAAGCACTAACATTTACCACTTCTCACCTAGAATCCATGCTACCACACTTGAGCAACCCTCTTAACGAGGCTAGACGCACAAAAATTCATATCATCTTATGAACCTGATGGAACACAAGATGCTTTATTGCTGAAATTTGCAAAGTTGGACTTTAACATGCTGCAGAAGCAACATCAAAGAGAGCTAGGCAGTCTTAAAAGGTAAAGTTTTTTAGCTATATCAATATGCAATCACACATATACTCCCTCCACCTCTCTCCTATTTAAATTGCTAGATTCTTTTCCTAATAATTGTAACCATATTTTAAGGATATGTATTGAAAATACTAGGATTATGTTTTCTTTTTTAACAAATAGTATAATTCAAATAATTTTGTAAACTTTAATTTGTATTTTCAAATTGTTATTGTCAAAATGTAGGTGGTAGAAAGGATTAGATGTCCCAAATAAACTGCCTTTTGCAAGAGATAGGTTGGTGGAATGCTACCTTTGGATACTGGGAACGTATTTTGAACCAAAATATCAGCTCGCAAGGAAATTTATTCTTAAAATTATTTCTCTAACTTCGATTATTGATGATATTTATGATGTTTATGGAACCCCTGATGAGCTCAAACTTTTCACTCACGCAGTCCAAAGGTCCAATTTTCAATTCTTTCATCATTATTCAGGAATTGCAATAACCATTTTCATTTTCTGTGTATGATAATTGTTGAAAAACTAGTGCTCATTAAAACTATATGCATATATACTTTTGCTATACAGATGGGATGTTAGTGCTACAAATCAATTACCAGAATATATGAAGTCTACTTACATTTACCTTCTTGATACTTATGCTGAAATGGAACAAGAGTTAGCTAATGAAGGTGAATCGTATCACGCCAACTATGCAAAAATTGAGGTAATAACCTTTTGATTTAATTAATTATTCCCAATTATAGTAGTACTAGTTATCACACGCGTGCTGCACAATTAAACCAATGCCCAATGTGTATTTGTAAATTAATGTTCTTAATTGGTTAAAGTAGTCATATAATAATGAGAGAAAAAAAATGCTAAATTAATAAAAATCAAAGAAATAGTTTCGATGCTTATATATTTTAATAAAACATGACGGAATTATAAATAGCTAAATTACAACTAAAGTAAGTAGAAACAAATAAACCACTTACATGGGAGCAAATGGTGTGTCTTCATTGTCACTTGTTTGGACACCGGTCCGACTATTTAAAATCCATGTGTAATTGTATTTGTGATCAAGTACTTTATAGTTTGTCCGGACAGGTTTGACAATGACATTTGAGATGATGTATCATTTTTTGGTTTGTAAAGTGATATTATACATTCCAATGTCATTATCAAACACTATTGATTGAACCCGAGTTCCTTGCATTTAGATATAACATTTACAATGATGTTGGTGGGTGAATGAGAGCATCTTTATAATAATAATAATACTAATAATGATAAAAATATAATAATAATAATAATAATAATAATAATAATAATAATAATAATGGGAGAAATTTTTTACTACTCCGTATTTACTTACAGTTTCATCTTCAAGGACGATGAGCATATTCTTTTTTATTACGCGTTCCAATAGCGTTTTTTGATTCGTTTTTCTTAATGTCATGAACTGTACAACTCTAGCCCACAGTTTGTGTGTTAATATCAATTAACTTTACTGCATTTGCCATGACTAATATCATTGTGCCATGGGAAATATGTTAATAAAGGATGTTATGAAATAATATAATG
Organism: Ipomoea triloba; assembly: GCF_003576645.1. Classification (NCBI taxonomy): domain Eukaryota; kingdom Viridiplantae; phylum Streptophyta; class Magnoliopsida; order Solanales; family Convolvulaceae; genus Ipomoea; species Ipomoea triloba. Next base: position 14,748,059 of record NC_044920.1, on the reverse strand, counting down.
GGAACCACAACATAAATTTAAAAATCATAGATTATGGAGTTAGGAGTAACTAAAATGGGTAGATTATAGAGGAATATAATGAGAACCACAACATTACATACAAGGATACAAGTATAGATAAACAAATAATACAATAGATATATTTACATAATAATATTGAAGTTATACTAATTAATGAGTATACCATCATTGTTTTTTTTTTTAAAAAAACCGTAATCATCATAATGATTACAAATACAAATAATAGAATTAGCATGATAATATTTTGACAATCATACCTATAGAATGTCAAGTAGATGGTGTGTTGCAGAATATGTTAGGTTTAGTTTTGGGTGAATACCAGTGAGAAGGGGAGGGGTTTATATACTGTTGTTTTGGGTAGAATAATGGTTTAGTTAGGAATCTATACGGAATTGTATTATAGAATATTGCCAATTTGTTTGAAAACTGCAATAAAGAAACAAATTGTCTAAAGACCTTAATGTTAAACTTCCGTTATATTTAACGGAAAAATTTGGTAAAATTATAAAAGATTATGATATATTAGGAATTTAATTGGAGGTTGCACAATAAGAAGAACACAAAGTACAATATGTTAAAGCAGACTATTACACCAACATTTTTTTAGTTCCAATTAAGGGTCTAACATTATTGGCTCTTATTATAAGTGTAGATTTTATTCAATTAGTCTTACGTACCCTTCTGGTTTGACCACATTGAAACCTCTACAGTTAATTAACAATGTTGGTTCATTATGTATAAATTATATGCATTATATTAAAACTTTCATTTCCTATATGTTTAAGATGACAAAATTAGTGGGAGCATATTATGATGAATCCAAGTGGTATAGTGATGGTTCCTCTCCAACATTTGAAGAGTACATGAAGGTTGCATTGGTAACGTCGTCGTTACACCATGCTAGCAACAACTTCTTTAGTAGGCATGCAAGAAGACTTTATAACTAAAGAAGCATTTGATTGGATGATTAGCATACCATTAATTGTTAGAGCTTCAGAGATTGTTGGCAGATTAATGGATGACATAACTGGATTTGAGGTAACAATATATATTATCCAAATTAATTTTAATTTTATGACTTTTAGTCGATTGGTTTTACAATTTAAAAATTGGTTTATTGATAATTTCTTGACATCGTATATCAATATTCTTTACTTATTATATTCCTATTTGGAAATTATTACTCACACCAAATTTGTACCATTTATATAGTTTGAACAACAAAGAGGACACTTTGAATCATCTGTGCAAATCTTTATGAAAGAATATGGAAAATCAAAAGAAGAGACCACGACAGAGTTGCAAGAACAAGTCATCAATGCCTGGAAAGACATTAATCAAGAATGTCTTTAGCCTACTGTTTTCCCTATGCCTATACTCACCCGAATTCTCAACCTTACAAGAGTTATAGATTTGCTATACCATGATCGAGATTTGTATACACATTCCAAAACCAAGTTGAAGCAGATCATTACCTCTACGTTGGTTAATCCGATCCAGTGAATATGAAAAATTTACAATTGTGAGTATGATGGTTTTTCTTTAATGTTTTTAGTTTTATGTTTTAGTTCGAATAAAGAGTGACTAGCAGTGTTTTTTTCCCCACTTTCCATGTTGTTTTCTTTATGTTGTGCTTCAAAATAAAAAGTGACATGTAATCCTTTCTTAGTTGCATTGCTTTTATTTTCAATTTTATGCTTGGGTTTAGAATAAAGAGTGGCGTTTAACTGTGTAACATAATGTCTATGTGAGTTGCTATGCCTTTTAAAGAGTAATATATGTTTGATTGACTCATCAATTCATGTTTGCTACTAATAATATATAAGATGCTATACACTATTATTTAATGTTTGTAGCACAATATGACAACAAACAAATATTTGAAGTATTATGAAGTATCAAACCATATAAAAGTAGGCTATCAAGCACTAGCTATTAATTTATTAATGAGAAATGATGTAAAATATTTTCACGGTGAGTATGAGAGTTATGTCGATCTCTTGGGTTAGGGGTTATGACGCTTAGTATGCAATCACAAGCAACTAGGCACTAGTATAAAGAAATTACAAGAAGCTAAGTGATTTGTGACACATATATAGGGAGTGTCAATGACTAAACAAAATAAGACAAACATATATAAACACACTAGTACAAATAAGCAATTTCGCTACACCTGTAAATGAGTATTCGCTACACCTGTAGCGGTGTAGCGGATTAAGATGACTGTGAAAGTATGTATTTTCCGCGTCACCCGTGAAGGGTGACGCGGATATTTTTTTTAAATATTTTAATAATGGTTTTCCGTGTCACCCGTGTCTCTAAGGGTGACGCGAAAACCTATTTTATATATTTTTTTAATAATATGTATCCGCGGCACCCTTGTAACACCCCGAAATTTTGTAAGTATTTTAGAGAAAATACTATTATTATTTTCAAAATATTTGTGTTGCCCAAAAGTATTTTTGGAAATTATTATTTATGAGATAATATATATTTTTTCGAACCTATATGTATATATATATTTATTTCGAAAATGGTCTATAAGAATTGATTTGGCTTTCTGGACTAAACTTTAAGATTTCTATTAAAGGTCCTTGTTTCGAATCTACATAACAACAAATTATTATTATTATTTTTAAATCCATATATTGGAATTCGTATATATTTAAATATATATATATATAATGTGGTGAAGAGTTTTCACAGGGGTTTGTATAGTCTATTTGTTAAGGAATAAAATATGTGGCATGTGGCGTGTAGTGTATACATATATATATATATATTAAGAGTGATTGTCTCCAATTATAATGATAAATTAGTAATAATATCTATCTATATATAATAACATTATCCTCCTTCTAAAGTTTCCCGCTCAAAGTTAGGGTCATTTTGGTAAACTCATTTATTTAATTAATTAATTAATTAATTTAATAATTTAATAATTATTAATTTATTATGGTTAACCTAAAAAACTATGTTAATTTCCTATACGTTAATTTCCTATTCATAATTGTCTTTCCTAATATATTTTCTTTTTCTTTATATATATATATATCATCTTGAGAATCTGTTTATATTAGGCTACGGATTATTATGGCAAAGGGTGACAAAATACAAGCATAAATATTTATATTAGGCTATACCGATTATTATGTATANGTATACACATTCCAAAACCAAGTTGAAGCAGATCATTACCTCTACGTTGGTTAATCCGATCCAGTGAATATGAAAAATTTACAATTGTGAGTATGATGGTTTTTCTTTAATGTTTTTAGTTTTATGTTTTAGTTCGAATAAAGAGTGACTAGCAGTGTTTTTTTCCCCACTTTCCATGTTGTTTTCTTTATGTTGTGCTTCAAAATAAAAAGTGACATGTAATCCTTTCTTAGTTGCATTGCTTTTATTTTCAATTTTATGCTTGGGTTTAGAATAAAGAGTGGCGTTTAACTGTGTAACATAATGTCTATGTGAGTTGCTATGCCTTTTAAAGAGTAATATATGTTTGATTGACTCATCAATTCATGTTTGCTACTAATAATATATAAGATGCTATACACTATTATTTAATGTTTGTAGCACAATATGACAACAAACAAATATTTGAAGTATTATGAAGTATCAAACCATATAAAAGTAGGCTATCAAGCACTAGCTATTAATTTATTAATGAGAAATGATGTAAAATATTTTCACGGTGAGTATGAGAGTTATGTCGATCTCTTGGGTTAGGGGTTATGACGCTTAGTATGCAATCACAAGCAACTAGGCACTAGTATAAAGAAATTACAAGAAGCTAAGTGATTTGTGACACATATATAGGGAGTGTCAATGACTAAACAAAATAAGACAAACATATATAAACACACTAGTACAAATAAGCAATTTCGCTACACCTGTAAATGAGTATTCGCTACACCTGTAGCGGTGTAGCGGATTAAGATGACTGTGAAAGTATGTATTTTCCGCGTCACCCGTGAAGGGTGACGCGGATATTTTTTTTAAATATTTTAATAATGGTTTTCCGTGTCACCCGTGTCTCTAAGGGTGACGCGAAAACCTATTTTATATATTTTTTTAATAATATGTATCCGCGGCACCCTTGTAACACCCCGAAATTTTGTAAGTATTTTAGAGAAAATACTATTATTATTTTCAAAATATTTGTGTTGCCCAAAAGTATTTTTGGAAATTATTATTTATGAGATAATATATATTTTTTCGAACCTATATGTATATATATATTTATTTCGAAAATGGTCTATAAGAATTGATTTGGCTTTCTGGACTAAACTTTAAGATTTCTATTAAAGGTCCTTGTTTCGAATCTACATAACAACAAATTATTATTATTATTTTTAAATCCATATATTGGAATTCGTATATATTTAAATATATATATATATAATGTGGTGAAGAGTTTTCACAGGGGTTTGTATAGTCTATTTGTTAAGGAATAAAATATGTGGCATGTGGCGTGTAGTGTATACATATATATATATATATTAAGAGTGATTGTCTCCAATTATAATGATAAATTAGTAATAATATCTATCTATATATAATAACATTATCCTCCTTCTAAAGTTTCCCGCTCAAAGTTAGGGTCATTTTGGTAAACTCATTTATTTAATTAATTAATTAATTAATTTAATAATTTAATAATTATTAATTTATTATGGTTAACCTAAAAAACTATGTTAATTTCCTATACGTTAATTTCCTATTCATAATTGTCTTTCCTAATATATTTTCTTTTTCTTTATATATATATATATCATCTTGAGAATCTGTTTATATTAGGCTACGGATTATTATGGCAAAGGGTGACAAAATACAAGCATAAATATTTATATTAGGCTCAAAGGGTGACAAAATACAAGCATAAATATTTATATTAGGCTATACCGATTATTATGTATATATATGTATATATGCACAATTTAATAATTATTAATTTATTATGGTTAGTATATATGCACAATTTAATAATTATTAATTTATTATGGTTAAATGTTGGTGATTCAATTATGGTTAACCTAAAAAACTACGTTTACATATTATTTGGTTTTTAGTAATAATATAATTAATAAAAAAATTAAGTCAATTAAATATGTGTATATAATAAGAAGAAGAAATCATACCCTATATATCTATATAACTGCAAATCAATATATAATTATATATGTACGTTAGGAAATTAGGAATTATTATAATTATATAATTAGAAAACTATAACGGATGTATATATTTATGTATATAGTTAATATTTAAATAGCTATAAGGAAATTATTATACTTTCCTTTTGAATTAGTCTTTTTCCCCATATAAATACAACCAATTTATCCGTAGCTTCCTCCATCATTTCTTTCTCCAAATCAGTAGGGCTTCTCCACCCTGTATCTTCCCCATCATTTTTTTTTTATTTTTTATTTTTTTGCATCAGTAGAATTCTATTTTCGTTGCCTCATCAATCAAACGATCAAAAGCTTCCAAAAATCTCACCAGTAATAGTAGATGACAATGCAGAGCGCTTAGATTCATCTCTTGCGTTCTTTCCGTATGAATTTTCTACATTTTTCTAACTATATTCCCATGTACTTCAATATTTTTTTTTTTTGCAGTTTATATCACTTGGTATGAGCTCGAAGATACTTAAGGAGACTCTGCTTCAACAAAAGGTAAATGAGGAGGAAGATGCTCGGTAACAGAACCCTAATGATTTAGTTTATGGAAGAGCATAGAGATGCAATCGAGGATGATGACGTCGGTGATTTTGATAATTTTGTAGGGTTTTATTTAACTCATAGTCAGTATGTTGACTTCGAGGTTTGTATATGCCATTCAAGTTTCTATATTTTTCTTATACAAAGCTATAATTGTAAATTTATATTAAGCAATTATATTAATATAATTAATTATTAAGGCAAGTATAATTTATTTTGTACTGTGGACACATTATTTTTAATAATTTCGATTTAATAATATTATATATTATTTATTAATTATTATTATTAGTACAAAATAAATCATGCATGCCTTAATAATTAATTATTAATATTATTGCCTAATAATTATTTATTGTAATTCTCTTCACATTTTTCATTGTAATATATAAATATTTTTTAATTTAATTTCTTAATATTTATTAATGGTAATTATTCTGGTAATTTTTCACTTTTTTCGTGTAACTATTATGGTAATATATTTCAAAATTGTGGCAATTTCATTAATTATTATGCTAAGTTATGGTAATATATTTTAATATTAGAAGAGAAAAAAATATTATAATTGATATAGTTAATGAAATTATTATGGTATTTCCATAATATTTGATAATTATAATTATTATAATTAACTTCATTGAGAACTATAATATTTCTTCCGTGGAAATATTTTTGGCAATTTCATTAAATTATAATCAATAAAATATGAAATATAATTAAGGAAATGAAATTATAAAATTCACAAAATATGTGTTCATAAATATTTAGAAATTTTTTAAATACATACATATGCACTACATTAATTATACAAAATTTAAATGCTAATTTTTTAATTTCTAAATGTAAATTTTTAATTATAAATCTATCAATATAAATCTATATCTATACTATATATAAAAGTAAAATCCTTCTATTTCATTCTCCCGCCCAAACTTTTGCAATCAATTAATTAAATATTTTATTGGTCAAATAATTAATAAAGCTTATTTGGTAAGAAAATGTAAATTGGAAATTAACTAATATATATTAATTGGTAATATTGTTTCTATATTCAAGTATCAATACTATTAATAAAAGTAAAATCATTCCCTTCAACTTTCCCGCACAAACTAATATTATTAATTAATTAGTAAAAAATTAATAAAGTTTAATTGGTTACAAAATTTTATTTCCCAAATTCCGAGAATAATTAAACCATTATAATTGTGAGAATTATGGAAACACATTTTTCGTAATTTTATAAGAAAAAATATTTTATTAATTATTATTTACACCAATAATAATAATTCGAATACTTATCTATACTTCTATATCTATACTACTATAGTACTATTAATAAAAATAAAATCATATTTTTAAAATTTCTGTCCAAACAATAGTAAATATAAAATGGAAAAGAAAACTGACTAATTCGCCTAAGAAAAGTAAACAAATGTAAATATATATATATTTTATCTAAATATATAATAAAAAATTTATCTGTGCATCGCACGGGTAATTAGACAATTATTTGCTCTAATTCAAGTAAGGAAAACATATAAAAGAAAAACATAATCGATCCAACAAATTTCATCAATTGCGCTATATAATATTCGATGTTATAATTTATATAATTGTATATTCATTCAAATATTTTTAAAATATTATAACAAATACATTCCGTGCAACAATTGGTATCAGAGCAAGTTCTCTGATCGATATAAACCTTTGTTTATATTGCCTAGAGATCCTTCTTTGAAAAATCTTTTGAAAATATTTTCAAAGCACGAAATAATTTTTAAAATGGACAGCATGTTGTCGAGACATCTCTTTTTTGATCTTAGCAGGTTCGATGACTGGAAAACACGCATGCTTGCGTATCTATCAGCCCTCCATGATGAGATGGCCGAAGTGATAACATCTGGACCAGTCAAGATTTTAATGGTAAACACGGCTGCTGAGCAAACCAGGGAAACACCAAAGTACATCCCAAAACCTAGGGAAGAATGGACAAGTGATGATAGGAAGAGAAACAACTTGGACAACATTGCCAAGGATATTCTCTTCAGAGCTATGGACGAAACCATCTTCCCAAAAGTAAGAAAGTGCAAAACGGCGAAAGAGGTATGGGATACTTTGATGTTAATTGGTGAAGGTGACGAACAGGAAAAGGAAAACAAGCTCACCGTGGCCATGAAGAAGTTCGAGGACTTCAAGATGAAGCCAGGGGAGAGCATCGACAGCATGGAATCTCGGTTCATGAAGCTATCAATAGAGATCAGTGATCTCGAGAAGGAGATTCCACAAAAGGAGCTAAACCTGAAGGTCTTACGAGGCCTTACCAAGGAGTGGGAAATGAAGGTGATCACAATGCGTGATCACAGGGATTTGAAGAACACCACAACCGACCAACTGTTCAGAGATCTCAAAGCCTTCGAATTTGAGATGCTTCCGAGAGATGAGGACGTGGTGGACAGACGGAATGTGGCACTGGTTGCTGATCAACCATCCACCTCTTCAAGGTCAGATCCTAATCCCACTAATATGTTATCTGACGAACAGTTTGCTCTCTTCATGAGGAAATTCAGGAAATTCATGAGGAAGTCAACGGAGAGCAACACAAGTTCACCTTCCTCCTCAAGAAGGAACAATGAGAAACATTCATCCAGAAGGATAGAGGAGGAAAATCAAGGTCTCTGCTACAATTGCAGGAGACCAGGGCACTTCAAGGCTGAATGTCCTTACCCTATGGTAAGTAAGTATCAAGGCCAAGAAGGCAGGGACTCCAGGAGAAAGGAGGAATCCAAAGAAAAGCCAGCACAAAGTGGCTTCAAGGGAGATTCAAGGAAACATCTGCGCAGAAAGGCGCTTGTTGCTGAGGAACTCGAGAGATCAATCGAGGAGTCCGAGACATCGAGCTCCAGTGAAGGAAGCAGCAGCTCAGAAGATGAGAGGGGACTCATCTGCTTATACACCGAGGAAGAAGAGGATCAATGTCTAATGGCCATTGACAATGAGGTAACCTCTACTTCCACATCTCGCTGCTCTACCTCTACCTCTCGATGTTCTTCGTTCGGAAGCGATGAAGATCCCTTTGAGATGCTTGAAACACTTAAAAGGGATCTCGGTATCGCTAACAGCACTCATGCCAAAATCAGGGAAGAAAATAGCAAGCTAACTGCTGAAAGAGATATGCTTAAGAACGTCTCGAAAGAGAATTCAGAGCTAACTCTCAAAGTAAGTGAGTTAGAAGCTAAAGTAATCCTACTGACTGAAGAGTGCAAAGCTCGAGAGACCAGAGAACTTAATCTTAGAAAGGTCATAGCATCATACACTAATTCCTCCAAAGCTATGGAGAAAATGGTAAATGATCACAGACCTACTAGTGATAGAACCGGTCTAGGGTTCCGTCAAGACTGTCTCTCTCGAGATAAACAGACCAATGGTTTGGGAACTGCAAATAATGGAGGATCTCAACCCAAACCAAACAAAGGTCATAAAAGACCAACAGAAAAGACCAGAGTAGCTATTCATAAACCGTCCCTATACACCAGCAATGGAAAGTATAGGAAAGCTACGAAGAATGGTCGGGTAAACAATATCGAGAGATCACCTTGCTATCTCTCGCAAGGCCATTCCAAGTACAAAAGGAGCTACATTCCATATAATGCGCCTCAAGGCAAATATGGAAGGTCTGAGATCCACAGAGTTAGGAACTCACGGATGGAGAAAGGCAGACTCTATCCATCTAGTGAGAATTGGTCATCGAATCATAATTTCTGGAAGAAACCTCACTTTCAGCAATTTCACATGACCAAACAGCGTATGAAAAGTAAGAAGGTGCATAAGCCGATCGAAAAGTCTATACCTAAGTTGATTTATGCACCAAAGAGGCCCAAAACCTTTGCTAGCATTCCTTATGATTATCAAACGTACAATGGCTACATTGCACCTAGGCCCGGAGTAATGGGTCCAAGGTATAAATGGATGCCTAAACTTACTAACCAACCAGGACCCAAAGTTTGGGTACCTAAATCTGCTTGATCTGCTTGCAGGACACCAGGGACATATGGTTCATTGACAGTGGATGTTCGAGACATATGACGGGAAACTTAACACTACTAGAGAACATCCATCCTATCGAAGGTCCCTCGGTGACATTTGGAGACAACGAGAAGAAAGGTCGCACAAAGGCTGTCGGTGAAGTTCATAAGAATGAATTGGTGATCAAGGGGGTATCCTACGTTGAGGGGCTCAAATTCAACCTCCTTAGCACAAGCCAGTTCTGTGACAAGGGCTACAGAGTAATCTTCACCAAAGGCAAGTGCCAAATCATACAAGAGGAATCTCTCGAAGTCGTCCTGGAAGCAGCAAGGAAAGGAAACATGTACTTAGTAGATTGGAGATCTGCCAAACCAGCCCTATGTATGCTGGCAAGGAGCAAGGAAGACTTATGCTGGGATTGGCACAGTAAGCTCAGCCATCTGAACTTCAAAACTATCAACAAGCTTACTAAGAGGAATCTTGTGGAAGGACTGCCCAAAGTGACGTTTCGAAAGGATAAGATATGTGAGGCATGTCAACGCTGCAAACAGATCAAATCCTCTTTCAAAAGCAAAGCC
>NC_044920.1:14721287-14737101 GCF_003576645.1 Ipomoea triloba | reverse complement strand
GTGGTTGAAGAGTCCATACATGTTACCTTTGATGAAAGGGCATCGACAGATCAACCATCAAAGACAACGGAAGCAGCTGAGGAAGATCAGCCAGAGTCTATCGAGAGATCAAACTTACCTCTCGAAGACAAGCAGTCGATAGTTCGAGACGTAGCGGAACTCCAGTCAGAATCAGATGATGAAGAGTCTACAAAGAAGAAAGCTCCTGACTCAGTTGATCCAATCCAGATCATAGATGTTCAACCCACATCTCAACCTTCAACGGAAGTATCAACTGAGGAGCCACAACTCGACCTAAGATGGCTGAGAAGTCACCCTGCTGATCAAGTAATTGGAGATGTACGTGACAGAGTTCGGACCAGATCAGCATACAGAGAAAGCATGTTTGCTTGCTTTCTATCACAAATAGAACCTAAGGTGATCGATGAGGCTCTATGTGATCCAGATTGGGTGCAAGCCATGCAAGAGGAACTTCATCAGTTTGAACGGAACGATGTTTGGGAACTAGTTCCGAGACCTCATCATCAGAATGTCATTGGTACAAAGTGGGTTTTCAGAAACAAGATGAATGAGGATGGAGTCATTGTTAGGAACAAGGCCAGACTTGTTGCCAAAGGCTACTGTCAGGAGGAAGGAATAGATTTTGATGAAACCTTCGCTCCAGTGGCACGTCTCGAAGCCATACGCATCTTTCTCGCATATGCCGCCTTCAAAGACTTTAAAGTATATCAAATGGATGTCAGACTTTAAAGTATATCAAATGGATGTCAAGAGCGCTTTTCTGAACGGACTTCTCGAAGAAGAGGTGTACGTTGAACAACCTCCGGGTTTCTTGAAGGACGTGGGAGCTGACAAAGTATACAAATTAAAGAAGGCACTTTACGGCTTAAAACAAGCTCCGAGAGCTTGGTATGATACCCTATCCTCTTTTCTACTTCAGTGTGGGTTCACCAAAGGCCTAGTGGACAAAACACTATTTAGAATTAAGGATGAGGATCACATCTTATTGGTGCAAATCTATGTGGACGATATCATTTTTGGAAGCACCAATCCAAACCTGTGCGAGAAGTTCTCCAGATTGATGAAAGGGAAGTTCGAGATGAGCATGATGGGAGAGCTCAACTACTTCCTTGGATTACAAGTGAGACAGCTTAAGGAAGGTATCTTCATCAATCAGGAGAAATACACCAAGGATCTGCTCAGAAAATACAATATAGAAGGGAAATCCTCAGTCAAAGTACCCATGGGAACCTCTCTACGTATCGATGTCGACAGTGAAGGTCGAGAGGTCGATCAAACTACATATCGAGGTATCATCGGATCTCTTCTCTATTTAACTGCTAGCAGACCAGATATATCCTTTGCAGTAGGTGTATGTGCTAGATTTAAGGCAAGTCCTAAGGAAAGTCACTTAAATGCATCTAAAAAGATCCTTAGATATCTCAAAGGTACGCAAAGTGTTGGACTTTGGTATTCGAGAGGTGGATCTTTCGAACATATGGGTTATTCAGATGCAGACTTTGCCGGTTGTAAAATAGATCGAAAGAGCACATCAGGGACATGTCAGTTTCTAGGTGGAAGACTTGTCTCATGGTTTAGCAAGAAACAGCATTCGATAGCTACAAGCACCGCTGAGGCAGAATATGTAGCAGCTGGAAGTTGCTGTGCTCAGGTTTTATGGATGAAGCAACAACTACTGGATTATGGTGTTGAATGTAAAGAGGTTAAGATCATGTGTGACAACACCAGTGCTATAGCTATCACTCAGAATCCAGTACTACATTCAAGAACAAAACACATTGATATCAAGTATCACTTCATTCGAGACCATGTTGAGAAAAAGGATATAACTTTGGAATACGTTGCAACGGAGGAGCAACTAGCAGATATTTTCACAAAAGCATTGTGTGAAAATAGATTTTCTCAACTAAGGTTAGAATTGGGAATGATAGAATTGGGATGAGTGGTCAAATCTTATCTTTTTGTATTTAGTGCCATGAACTGTTTCGCATGTGAGGAGCGGTTTCATCAACTTTATGGCAGCTTTGGAGTTACACAAGCATTGAATGGTCATTCATATCGCATCCCGTGACTCAACAGTGGTAACCTTTTTGGGCTATAAATAGAAGGGTTTTCTCATCAGTTTATGTCATCGACTTCTTCATGGAGAAGAAGAAAGGAAAAGACGATGTACCGTTCTGGTATAGAGGGAGAAAATCAGCAACGAAGTCCAAAGACTTTCAAGGAGAGAACTATCCAGAATCAACGAAGGGTGAATAGATTGCGGAGCTTCCTGATAATCCAAGCCAGCATCCTATTCCCATCCAAGGTGAATGGATCCCCAAATGCGAGGAGATCCACAACGATGGGATACTGGAGTCAGGAGAAGAGTCNAACCCTAACTCATAGTACTTGATGTTCATAAAAAGTTTTGGTCACCTAGGTTCACGAATTTACACAGAAAATTCCATTTTTGCCCTTGGCAGTGTGCTGTCCAGCATTTTTCCTTCTCTGGACCAGTTTTGGGAAAAATTCCGAAAACCATACTTATACTACTCCAAAAATTATGAAAGTTTAAATGCGGCTTCTACACTTATAGAACTACATGTATAAAAAAAATTGGACCAAAATAATTTACCGATATTTCCCAGAAATTCACGGTAGTTACTGACAGAAATCTGTCTTNTTATTCCAGACTAACCCTCAAAATTGGGCTAGGTTCGGTACACCGCGAAATTTTAGCGATGTACGATCAAAATAAATTTTCGCTGCTATGGGCTGATTTAATTGAATAGGAAGTTCAAGAATAATAATATGGTGTCTAATAATCCATTTCCTAGGATAATCGGGTCCGAATACCAGCTCCTAAAATTTTACGGTTCGTGACCGGCACGAACGATCGCAACTTAATAACAACTATACTTCCTTAAAAAAAATTATTTTGAAGCATCGGTCACTTATCTTATGAATGTCATAGCTTAAAGACATATTTTCTGAACCTCAAACTTATCGAAATAGACGAGGGGTTACAGTCTACCCTTCTTAATAAGAGTTTCGTCCCCGAAACTTCCTTCTTATACTCCACGGTCTCAAATAGATTACTGCTTACCTTCGCTTACACATAATAAAATCTTAGTATGCCTAATCTTAGTACACAAATTTATTTAAGCATATAGCAAGTAAATCGATCCTACACACCTGAGCCAAATAACTCTGGATAACGTTCCATCATAACGCTTTCCAACTCCCACGTGGCTTCCTCCGGGCTATGATTCGACCATTGGACTTTGATCACTTTAACTGATTTCCTTCTTGTATCTCGGGTCTTAGAGTCTAAGATTCGAATTGGCCTTTCTTCGTATTCCAACGAATCATCCATCTCCAATTCCTCAGGTTCCAATACATGGGATGCATCAGGTACATACCGCTTAAGTTGAGAAACATGAAATACATTATGCACCCGGTCAAGCTCAATTGGTAGGGCCAGTCGGTAGGCTAAATTTCCTATCCTTTCCAAGATTTCATAGGGTCCTATATAGCGAGGACTCAACTTTCCTTTCTTTCCAAATCTCTTGACTCCTTTAGTTGGTGAGATTTTCAATAGCACCTTCTCTCCAACTTGATGTTCGGTGAATTGTCGTTTCAAATCGGCATAGGACTTTTGACGATCCTGTGCAATTTTCATCCTTTCTCGAATCACCTTGATTGCCTCTGTAGTCTCTTGTAGGTACTGAGGTCCAAGTATAACAACGTCGCTCTTGTCATTCCAACATAGAGGACTTCGACATTTTCGCCCATACAACGCTTCATAAGGAGCCATTCCTATACTTGCATGATAGCTGTTGTTATAGGGAAATTCGATTAAATCCAACTGCTCATCCCATGAACCTTGGAAATCAAGTACACAACCTCTGAGCATATCTTCCAATGTCTGTATCGTTCGCTCCGTTTGGCCATCAGTGGCAGGGTGAAAAGCTGTACTTAATTTGAGCTGAGTGCCCATCATCATCTGCAACGCTTCCCAGAAACGTGATAGAAATCGTGAATCTCGGTCTGAAACGATATCTTGCGCTACTCCGTGATATTTAACCACGTGTTTAATATAGGCTCTTGCCAACCTTTCCATGGACCATGTCTTGTTCATTGGAATGAACCTCGCTGTCTTAGTTAGTCGATCGACAATAACCCACACCTGATCGTTTCCAGACTTGGTTCTAGGCAATCCTCCCACGAAATCCATCGAGATTGAGTCCCATTTCCACTGCGGAATTTCTAATGGCTGCAATAATCCCTTTGGTTTACTTCTTTCTGCCTTGACCTTTTGACAGTTCAAGCATTTAGCCACAAATTCAGCTACATCCTTCTTCATGCCCGACCACCAGAAATTTTGTTTTAAGTCCTTATACAGTTTATCCCCACCAGGATGAACTGAATAGGGTGTATAATGACCTTCCTTCATTAATTGTTCCATTATCTCCTTACACCCTTTTGGTATTATCCACCTACCTTGGAATCTTACACTCCCATCTGGGTGTAATTCAAATGGACCATGTTTTCCATCAATCATCTTCTCCCTGATGCTCCCTACCCAATTGTCCTCTTCTTGTGCTTGTTTGACTTCCTGGAATAGGGTTGGAGTCACCGACATGTAATAAAACTTTATTTCCTGTTCCACCTGACCACACATCTGTATCTCCAAATTGAGTCTCTGAAAATCCTCGCATAATTGTTCGGGTAATACCCAAAGAGCATGGTTTGATTTTCGACTCAAGGCATCAGCTACCTTGTTTGCTTTGCCCTCCTGGTATTGGATTTCCAAGTCATAATCTTTGATCAATTCCAACCATCTCCTTTGCCTTAGATTAAGGTCTCGCTGAGTAAAGATGTACTTTAAACTCTTGTGGTCCGTATAAATCTTGCATGAGATTCCATAGAGGTAGTGTCGCCAAATCTTGAGAGCAAATACCACGGCTGCCAGTTCTAAGTCATGCGTCGGGTAGTTAGCTTCATGAGCTTTTAATTGGCGAGAAGCATATGCTATTACCCTTCCATTTTGCATCAAAACACATCCTAGTCCCTTGTGAGATGCATCCGTGTACAACTCGTAACCTTCCGCTCCAACAGGTAAGGTCAATATTGGAGCAGTCGTCAATCTCGTCTTAAGTTCTTGGAATGCCTGCTCACATTCTTCACTCCAACTATACTTGGTCGTTTTCTTGAGCAGGTTTGTCAACGGCTTTGCTATCCTTGAGAAGTCCTGAACAAATCTTCGGTAATAACCCGCCAAACCTAAGAAACTACGGACTTCCGTAACTGATTTGGGTGCTTCCCATTCAAGTACAGCTTGTATCTTAGCTGGGTCCACTGCTATCCCTTCTTGGGTGATTACGTGTCCAAGAAAAGCAACTTCTCTTTTCCAAAATTCACACTTTGACAATTTCGCAAAAAGTTTCTTTTCCCTTAGTGTTTGTAACACTGTCCGAAGATGTCCCTTGTGATCCTCCGGTGTCTCAGAGTAGACCAAGATGTCATCTATGAAGGCGACGACGAATTTATCCAAATAGGGAAGGAAAACTCGGTTCATCAGGTCCATAAAGGTTCCTGGGGCGTTAGTCACTCCGAATGGCATAACCGTGAATTCATAGTGCCCATATCTCGTCCGAAATGCTGTCTTAGGCACATCCCCCTTCGCGACTCGCACTTGATGATACCCTGACCGTAAGTCAATCTTTGAAAACACTCCCGCTCCTTTCAACTGATCGAATAGATCATCGATCCTAGGCAACGGGTACTTGTTCTTTACTGTGACTCGGTTTAGTTCCCTGTAATCGATGCACAGTCTAAGACTCCCATCCTTCTTCTTAACGAACAGTACCGGTGCACCCCAAGGCGATACGCTTGGTCTGATAAATCCTTTCTTCAGTAATTCCGCCAATTGTGCCTTTAGTTCCTCCATCTCTTTCGGTGCCATTCGATAAGGCGCTTTCGAGGTAGGCGAGGTTCCTGGTATGAGATCAATGGTAAATTCCAGCTCTCTTTCCGGTGGCATTTCTGTGAGATCGTCGGGGAACACGTCAGGAAATTCGCGTACAACTGGGATTCGATCGATTTCGAGTTCTTCTGGTTCGAAATCTTGCACCAAACAGAGGTATACTTCACATCCCTGGTGCATATACTGCTTCAGTTTCTGCGCTGTCAACAACCTGGATTCGTGTTGCTTGTCAATCCCTCGGTAGGATATTCTCCTGAGCGAAACGCATTAGTTCCACGTACTGGTCATGATATTCTTCGATTGTTGCTCCCTTCTGTTTTAGCCGTAGAAATTCCTCGCATTTAATCCCTCTAATACGCTCGGTGTAGAACTGTCCTCTCAGTTCCTCCTTGAATTCTTCCCAACCAAACTCTGGGTCTTGTAGAAGATCAGGTCCTTCTGATGTCCACCAGTTGTCTGCAGCTTTCGTTAAATAATAGACCGCGGAAGGTACTCGTTGATTTGCAGGGCAATCCACTGCGTTGAGCAGTTTGTCAAACGTCCGGATCCACTCCTCTAAAATAACCGGATCTTTTTCTCCCGCATAGTGTGGTGGTTGTCGGCTTGCTATCGCCTTCGCATAATCGACTCGTGGTTGTCCTTGGTTCTGGTTCTGGGTTTGCTGAGCCATCATGAACTCAGCCATTCGCTCCATCGCTTGGGCCATACGATCAATTGCAGAGACGTTCTCGTTGCTACTGGTAGGCATGTTGCGTCTTGGAGGCATTTTCACTGGACGATAGATCCAAACTAGTATCCGAAGTATAAGAGTCCTCAAGGGTTAGCTAGTTAGGCAGTCAGTATAGCACCTACTTAAGTCCTATACAACGTCCCCTAACATTCACTTTATCATACCCGCTAAGCAGGGGTTTCTACCTCAGCATAGGGATAATTAACGCATTACGCTAGCCAGCTTACTCACAATAATCCCATGCAAGGATTAACACATGCAAGAAATCACAAACATTGATCATATTATTCAACAACCAGAATCGTAAGATTCTGTAGAGTAAAAGTAAAATACCCCCTTTTATGCTGCCGGACTTTCGTTCCAACTCTGCTCCAAAGCTTATGCTCATGATACCGTAAAAACGACTTAGGTTAATCTCTACGAACCTAAGCTGACTTGAAAAACGACTTAGGTTAATCTCTACGAACCTAAGCTGACTTGAAACTTGACTTAGGTTAATCTCTACGAACCTAAGCTGACTTGAAACTTGAACTCAGTTAATCTCTACGAACCTAAGCTGACTTGAAACTTGAACTCAACCTAGGCTCGGACTTAGGCTTCGATCTAATTCCCGAAGGTTCAACCTAGGCTCTAATACCAACTTGTAACACCCCAATTTTCAACTCTTACATTTATTACAAAATCCGTAATAAAACGCTGCGGAAGCTTACATCATATCAACAGAAAATCGGGTACTACCGCCACACCTAGAGTGAATTCTATCACCTCTTTGACAAACTCCACTCTAAGTGCACAGGCTAAACTTACAACATTAATAACAATCCCTGTCTACATCAAAGAGTAGACCTCAACCTGTACTTCCCTTCTATTCCGAGCTCATCGGCTACATGGGCCCACACTAATTTGCAACTGATAAGAAACACATTGAAGTGCAGTTAGCGCGACGGCTAAGTAAGGAAATCCATTTGTCACTTAAAAGTAGACAAAGGTTGAAAACATAGATAATCTAAAAGCTTTATAAAGTTTTACCATGATTTGAAAATCTGCCTGTAACGAAACGATTTATAGATGGTATAATAGCGTATAAACGTTAAATCATATAAAGCTTTTCTCAAATAAGAATGAAGTCATAACTTGCCACTCAAAATAATTTTCATGCCATTTTCAGACAAGTTTGCAAAATTTCACATTTCCAGGAATTTCATCATTTGCAAATAGAACCGCAGTTCTAATATTTATAATAATCTGAACCGCAGCTCAGAGTAACAATAATTTTCATACTAAAAAATTTTCCACTTAGTTTCCCCTGAGTAAGCACTTTGAACATTTCTCAATTCTCCTTCTCAAACCTTGGGCAGTGGCATTTCCCTGCCTTCCCGTCGGTCTCCTTATCCCAACCTAGGGCCATGGCACTCCAGCCCTCCCATAGGTCCAACCTTATTCCAACCCCGGGCCGTGGCGTTTAAGCCTTCCCGAAGGTCCCCACCTTATTCTAGAAACTAAGGGTTTGAAAACATTTTTCTTTTTCTTTCCTGGAATCAAATAGTATTTTCAAAATAATTTATTTCATCCAAATATGGTTGTGACATCCCAAAATTTCGTCACTAGTTTTGTTACAACAAAAATATTTTTGTCAAAATTGATTTTGACAGTTTCTGTCCAGAAATTACAGTTTTGCGCAGTCCGAAAGATTGAGCCGGTAAAAATAGTTCCCGAACTCTTTTTCACTTGAAATTTTTATGGTAGAACCCTAACTCATAGTACTTGATGTTCATAAAAATTTTTGGTCACCTAGGTTCACGAATTTACACAGAAAATTCCAGTTTTGCCCTTGGCAGTGTGCTGTCCAGCATTTTTCCTTCTCTGGACCAGTTTTGGGAAAAATTCCGAAAACCATACTTATACTACTCCAAAAATTATGAAAGTTTATATGCGGCTTCTACACTTATAGAACTACATGTATAAAAAAAATTGGACCAAAATAATTTACCGATTTTTCCCAGAAATTCACGGTAGTTACTGACAGAAATCTGTCTTGATTTCCTTTCTCTATTTCCACAAGTATAAGCTTATATAGACATAAATACAACATATACAAGCATATCCAAGCTATGAACTTGTATACGAAAATATTCCCAAAGCTCCAAAAACACCATATTTCAACTAAAATCAATTATCCAAATTCAAGTGACTAATTCCAACTTAAGGGAATTCCTTACCTCACACGTGTGTAATATCACCGTAAAAGTAGTCTTGAACCTTTATCCCCAAGTTTCACCGAAAAACCCTAGGTAGAATACACCACCATAACAACATATTTAAGAAATCTTTACCTACAATCAAGTTCTAGGGAAGAAATCAAGAGTTTTTAACCGACTAAAACCGCAAACTTACCGAATAGTTGAAGACTTGTGTGGAGATTGGCTATGGAAGCTTGAAGCAAGGAAGAAGAGGATGAAGAAGATGAAAGCTCACACTCTCTCCCTCTCTTGGTATTTCAGCCAAGGCAAGACCAAAAGGACAAGGGGAATAAACATGTTTTAGACACTTAGTACTTTGAGGGGAATGTTTGCATGGAAGAATTAAAATAGAATAAAATAATTGTGTATTTTTAAACTTATCAGTTGGGGTCCAAACAGATAAAGTTTCGGTAGAAAATAATCTGGATAGAATAATTCTCGAAACCAAAAATTTATTCCAGACTAACCCTCAAAATTGGGCTAGGTTCGGTACACCACGAAATTTTAGCGATGTACGATCAAAATAAATTTTCGCTGCTATGGGCTGATTTAATTGAATAGGAAGTTCAAGAATAATAATATGGTGTCTAATAATCCATTTCCTAGGATAATCGGGTCCGAATACCAGCTCCTAAAATTTTACGGTTCGTGACCGGCACGAACGATCGCAACTTAATAACAACTATACTTCCTTAAAAAAAATTATTTTGAAGCATCGGTCACTTATCTTATGAATGTCATAGCTTAAAGACATATTTTCTGAACCTCAAACTTATCGAAATAGACGAGGGGTTACAACTTCAAAAGATATCAAACTGACTATCTACGTACCTCTAAATGAAGGAATAAGGAGGGTTAGGGATCAATCACTCAGGGGGAAGATCCTTAACCACAGGAGTGCTTAGATGGAGGAATAAGGAGGGTTAGGGATCGATCACNGATGAAGGAATAAGGAGGGTTAGGGATCAATCACTCAGGGGGAAGATCCTTAACCACAGGAGTGCTTAGATGGAGGAATAAGGAGGTTTAGGGATCAATCACTCAAGGGGAAGATCCTTAAACTAGCAAAGTCGAGAGTTTACCTTCGAGAGGTAAAACAAATGAGCTCAACGGATATATGTGGAATGACTAATGTTGGGCATTAATGTTAGCCACGTGGTCTTCGGTTATTGACGGTTTTTTTTTTCCGCTCTTAAAGGCATTATCTTGATAAGTGGGAACATGCTTATATAAATATCATCTCTTTATATCCCACTATCCAAAACCGCATTATATTTTACCAAAATACCCTTACCATATCTTACATACATAACCGTTATAAAGGGTATTTCTGACCTTTAAATTCTTTTAAATTAACCGGGATCTCTTTTTCGGGTCAAGCTCCCAACCCTACCCATATATCCAACCCGAATCCACATGATATAAAAGCCAAATTCTTCTTCCTTACCCGGATTCAAGCTCAAACCGAATACCCAAAACCCCCAAATCCGAAACACTGTACACATTCCCTCCAAAACCTCAAATCTTTCAACTATGGCGTCCGAATCCTCCACATCAACCTCATCTTCCGACGCATATCAGAGGGAGTTGCTACACATTCGCTCTCAGATCAAACAAGTCAAGGCGGGGAGTATCCTTGACAAAAACGGCTTCATCACCCACTCGTCAAATCCAAAGATGGCGGAGAAAGTCCTGAAGAAGTTTGAGAAGGCAGGACTAATGAAATATATGACGCACGACTACCAAACCATTCATGAACTCGACTTTACTGAATGGTTCGCGAATGCTAAGGTCACGAAGGGCAAGATTGAAAGCCGCTTTAATGAAATTGACATTACAACCTCTGTAGGTGACCTCAGAGCGGCATTCGACTTCACGACGTCGGAGGAAGCAGTCCAGCACCTCTCGGATTACGACTTGGACAAGCAGGCTTTTTGGGATAAAATCCGACTGGAGACTGCACCGCGCAGAGCATCCTCTGCCCTCCGCAAGTTCCACCTAAAGGAGAGGTTTGCTCTCGCTGCCGACCTTATAATGAAATTCGTGCTCGGCAAGGTGTCTGGAACTGACGAAATCAATCTGGACATCCTCAAAATCCTCCACGCCATCTGGAACAACAACAAAATGGACTGGGCACATATCATCTTCAACTCTCTTCAACAGCAGGTGCAAAGCTCAGTCTCCAACACCAACCTGACGATCAGTAAAAAGGTTGGTTTCGGTTTTGTTGTTCAATATCTTCTAAGTTTAAAGGGCTTAGAACTGAGGGAAGGGCGAGAGATTCATCGGAATACCTATATGGGTAGGACGAAATCTCAAGCTTCAAAGGCTAAAGGTGTTAAGGGTGCACCTTCTCCCTCGAAGCCAAAGGGAAGGGGCAAAAGGAAAGCCCCAGCCAAGGAGAAGGAATCTGATGATGAGCATCTGGATACCCTGGTCAAGAGGGTTGCCTTGCCAAAGAGGGCTAAGAAAGCTAAAACCATCGCCATCACTCAGATTCGAGAGGTAACACCCTTAGCTATCCAAGTACCATTCGACGACAGGGCACAAGCCCAGGGGGAACCTCAGGCTACACTGGCCACTGAGGTTGAGAGAG
The DNA here is from genome assembly GCF_003576645.1 of Ipomoea triloba. Classification (NCBI taxonomy): domain Eukaryota; kingdom Viridiplantae; phylum Streptophyta; class Magnoliopsida; order Solanales; family Convolvulaceae; genus Ipomoea; species Ipomoea triloba. The sequence continues at coordinate 14,725,543 of NC_044920.1, read as the reverse complement.
TGCCCCCTATCAGGTCTCTGTCAGAAGCTTTATCTGTTAGTCTACATGCTGGTGATAATGCTGAGGGTGCTGATGAGTCTACTGACGAGCCTCGAGAGGAGGTTCGAGAGATTGAAGGTACTGGAATCAGTGATCCAGTACAGACAGAAGTAGAGGAACCACGAGAGGTGGTTCGAGAGATAACAGTGGAAGCTGCATCGGCAACAGAAATCCTGTCTGCTAACTCTGATGAGNGATGGAGGAATAAGGAGGGTTAGGGATCGATCACTCAGGGGGAAGATCCTTAACCACAGGAGTGCTTAGATGGAGGAATAAGGAGGTTTAGGGATCAATCACTCAAGGGGAAGATCCTTAAACTAGCAAAGTCGAGAGTTTACCTTCGAGAGGTAAAACAAATGAGCTCAACGGATATATGTGGAATGACTAATGTTGGGCATTAATGTTAGCCACGTGGTCTTCGGTTATTGACGGTTTTTTTTTTCCGCTCTTAAAGGCATTATCTTGATAAGTGGGAACATGCTTATATAAATATCATCTCTTTATATCCCACTATCCAAAACCGCATTATATTTTACCAAAATACCCTTACCATATCTTACATACATAACCGTTATAAAGGGTATTTCTGACCTTTAAATTCTTTTAAATTAACCGGGATCTCTTTTTCGGGTCAAGCTCCCAACCCTACCCATATATCCAACCCGAATCCACATGATATAAAAGCCAAATTCTTCTTCCTTACCCGGATTCAAGCTCAAACCGAATACCCAAAACCCCCAAATCCGAAACACTGTACACATTCCCTCCAAAACCTCAAATCTTTCAACTATGGCGTCCGAATCCTCCACATCAACCTCATCTTCCGACGCATATCAGAGGGAGTTGCTACACATTCGCTCTCAGATCAAACAAGTCAAGGCGGGGAGTATCCTTGACAAAAACGGCTTCATCACCCACTCGTCAAATCCAAAGATGGCGGAGAAAGTCCTGAAGAAGTTTGAGAAGGCAGGACTAATGAAATATATGACGCACGACTACCAAACCATTCATGAACTCGACTTTACTGAATGGTTCGCGAATGCTAAGGTCACGAAGGGCAAGATTGAAAGCCGCTTTAATGAAATTGACATTACAACCTCTGTAGGTGACCTCAGAGCGGCATTCGACTTCACGACGTCGGAGGAAGCAGTCCAGCACCTCTCGGATTACGACTTGGACAAGCAGGCTTTTTGGGATAAAATCCGACTGGAGACTGCACCGCGCAGAGCATCCTCTGCCCTCCGCAAGTTCCACCTAAAGGAGAGGTTTGCTCTCGCTGCCGACCTTATAATGAAATTCGTGCTCGGCAAGGTGTCTGGAACTGACGAAATCAATCTGGACATCCTCAAAATCCTCCACGCCATCTGGAACAACAACAAAATGGACTGGGCACATATCATCTTCAACTCTCTTCAACAGCAGGTGCAAAGCTCAGTCTCCAACACCAACCTGACGATCAGTAAAAAGGTTGGTTTCGGTTTTGTTGTTCAATATCTTCTAAGTTTAAAGGGCTTAGAACTGAGGGAAGGGCGAGAGATTCATCGGAATACCTATATGGGTAGGACGAAATCTCAAGCTTCAAAGGCTAAAGGTGTTAAGGGTGCACCTTCTCCCTCGAAGCCAAAGGGAAGGGGCAAAAGGAAAGCCCCAGCCAAGGAGAAGGAATCTGATGATGAGCATCTGGATACCCTGGTCAAGAGGGTTGCCTTGCCAAAGAGGGCTAAGAAAGCTAAAACCATCGCCATCACTCAGATTCGAGAGGTAACACCCTTAGCTATCCAAGTACCATTCGACGACAGGGCACAAGCCCAGGGGGAACCTCAGGCTACACTGGCCACTGAGGTTGAGAGAGTGCCCCCTATCAGGTCTCTGTCAGAAGCTTTATCTGTTAGTCTACATGCTGGTGATAATGCTGAGGGTGCTGATGAGTCTACTGACGAGCCTCGAGAGGAGGTTCGAGAGATTGAAGGTACTGGAATCAGTGATCCAGTACAGACAGAAGTAGAGGAACCACGAGAGGTGGTTCGAGAGATAACAGTGGAAGCTGCATCGGCAACAGAAATCCTGTCTGCTAACTCTGATGAGCTGAATGCTGAAATCACTTCTCAGTTGGATCAACGTACTGAAAATGTGTCTAGCTTGGATGACTTCTCCAGAGTGCTTCGATGGATCAACTGGAGAACAGGTCCGATTGATCAACTGATTTCGAGAGCAGCAGATATGGTGGCTGAGGAAGACTTTGCTTTAAATTGGTTAAACCTCACTGCAATCCCAGCCACTGAACTTCTGAATCATGCCCATGAGATGAACGTGACCAGGAGAAATCTTGGTCGATCTGACAAGGGAAAGGGCATAGCTGTTGATGCGCAAGAAGCTGAAGCCGAGCCTGGAGTGGATCCTGAATTAGAAGCTAAATTTCAAGAAGATATCAGGCTCGCCACTGCATTATCCTTGGGACATCAAGTAGAGAATACGAGAGGTCCAGGAGAGACCTCTGGGATTGCTCGAGATGATTCTGAGAACTCAATACCAACAGCCGCAATCCCCTTGTCCCAAGTAAATTTCTCTGCTCTGGACGAACAGGTAGCAGCTTCGAGAGGTGAATCCGAGACCTCTGAAGCACTTGAAGTGGCTCCTAACACTGTTCTTCTTTTGCCACCACCTACGTCCACACCCTCGGTTGACAACGATGAAGCTCAGATAGTTCGAGAGGGTGAAGTTCCGTTGCTCACACTGCCGGGTTCTCCTACTGCTCCTGAAATAATTATCATTCCAGACTCATCGGAGCAGACCGAAGTGCAGTCCAATGAGCACCTAGAGCAGATTGCCCCAAGTCCTGCTGGTTCGAGAGGTACTGAGGAGGACGATGCGACCATCGAAGGTGGAAACAGGGAAGCACCTGTCGACACTTCGTCTCCAACCTCACCAGCAGATGACCAAGTTCCCAACACTGGTTCGAGAAGTGACGCTGAGGGGGAACTTCTATTGGATGGAAACCGGGAAGCGTCCAATACTGAAGAACCCTCCCTGGCTGATCCAATCTTAACAGTCGCTGAAGCTGAGGATCCAGGTTCGAGAGGTGAAGAGCAAGAAGTGATCCATCCCTCAGGTGGAAACCGGGAAGCGCCTGACATGGAGCTACCTTCGCGCTCTGAACCCAGTGTCCCTGCGACCCCTCAGACACTCAATCGAGAGGTGGACTCGCAACTGCAAGTCATGGGTGGAAATCTGGAAGCACCCAAGTCCCCTCCGATAAAAGGTACTTCTCACTTCTCTTCTTCTACTTCTGACTATGATCAACAGGCCGAAGAAGTCTTCATTGGCGAAGTGCGTCAATTCATGGCTGATCAATCTCAGAAGATGGCTCAGCTCGAAAGGATACTCGCTGTTGTCCGCAATGCTGCAATGCCTGCTGCTGGCACAAGTGAATCCCAAGGCCGTCATGCCGAACTTCTCGAACAGGCAGTATGGGCTGAGGATGCAGCACGGAAAGTCGCTGATGAAGCTGCTGTAGCTCGAGCAGAGGCTGCAAGTGCGAGAGCTGAATTAGCCGAGATACGAGCAGAGCTTCGAGCCTTCCAGCATTCCAGTGAACTTCGACAGGACATGATGAAAGCACTACTCGATGATCTGTCGAACCAAGTACCTGCCCAACTTCAAGCACTCTTCGAAGGTATGTCCACCCTCCTTTCCCGTACTGATGATGCCACCAAGGGGGAAAATAAAGGGAAAAAGGGGGAAAATACACAAGGAAGGACATCAACAACTAGCAAGAAAAGGGCAGCAAGTGAACCAGCTGGACCTCCTCCAAAAGTTCCAAAATCATTGAGCAAACAACTGGAGGAAGCGAAAAGAGCAGAAATCTTAAGGATCCAGCGTACACTGGAAATGGAGAAAAGGAGAGAAGAGGACAGAGAAAGGAGAAGAAAAAGACAAGAACAATAGTCAGAAGAAGAAAGAAAGATCGACCTTGTCATGACAAACTTTAAGTTTGGGAGCAGGGAAGATACTGAACAAAAACTGACTCTTGAGATATTCAAGCTTCTGAAGATCACTGGAATATCTGTTCACAGCAATATGTCTCCAGAAGAATGCATTGCATGGTGGAAAGATGGAGTGATTGATGGAGAATTCGTGGGGGAAGCTTACAGAAACTACAGGCATCTAGATGTTACAGACGAATACATAAGCCTGGTAAATCCGAAAGATCCCATCAA
>NC_044920.1:14689651-14721262 GCF_003576645.1 Ipomoea triloba | reverse complement strand
GAAAAAGGAAAAGAAGATATTTCAATTCAGTTTGATGAATATAATAGGGCGGTTGGTGAACATCGCAAGTCGTTTAAATCTTACATTGGACTTTGGTTCGTTCTAGAGTTGATATCAATATCGACAGTTGGCCGAATGTAGATGAAACGCTTAAAATACAATTTGGACAGATGTTAAGGTATTCAATAACTTTATATTAACTGTCAATTATTTATATAGTATAATTGTCAATTATTTTCATCGCTTATGTTCATTTGTTTTTCAGAACAATTTGGCATTGAAGATGATACAAAGAAGGAGATGGTATTGAAAATTGCATCAACGAGATGGAGGGACTTCAAGAGTAATTGAGGCGTGAACATGTTGTCCAATAAGCACCCAAATTATGAATCCTATACAACTATATGAATTCTTAAGTAAAGAGCAATGTGAGAAGTTTGTTGCAGAGTACGAGAGTGAACCGTTCAAGGTATGTTTATTTCATTTTATTTTAGTAGTTTTAGTGTTTAGTTCAATTGTTTTATTAGTATTAACATATCATTCAAATTATAGGAGAAAATTCAGAAGGCATGGCAAAGGCAGTCATGCAATGTGCATCCAACTTCCTAGTTCTGCTGGATATGCGGGTAAACGACCAGAGTGGATGATATAAGACCCTCTATCTTCACAATCTTCTTATGCTTCTGTTAGCTCGTCATTATTGTCATGATCGTAATTTTGACTGGGTACGTGCAAGAATTAAGAAGTCAAAAGAAGAAGTTATTACATTCCAAATGAAAACCACAAGGGGTGTTTCAAAAAATTTTAAGTACTATTCTTAAAAAGTTGTTATTAGAATATATAATATTTTATAAAAATAAATACTAATACTTGCCTTTATCTAATTGATTGGAACAGGTAGAAAAATGTGATGAAGTTAACCAAGGGACATTTCAACGAACAGACATCAAGACATCTTGTCAGTAGCTCTTGGTAAATCAGAGGAGAAACGGGGTTCAGGTAATGTAAGAGGAGTTGGTTCATACTCCACCATCCGACAAGTGTTTGGTAAACCAGAGCAGAAACGGAGCATACCGAGTGGTCTTATTTCTACTGATGATTGCCAAAAGATGTTGGAAAAGTGCAGGCAAACAACATGTTAAGGTGCACCCAAGATTGACATGCTCACCCAGAAACTCAATGTATTGTTGAAGAACATGCCAACCACACACCTATATCCACAAGGAGTTTCGGTTGACTCTCCTCAAAGTGCTTATGCGCCTAGTGATCAACCTCGGACCTGAAGCAGTTGTCAATCGGTTGATGTATATCCAGTAACTACAATTAAGTAATATTATTATTTCATAATTGAAATATTATCTTTTATAAATTTATGCCTAACAATATATATATATATATATATATATATATATATATATATATAATAGAGCCGAAAAAAGTGTAGTCTTGCACTATGTGGTCTCGACGGCAAGCCATATGTTGTTGCAAGGGTACGGTTTACCCAACTACAAATGAGATCACAATAGTGCATAATGTGCCACTATTACCTAATCATGTCAAAGTTCATGGTTGATGAAGTGGTTGATGGTGTAGAAGAATGTAATCTCCCCGTAGAAAGTTTGCAGTATAAGACTTTGGGAGATATTGCTTGTAGTCATGCACAATGGCCTACTCATTTAGTTATTTTGGATGAGGTATGCATTCTTATATTAGTTATTATTAAGTTATATCGTTGTTTACATTTTAAATGTTAGTTGATACATATTTTATATTTAGGAAAATGTTAAAATAAGTTCACAAAACAAAAAAAAAAAATGAGAGACCTAAGTGCTGAGCTATCTGGTACTCTATACGACCTCCAATTGTTGGAGAATGTCTTTTTGCTTTGGGAAATACTGCAAGAAGCTTGTCAAAGCATTGGAATCATTTCCTGTTGAAAAAGAGTACATTGATTTGATTTAGATCAGACAGTCTTCCATCACGAAAACGTGAATGGTGTTTTTGTGATGATCGAGGATATACAGGATATGTTGACAATGAAGTGGCTCAATGTCTCGATTATACAAGTGTTTATGCTGTAAGTTTCAAATTGTACATGTGTTTTATACATTTACTTTTTATGTTTATTGAAATTCTTATTTGTAATTTTTTTTCAGGTTTTTGAATAAGCTGTGTAAGCAACTTGGAGTGACATCTAACGATTTTGCATGTACCAACCCAAATTCAGCAAATATGGTTAACATCATATTCGCACGTATCATCAAGAGTAAGTCTTTTACTTTGCTAATTTATATAATTAATAACTTTATTGTAATGTTGGTATTAGAATTTAATTTATATATATAGATTTGTAAATATACCAATCATTGGTTTTGATGGATTTGTTTGGTCCAAGGGATGGGGTACAAGTCTAGAGGGGGGGTGAATAGACTTGTATAAGATTTTGCAAATCTTTTCGACTCTCGTGTGTATTGACTTAGGATGTTTAGGTTCGATACCTCACGAAGGTGAAGACAAAGTTTTATGCGCAGCGGAAAAGTTATCCCCTTTTAGTTAGCACGAGTTTGAGTTAGTTCGAGAGGTGTGTTTATATGCAGTGCAATCGAGAGGTTAGCGAGAGATAAAACAGAAAGTAAATGCGAGAGAGATTTTTAAGTGGTTCGGCCAACCCGCCTACGTCCACTCTTCTTCCAGAAACTCCCTGGAAGGATTGCACTAAAACTTCCCTTTTTAGTACAATATCGAGCGCTTGAGCTTTGATCACGAAGCCCGCCTCAAGCCTCAGGTTTTTCGCCCCGCTTCTTGTTACTCCACCTATCGAGCACTTGAGCTTTGATCACCAAGCCCGCCTCAAGCCTCAGGATCTTCACAAGACAGCTCCCAGGTTACTCCGCCTCTCCTCAGGTTTTTCTCCCCGCTTCCAGTTACTCACCTCTCGAGCACTTGAGCTTTGATCACCAAGCCCGCCTCAAGCCTCAGATCTTCACTAGACAGCTGCCAGGTTACTCCGCCTCTTCTTGCTTAATCCAAAGCAAGGACCTTTGGTTGTCACAGTTGAATGTAACAAGCTCCAATCTGACCAAAAGCTATCGTTGAATCAACTTCGATGTAGAGCAGCTTCGGTCACCTTCTAGATGTGTAGCAGTTTAAGCTTTGTAACTCTCTCAAACACTAAGATGTGTTTTTCTCGCTTTTGAATATCAGGATGATATTCCAATTGAGCACTTGCACTTGAACGTTTGAATTAGACACCTTAAGATTTTCGAATGAACCCTCTTTTCCCCTTTTTTTTTGATCTGTGTCTTCACGTCCTTTTTATATGAAGGAATAATTCAGCATTATCGAGATTGATGTCTCGATTTTTGATGTCTTGATCCATGTATCGTCATCTCTCGAACTCTGCTTATGTCTCGAACTGGATTGTTGTATCGAGAGGTCCTACCTCTCGAACTCTGCTTATGTCTCGAGACTTAGTTGATGTCTCGCAGACCCTTATTCCTCCAGTGTTGTCTCGTGCCTTCTTCTGATCTATCTATGAAATTACAACACGAGACTTCTAAGATGTTCATACAAGTTTACCTCAAGCTTAAATATTTTCCGAGTTGAGCTCAAGTTACCCGGTTGTATTTTCGCTCTTAGTTTACTTGTCGAACTTACATTGATTCCTATCTTTCGAGACTTAGGGGATTCTAAATTACATTTTTGGTATCATCAAAACCTAATACATTATGTTCCTAACAATTTCCCCCTTTTTGATGATGCCAACACTTATACTTACTCTATATGGCTGATTTGATAGAGGATAAACATAGATTTTATTTTCAGCGCATATGGTAAGTTTGACAATTATTCTACTAAAGCATGAATAAGCAATTCACACAACACCCCAGCAAAGATATATATATTTAAGATTAAGGGAATGTTTACATAACTGAGCTTAGTAGAAAATTAAACCAAAAACATATAGAAAGAACAACATAAAAGCAATACATGTAATAAGATGGAGTTTGGGCCACGAGAGCTTACTTCTTGTTGTTGGCTTCCTCTTCTTGTTAATGGCTTCTCGTGTCATGGGTGGAAATCTGGAAGCACCCAAGTCCCCTCCGATAAAAGGTACTTCTCACTTCTCTTCTTCTACTTCTGACTATGATCAACAGGCCGAAGAAGTCTTCATTGGCGAAGTGCGTCAATTCATGGCTGATCAATCTCAGAAGATGGCTCAGCTCGAAAGGATACTCGCTGTTGTCCGCAATGCTGCAATGCCTGCTGCTGGCACAAGTGAATCCCAAGGCCGTCATGCCGAACTTCTCGAACAGGCAGTATGGGCTGAGGATGCAGCACGGAAAGTCGCTGATGAAGCTGCTGTAGCTCGAGCAGAGGCTGCAAGTGCGAGAGCTGAATTAGCCGAGATACGAGCAGAGCTTCGAGCCTTCCAGCATTCCAGTGAACTTCGACAGGACATGATGAAAGCACTACTCGATGATCTGTCGAACCAAGTACCTGCCCAACTTCAAGCACTCTTCGAAGGTATGTCCACCCTCCTTTCCCGTACTGATGATGCCACCAAGGGGGAAAATAAAGGGAAAAAGGGGGAAAATACACAAGGAAGGACATCAACAACTAGCAAGAAAAGGGCAGCAAGTGAACCAGCTGGACCTCCTCCAAAAGTTCCAAAATCATTGAGCAAACAACTGGAGGAAGCGAAAAGAGCAGAAATCTTAAGGATCCAGCGTACACTGGAAATGGAGAAAAGGAGAGAAGAGGACAGAGAAAGGAGAAGAAAAAGACAAGAACAATAGTCAGAAGAAGAAAGAAAGATCGACCTTGTCATGACAAACTNAAGGTATGTCCACCCTCCTTTCCCGTACTGATGATGCCACCAAGGGGGAAAATAAAGGGAAAAAGGGGGAAAATACACAAGGAAGGACATCAACAACTAGCAAGAAAAGGGCAGCAAGTGAACCAGCTGGACCTCCTCCAAAAGTTCCAAAATCATTGAGCAAACAACTGGAGGAAGCGAAAAGAGCAGAAATCTTAAGGATCCAGCGTACACTGGAAATGGAGAAAAGGAGAGAAGAGGACAGAGAAAGGAGAAGAAAAAGACAAGAACAATAGTCAGAAGAAGAAAGAAAGATCGACCTTGTCATGACAAACTTTAAGTTTGGGAGCAGGGAAGATACTGAACAAAAACTGACTCTTGAGATATTCAAGCTTCTGAAGATCACTGGAATATCTGTTCACAGCAATATGTCTCCAGAAGAATGCATTGCATGGTGGAAAGATGGAGTGATTGATGGAGAATTCGTGGGGGAAGCTTACAGAAACTACAGGCATCTAGATGTTACAGACGAATACATAAGCCTGGTAAATCCGAAAGATCCCATCAAGACACGAGAAGCCATTAACAGGAAGAGGGAAGCCAACAACAAGAAGTAAGCTCTCGTGGCCCAAACTCCATCTTATTACAGTGTATTGCTGTTTATGTTGTTCTTGATCCTATATGTTTTTGGTTTAATTTTTTCTACTAAGCTCAGTTATGTAAAAATTCCCTTAATCTTAAATATATATATCTTTTGCTGGGGGTGTTATGTGAATTTGCTTATTCATGCTTTAGTAGAATAATTGTCAAACTTACCATATGCGCTGAAAATAAAATCTATGTTTATCCTCTATCAAATCAGCCATATAGAGTAAGTATAAGTGTTGGCATCATCAAAAAGGGGGAAATTGTTAGGAACATAATGTATTAGGTTTTGATGATACCAAAAATGTAATTTAGAATCCCCTAAAGTCTCGAAAGATAGGAATCAATGTAAGTTCGACAAGTAAACTAAGAGCGAAAATACAACCGGGTAACTTGAGCTCAACTCGGAAAATATTTAAGCTTGAGGTAAACTTGTATGAACATCTTAGAAGACTCGTGTTGTAATTTCATAGATAGATCAGTAGAAGGCACGAGACGACGCTGGAGGAATAAGGGTCTGCGAGACATCAACTAAGTCTCGAGACATAAGCAGAGTTCGAGAGGTAGGACCTCTCGATACAACAACCCACTTCGAGACATAAGCAGAGTTCGAGAGATCGATCTCTCGATACATGGGGATCAAGACATCAAACAATCGAGACATCAATCTTGGTCTCGATAAACTGACACTTCTCCAAAAGGAATTATTCCTTTACTCTCATATAAAAAGGACGTGAAGACACAGATCAAAAAAAAAGGGGAATTTTCGTAAGAGATCGGTTCGATTCGAAAATCTTAAGAGGTGTCTAACTCAAACGTTCAAGTGCTAGTGCTCAATCTGGAATATCATCCTGATATTCAAAATAGCGAGAAAAACACATCTTAGTGTTTGAGAGAGTTACAAAGCTTAAACTGCTACACATCTAGAAGGTGACCGAAGCTGCTCTACATCGAAGTTGATTCAACGATAGCTTTTGGTCAGATTGGAGCTTGTTACATTCAACCGTGACAACCAAAGGTCCTTGCTTTGGATTAAGCAAGAAGAGGCGGAGTAACCTGGCAGCTGTCTAGTGAAGATCCTGAGGCTTGAGGCGGGCTTGGTGATCAAAGCTCAAGTGCTCGATAGGTGGAGTAACAAGAAGCGGGGCGAAAAACCTGAGGCTTGAGGCGGGCTTCGTGATCAAAGCTCAAGCGCTCGATATTGTACTAAAAAGGGAAGTTTTAGTGCAATCCTTCCAGGGAGTTTCTGGAAGAAGAGTGGATGTAGGCGGGTTGGCCGAACCACTTAAAAATCTCTCTCGCATTTACTTTCTGTATTTATCTCTCGCTAACCTCTCGATTGTACTGCATATAAACACACCTCTCGAACTAACTCAAACTCGTGCTAACTAAAAGGGGATAACTTTTCCGCTGCGCATAAAACTTTGTCTTCACCTCGTGAGGTATCGAACCTAAACATCCTGAGTTCAATACACACGAGAGGTCGAAAAGATTTGCAAAATCTTATACAAGTCTATTCACCCCCCCCTCTAGACTTGTACCCCATCCTCTTGGGACCAACACAAATCACAATCAACAACCAATGATTGCTATATTTACAAATCATATATATATAAATTAAAATTCTAATACCAAACATTACAAATAAAGTTATTAAGTTATATAAATTAGCAAAGTAAAAGACTTACTCTTGATGATACGGTGCGAATATGATGTTAACCATATTTGCTGTAATTTGGGTTGTACATGCAAAATCGTTAGATGTCACTCCAAGTTGCTTACACAGCTTATTCAAAAACCTGAAAAATTACAAATAAGAATTTCAATAAACATAAAAAGTAAATGTATAAAACACATGTACAATTTGAAACTTACAGCATAAACACTTGTATAATCGAGACATTGAGCCACTTCATTGTCAACATATCCTGTATATCCTCGATCATCACAAAAACACCATTCACGTTTTCGTGATGGAAGACTGTCTGATCTAAATCTAAATCAATGTACTCTTTTTCAACAGGAAATGATTCCAATGCTTTGACAAGCTTCTTGCAGTATTTCCCCAAAGCAAAAAGACATTCTCACCAACAATTGGAGACCGTATAGAAGTACCAGATAGCTCAGCACTTAGGTCTCTCATTTGTTTTTTTTTTTTTTTTTGTTTTGATGAACTTATTTTAACATTTTCCTACAAATATAAAATTTTATGTATACTAACATTTAAAATGTAAACAACGATATTGAACTTAATTAATAACTAATATAAGAATGCATACCTCATCCAAAATAACTAAATGAGTAGGCCATTGTGCATGACTACAAGCAATATCTCCCAAAGTCTTATACTGCAAACTTTCTACGGGGAGATTACATTCTTCTACACCATCAACCACTTCATCAACCATGAATTTGACATGATTAGGTAATAGTGGCACATTATGCACTATTGTGATCTCATTTGTAGTTGGGTAAACCGTACCCCTTGCAACAACATATGGTTTGTCGTCGAGACCACATAGTGCAAGACTACACTTTTTTCGGCTCTACTGTTTATATATATATATATATATATATATATATATATATATATATGTTAGGCATAAATTTATAAAAGGATAATATTTCAATTATGAAATAATTTCTAATATTACTTTAATTGTAGTTACTGGATATACATCAACCGATTGACAACTGCTTCAGGTCCGAGGTTGATCACTAGGCGCATAAGCACTTTGAGGAGAGTCAACCGAAACTCCTTGTGGATATAGGTGTGTGGTTGGCATGTTCTTCAACAATACATTGAGTTTCTGGGTGAGCATGTCAATCTTGGGTTGCACCTTTAACATTGTTGTTTGCCTGCACTTTTCCAACATCTTTTGGCAATCATCAGTAGAAATAAGACCACTCGGTATGCTCCGTTTCTGCTCTGGTTTACCAAACACTTGTCGGATGGTGGAGTATGAACCAACTCCTCTTACATTACCTGAACCCCGTTTCTCCTCTGATTTACCAAGAGCTACTGACAAGATGTCTTGATGTGTGTTCGGTTGAAATGTCCCTTGGTTAACTTCATCACATTTTTCTACCTGTTCCAATCAATTAGATAAAGGCAAGTATTACTATTTTATTTTTATAAATATTATATATTCTAATAACAACTTTTTAAGAATAGTACTTAAAATTTTTTGAAACACCCCTTGTGGTTTTCCATTTGGAATGTAATAACTTCTTTCTTTTGACTTCTTAATTCTTGCATGTACCCAGTCAAAATTACGATCATCTGACAATAATGACGAGCTAACAGAAGCATAAGAAGATTGTGAAGATAGAGGGTCTTATATCATCCACTCTGGTCGTTTACCCGCATATCCAGCAGAACATAGGAAGTTTGGATGCACATTGCATGACTGCCTTTGCCATGCCTTCTGAATTTTCTCCTATAATTTGAATGATATGTTAATACTAATAAAACAATTGAACTAAAACACTAAAACTACTAATAATAAAATGAAATAAACATACCTTGAACGGTTCACTCTCGTACTCTGCAACAAACTTCTCACATTGCTCTTTACTTAAGAATTCATATAGTTGTATAGGAGATTCATAATTTGGGTGCTTATTGACAACATGTTCACGCCTCAATCTACTCTTGAAGTCCCTCCATCTCGTTGATGCAATTTTCAATACCATCTCCTTCTTTGTATCATCTTCAATGCCAAATTGTTTCTGAAAAACAAAATGAACATAAGCGATGAAAATAATTGACAATTATACTTATATAAATAATTGACAGTTAATATAAAGTTATTGAATACCTTAACATCTGTCCAAATTGTATTTTTAAGCGTTTCATCTACATTCGGCCAACTGTCGATATTGATATCAACTCTAGAACGAACCAAAGTCCCAATGTAAGATTTAAACGACTTGCGATGTTCACCAACCGCCCTATTATATTCATCAAACTGAATTGAAATATCTTCTTTGTCCTTTTTCTCCATTAATATTTTGCATGCATTGGGGCCCCTTCTTTTAGGTCGGGGAGGAGTTTCTTTAGAATTTGAACCATCAGTTTCTCTAGTTTGGTCACTCATGGCTGTCTATATATACCTGCACATACAAAAAAACATATATATCAATAAACATGTTATATTGAATTTCAATTCCAATAAAATACCAAACAAAAGTTCTTGTCAATAATTTATTAATCTTACAACAAAAAATTATAATGCCCGATGGTCAACCCACAATCCTTCTTCATGATCACTACGCATATAACTAATTTCAAGGTTATCTTCCTCTGAATGTGAAGACTGAATACCAATAGAAAATAGAGGAGTTTCATCAAAATGATCATACTCTTCTTCATCAACAACATCTACAACGCCGACAATACTTCTCTTGCCTTGTAAGACAACTGACCATTTATTATCAGTAGGATTAGAAACATAAAACACTTATTTTGCCTGAGAAGCAAGTATGAATGGTTCATCATGATAACCCAACCAACAAAAATCAACCAAAGTAAAACCCAATTCATCTATCCGAACGCCTCTTCTATTATCAACCCAACTACATCGGAATAGAGGAATTTTAAATTCGATGTAATCAAGTTCCCAAATTTCTTCAATCACAACATAGTAAGGCATAACAGCATCAATCAGTTTAGTATCTTTAACACGAATAATCTTTTGATGTTGCTACTAAAGTAGCCCCACTATTTTGCACCACACTCTTTTCATCTTGTTGCTTGGTATAAAATGTATATCCATTTATGTCATAACCTTCATAACAACTCACAAGCATAGCAGGTCCATATGATAACCATTTGATGGTTTCACTGACATTATTTGGCACTTGAGATAGCTCTTTCATCACAGTATCTCTGAACCATCTTATAAAAGTGCGGTTGTGTTCAATGGCCACCCATCTTTCACCCTTTGAAGGATTTTGTTGTCTTATCATGGACATGTGTTGGTCCAAGTATGGATGAACCTCAGAAATGTGTTCCAATACGAGATGATGTGCCTTATCTCGCAAGTTTATAGATGAAACTAACATTTTTTATCCAATAGTACCTTTTCCACTGAGTCCTCCATCATGACGAGGTTTGGGAATACCAATAGACTCAACACCAGCTAAATAATCAGTACAGAATTCAATGGCGTCTTCGGAACCATAACCTTCAATTATACTTCCTTCAGGTTGATATCTGTTTCTCACATATCCTTTCAATATGCCCATGTATCTTTCAAACGGATACATATATCTCATAAAAACCAGACCAGTGATCGTAATTTTCCTCACTAAGTGAACAATCAAGTGCACCATAATATTAAAAAAAAAGATGGGGGAAAATACATTTCAAGTTGACATAAAGTAACAACCACATCAGCCTGGAAAGCATCTAACACATCTACATCAACAACTTTACTACAAATAGCATTGAAAAAGAAACAAAGTTTTGTTATAGCTTGTCTAACATGTTTCGGTAAAATATCCCGAATAGCTACAGGGAGCATGTGCTGCATTAATATATGAAAATCATGAGACTTCATGCCAACCAATTTAAGGTCTTTCATTGACACAAGTTTTTTAATATTCGATGAATAACCAGATGGAACCTTGACACCATTTAAACAAGCACAAAAACTTGTTTTCTCTTTTTTGGACAAAGTATGACAAGCTGAAGGTAAGTATGTCCGTTTTCCTGATTCTTATGGTGCTAACTTCTCCCGTATTCTCATTTCAACCATATCCTTTCTAGCTTTAATACCATCTTTTGTCTTTCCTTGAATGTTCAACAATGTTCCAATAATGCATTCACAAACATTCTTCTCAATATGCATCACATCAAGACAATGTCTAACTCCTAAATGTTCCCAATATGGTAGATCCCAAAATATAGACCTCTTCTTCCAGAGAGTCTTCTGAGTAGTCTTACAAGCTTTGCCAAAAGCAACATCAACATTTTTAACACGTTCATGAATTGCATGTCCAGATAAAGGCAAACGAGCTACTCGAATTAAAAGCTTTTTTCTTCTTTCGATAAGGATGACCAACTAGGAGAAATGTCCTATGACTCATGAACACATTCTTTTTACTGTTACTCAACCATAGATCGGGATTTTCATCTTGACAAATGGGACATGCCTTAGCTCCTTTACAAGTATAACCTGATAGGTTACCGTAAGCTGGAAAATCATTTATGATGCAAAAGATCATTGCACGTAAGGTAAAATTGCTTCGACTATAAGCATCATACACCGACACACCTTCATTCCACAACATCTTTAAATCTTCAATAAGTAGCGCTAGATATACATCTATGTCACTTCCCGGTTGTTTAGGTCCTGATATTAACAACGACAACATCTTTAAATCTTCAATAAGTAGCGCTAGATATACATCTATGTCACTTCCCGGTTGTTTAGGTCCTGATATTAACAACGACAACATGATGTATTTCCGCTTCATACACAACCAAGGTGGAAGATTATAGACTACTAATAGGACAGGCCAAGTACTGTGTCGACTGCTCATGTTACCATGGGGGTTCATTCAATCAGTACACAATATTCAGGCTGGATGTCTTAGTTTTCCATTGTCTTTTCTCCCAATAGCATGCCATTGCAAATTTTTTGCCTCCTTTGGATTAGCAAACATGCGTTTAAATCTTGTATTACGGGTAAATACCATAATACTTTCGCTGGTGGGCCTTTCTTATCATCACGCACACCAACATTTTTCCTTTTATAACGTGTAGACCCACACTTTGGACACAACAAGTCTTTGTATTATTTCCAATACAATATACAATCATTTGGACATGCATGTATCCTCTAAATGTCCATACCCAACGGACACAACAACTTCTTTGCTTCGTAGGTTGAATTTAGAAGTTCATTATCACTATGAAGCATGTCTTTTAGTAATTCTAATAATCCCGTGAAAATCTTATCACTCCATCCATTCTTTGCTTTTAAATTATATAATTTAAGCACACCAGTTAACTTAGTATATTTGGTACACCCAGAGAACAACAGTTTTCAGCATTATCAAACAAACATTTAAATTCATGAGGCATTTCACTAAAATCTCCTTGCATATCACGCATCATTTCATCTATTCGGTCATTAATTTTATCATCTTCCTCATTGCTAACATGAGTTTCATTATTCTTCTTGTTATCTGCCTGAGTTTGACTATTTGTTTGAGTTTCATTCTGTACAAGAGTTTCACTATCAACATGAGCTTCATTCCTACTAACACTTGTATTAGGAGGTAAGCTTTCACCATGTCATATCCATTGATCATACCCTTCCTTAAAGCCACGGCGTATCAAATAGAGCTTCACTACCTCAGAGTTACGATATCTTCTAAAATTTTTACAATCGCAACACGGACAAGTTATAAAATCTTCCGCTTTTTGGCTTTTATTTTCTTCAGCATATTGTATAAACTCTTGAACCCCTTGTATATATTTAACCGTAGTGTGTTTCTCATACATCCAACTCCGATCCATATCTGCCAATTGATAGTACTATGAAGATCAGATATGGATACTCGATTATGGATACATTTTGAAACGATATTAGGTAATTTGAAATCATTACCTATATCGTAATCAACACTTAATTCTTCAAAATACCTAGTTTATATAATCAAAGAATATATATCTAACACATCCAAATCAATCTACTTCATCAAAATACATAGTTTATATAATCAAGAATATATATCTAACTCTTCCAAATCAATCTACTTCATCAAAATACCTAGTTTATATAATCAAAGAATATATATCTAACTCATCCAAATCAATCTACTTCATCAAAAATACCTAGCTAACTCATCGAATTATATACCTAACTCACCAAATTCAATATAATTTATCAAACAACATAATTCAATATAATTCATCCAAATCAATCTAGCTCACCTAATTATATACCTAACTCATCAATATAAATTTTTAATGTAAAATTTTACATTCAAAGTAACTACTATATCTCTTTCAAAATTTATATATCAAATATAGCACAATCACACTTATAATCAAAATAAATCAACAAAAACTAAAAATTTATTTCTTAAAATATCAAATATATCACAATAACATTAATATTCAAAAAAATTAAAAAAAAAAGAAATATAAATCATTCATGCAATATAATTCGAAATAAACAAATAAATAAAAAATAAATAACCAAACTTACCGGAAATGGCGACGGACCTTGGACGGGAGGCGCCGACGGCTGTACGTGAGAGGGAGGCAATGGATGTGGCAACCAGCAGTCGGCGCTCTTGGGTCTTGAACGGAGATGGCAAACGGCGCTCTTGGTTCGCGAAGGAGATGGTGGCGGTCAGCGGTTGCAGTTGGCGCCCCTGGTTCGCGATGGAGATGCTTGCGGTCGGCGATCGCAGTTGGCGCCTCGCGAAGGAGATAGTGGCGGTCGGCGGTCATAGTCGGCACCTCGCAAAGGAGATGGTGGCGGTCGGCGGTTGCAGTTGGGCCTTGGTGCCCCTGTCGCAATCGGATCTGGAAATACAATGGAGTTGCAGCAGTACTGATTTGGGGGAAATCGGGGAGAGGGGGGGGTCTTAATTTGCTTATTATCCGCGGCACCCTCACAGGTGGGTGCCGCGGAAAGATTTAAATTAAAATAATATTTTTGAATCCACTACACCTATTATTTATAGGTGTAGTGGATTCTTATGTGTTTATTTACGATATTCCCATTATATTTTTTTCCTTTACTTTCCACTACACCTATATTGAGAAGGTGTAGTGTAAAGCCATCTTTATATTATCAATTCTGTACTAGTGGCAAGAAAACAAGAAATAAACATTAAATGCATTTGGACTTGGTTTATTCAAGCTAAGATGCTAAATACGGGATTCAAGATTAGAGAATAAAATCAAGGTATACTGTAACACCCCAATTTTCAACTCTTACATTTATTACAAATCAATATTCATATGCTGCGGAAGCTTACATCTTATCAGCAGAAAACTGGGTGCTACTGCCACACCTAGAGTGAATTCTATCACCTCTTTGACAAACTCCACTCTAAGTGCACAGGCTAAACTTACAACATTAACAATAATCCCTGTCTACATCAAAGAGTAGACCCCAACCTCAACTACCATCCTATTCAAAGCTCTTCGGGCTGCAGGAGCCCACGCTAGACTGCATCTGATAAGGAACACATCGAAGTGTAGTTAGCGCGACGGCTAAGTAAGGAAATCCATTGTCACTTTAAAGTAGACAAAGGTTTGAAAACACGCATAAAAGAATTTTGGTAACTTGTACCCAATTGATGAGATTTCACCTGCAAATAAGTTAACAATAAAGACTTTGCATAAAAAAAAAAGAGTTTAGTGAAGCAACATCCACCTGTCTCGTAAGACAAAATCATTTCTTTCTCAGCTTTAAAACTTCCTTAGTTTCATAAGGAAATTCTCATCACTTTTCACTTTTCAAAGAGAGATCACCCACAACCTTTGGGTATTTTCACTTTTCACCATCTCTTTTCCGTAGCTACAGCGTAACTACATTCATTCGAAAAACACTTGGTCCTAGATAGAAAGTGTGAAGCCTCTGGAGTATTCTTTCTCCACTTTTGACTGACCACTTGGATCGTTCAACTCGGGTTCAGTGGTCATCGCCCGGTCTAATACTGATCCCCTAGACTTATAGGAGCGTTAGAATGATTCCTAGCTAGCCTCACTAGGTTCATAAGAACGACTCCTACCCGAAAATAGAGTTACTATACTTAAGTGTGCACACCCCCGCAGGAGACCCTTTTCCTTCCGGGTGATATAGTACTCGGCGAATAGACTTCGCCCACAATAGTATGAATTGGTCATACAATAACATAACCACCATACGTGAAAGGCACTTTAAGCTCTTTATCCCGTAGGCTACAAGACAAGGTCCTTCACCACTTTTACTAGAACGAAGGGTTTGAAAACATTTTCCTTCCTTCAGTTTTCTTGCTCAAATCATTTCTTTTGGACATATTTCGCAATTGAGTCCAATATTTAAAATTGGCTACCTCATTAGCCCCTGAAGGATTTTCAAAACACTTTCAGCACCCGCAGGCTTTTCAAACATCATTTTCTCATCAATCAAGTGAGGTACACACTCACTAAAAAAAAATGGTATTTGCCTCAAAAATAAGGTTTTGACAACCTATATACCAAAATAGCGTACGTTTTTCAACGTAAGTTTTATAAACATTTTTACTTGCCCAAAGGGTTTACAACATAGTTCCCAAAACCATTTTGGAAGAAAGCACCTCTGAACACAAGCTGGACACACATCGGATACTTATGTATTCTACTAACACTACATATATCCATTCTCAATACTATTATTATAATAGTACGAACCCATAGTCAATCATTTATGAATCAATCGATTCATAGCACCATTAATATTAACATCCTTAACCTTATTCCTTATCATGAATCTCAGTTCATCTTACAATCCAATCATCGTCGGTGATCCATAATCATGGTTCCACCATCAACTAATAATAGATAGTTGTCCTTGTCATTATCGCCATTGACAACTTCCACCATGATCAACACCATTAGATCGTAACTTGAGGTAAAGTCATTGCCTAACCATAATCCAAAGTCGTTCAACAACTATTTCCTCAAAATTCACCATATACAATCTTTATCTCAATATTTCCATATAACAATTTCCTTAATAAACATCGTAATATCATCACCACTCAAAATTCCTTTAAACCATAATATCTTTACCAAAGAGATATTTTAAATCCTCAAGTAAACACCAACAATCCCCAAATCAAAAGAATCACTTCCAAGTTCTTAAACTAATAACCAAAGAGAGAATTCCAACCTCTCCAAATAAATTCTAAAGGAGTAATTCCAATCTTTCAACATAACCACCAAATAGAGAGTATTGCCCATAACAAAGATCTCACAATAATCACCAAAGATAATCCTTCAAATAATTAGTTCCACCTTGATAATATATTAATTACCATTCTGTCTATTCATCCAGTCATTAAACCTTAATAACTATTATCAGTCCTTAATCACTATAATTAGAGCTTAATTACCTCCTAATTCCACTGTTAATCCATCATTAATTACTAAGTCCTTAATTAAGCTCTAATTACTATCTATAATCATTACAATCATCAGTAATAACCATCCTAACTTTATCACCATTTCATAACCCATGTATCAACATGTTATAACATCATCATCATTCTCATAACCTCTTAGGTTCATTACAACCCCATCATCTAAACCTCAATAACCAAAGCTTATTTTGATCTCACGAACATCAAACAACCACATCATCTAAACATCAATAGTCAATAATCAAGCTTACACCATTTAATCTTACTTTCGCGCCCTTGGACGCCCGGTGGACGCGCGTCCGTTACCGCGTCCACGGGTTCTGCCTAGTTCTGAACCTACTGGACTCCACTGGACGTGCAGTGGACGCGCGTCCAGGGCCGCGTCCAACACGTTCTGCCTATTCTTGACAAATTTCAGCTTGGCGCAGTCCGAAAGATTGAGCCCGTAAAAATAATTCCCGAACTCTTTTTCGCTTGAAATTTTTATGGTAGAACCCCAACTCATAGTACTTGATGTCCATAAAAAGTTTTGATCACTTTGATCCGCGAATAAACACAAAAAATTCCATTTCTGCCCTTGGCAGTGTGCTGTCCAGAAATTTTTTCTCTGTGGACCAGTTTTGAAACAAAATTCGAAAACCATACTTATACTACTCCGATCATTATGAAATTTTATATGCAGGTTCTACACTTATTGAACTACATATCTAAAGAAAATAGAATCAAAATACCTTACCAAATTTTCCCAATAAATCTCGGAAGTTACTGCCAGAAATCTATCTTGATTTTTTCAATATTTCCACAAGTATAAGCCTATATGGACATAAATATAATATGTACATGCATATACAAGCTATGAACATGTATACAAACATATTCATAAAACTCCTAATCTCATCATTCACTAGCAATTGTCCATTTTCAAGTGACTAAACCGACTTAAGCGATTCCTTACCTCCTAAGTAGCTTTTAAAACCGTAAAAAGTGTTGTGATCCTCCCCTCCAAATTTCCACCGAAGATCCTAAATAATTCTCACCATAACAACAATATTTCCAAGAATTCTTAGCTTACAATAAGTTCTGGAAAGAATTCTAATCTTTTAACCGAATAAAATCCAAAGTCTTACCTAGGATGGAAGAACTTGGTGAAGAACTTGGCTATGGAGTTCTTGAACAAAGGATGAAGATGAAGATGAGATCTATTTTCTCTCTCCTTTCCCTTAATATTTTCGGCCAAGATGAAGGAAATGCAAGACTTGGAGGCTAAGTGTAACACCCCGTAAATTCATTTCAAGCCTTTCGATCGTTAATTAATTCCTTGGGCAATCTAATTAATTCTTCGGGCAATTTAATTAAATTCCAATTGGGCTAATTCTTCCAATTTAATATATATATATACACTTGTATATATATTTGATGCCTAACTTAATTATTCTAATCAAGAGCCCAATTAATTGAATTTATTCTTGTAAGGGATTTTATTCAATTTGGACCCTTACAATGTTTGTTATTAAATATTCTTACAAGCCCACATTCTTGATCATACATTATATATGTATATATATTGATCCTAAGACATTCTTATGGGCTAATTCTTGTATTTAATTTGTAAGGGGTGAATTTAATAATCCCAACTTACTAGTCTTGATTATATTTATTTCCTACACCCATTATTTTATAAGTTAGTTAAGCCCACATCATTTAATGTCTTACAACCTAAATATTGTATGTATTCTTGGTATATAATTTGAAGATCAAATTACCCTAAGACTTTCACTCTTTCTTCCTCCTACCCTATACTCCTACACGCCATTTTCCTCTCAAATTCCCTAAGAATTCATCTTCATTTTCCCTACAAGATTTCAAGTAAAGGTTGCTCTTTTAAGCTTGGTTGGGAGTGGGTAAGTGCATCTATCCTAGAATCCATCTTGCATTTTGTGTTTTAGATAGTCTTTTTACATAATCTTATAAGTGTTCTTTTGGGGTTCTTTGGGAAAAAGATGATCAAGGTGAAGGTGGGGCTTTGTGAGCTAGCAAAAGGCTTGTTGGGATAGGAAAAGCTCTTTGAGGTAACCACTATGTCCATCAAAATCTATTTTGTTCACCTATTCTATATATGATGTTCTTGGTGTTGGAAATCCTGAAAATTCTTGTTGTTAGCCTATTTCTTGGATGTATTTTGTTGGTTTTCATCTTGATCTTTTGCCTTGTGTTGTATGATCAATGATGTTATGGATTTCCTTATTTTTGGACTCTAAATTGGATGAAATGTGAGTGTATTTGGTCTGATTTTGTATTCTGGAAGTTGGATTTGTTCATGTCTGTTCTCGGTTCTGGAATCTGGAAATTGGGTTGGCCTTGCGGAAGACCCGGACGGCACAATGTAACCCGCGAGGGCGATCCGCAAGGTGGCGACGGTGGTGTCGGGCGGAGGGGAGAGGCCCGTTGAGGGAGACCGTCTCCTCTTTGCGGAGGAGGTCGGCGGAGAGGTGTGCTCCGTTGCGGTGTTCCGTTAGGCCACTGGGAATTGATTTCCAATGAGCAGTTTCGCTGTTGTGGTTGTCTGTTGTTCTCCTTTGTTCTGATTATTGTTGGATTGTTTTGTTGGGTATTTTACCATGTCTTTGGAGTATTTATTCATGTCATTTATTGGGTATTTTATACCTTAGCTTGGAGTATTGATTCATGTCTTTGGTTTCCATTTTTGGTATTCTTGATCTATTGATCCTTTGATTCATTTTCTGGGAGTTGGTTTGTGTTCATATGTGAGATGAACACTTTGTTTTGGTTGCTTTGAGTGATGTTGGAGTATGAGGTTGTGATGGTGGTTTGGTTGAGGTTGTTGGTGGTTGTTGGCTACTATTGACTGTGCTACTATTGACTGTGCTACTATTGACTTCTGACTTTGGACTTCGGTCCCTGTGATTGGGTTGATTACCCCTGTGATTGGACTTCGGTCCCTGTGATTGGACTGTCGGTCCCTGTGATTGGACTTCGGTCCCTGTGATTGGACTTCGGTCCCTGTGATTGGGCTCATCACCCCTGTGTACCGGTTTTCCGGGTTTGGCTCTTGACCACTGACTTTGGGTTGGTCACCCCTGTGTACCGGTTTTTCCGGGATTGACTCTTGACTCCTGACTTCTGACTATGTGGTTTGACTTGGTTTGGTGGTTGGGTTGACTTGGTTTGGAGGTTGGAGTTGGGGTTCCTTCTTGGTCCGTTTTATGAGCTCTTTATGCTAATTCGGTCGATACCTTATGGATCTCGGTTATGGTTCGTTATTGCATTATGCTTTGTTGTTGGCTATTGGCTTTGTTTGACTGAGTCTTGGTTTGTGATTCGTTCAGCTTATTATTGTTGAGTATCGTTTTCAACTACTGAACAGTTCGTTGGTGTTTATATTCTATATGGGTGTGTAAACCTATTTACAAGCTTATGTATATCTATATCTCCTTGCGGGTGTGAATGGTGGTTGCTTAGCATTCTTTTGCTAATGGTTCTTTGTGTGTTTTCCAGGTATGGAGTAGTTATGCGAGAGCGCGCTAGAGCTTTCCTTATGAGGATGTTTAGCCTTAGTTTACCTTGTTTAGACTTTGGTTTTGGCCTGTGTGCCTTGAGATATTATTAGTATACTCTGGATTAGTGGTTTGAGTACTTTCGATGATTGTGGTTTATGTTTTGAGAATTTTATCTTGGTTTATATCTATGACAGCTTAGTCCGTTTTATGATTAGCCTGTGCATCTAGGCTGTGTTATACCTAGATGTGGCATGACGCCCCTTAAGTTTTAAATTCGCTTCCGCTATGTTTGGTTTGTTGGTTGAGATAGGCAGCTGTTGTGTTAAGTTTTATCTATCTCAGCCTGTGTGAGGTTGGGGTGTCACACTAAGCTAGATTAATTTCTATCCAAATCATCTCTTAAAAATAATATTTTAATCATATGGTAAAAATTGTGACACTTGTCACTATTCCCATGGTAAGTTCTTAAAGGATAAGATTTGCTAGACAGTTAGGGATTAAATCAGATGAATGCTCGGTGGAAAATCACTTAATTCGGGAAATTCTTAATACCAAAATTATTCTAAAAATAATCCCGTCATTAACCACCAAAATCGGAAAATTCCCGGCATATCGCGAAATTCAGCGGTTCGTAGGTTCGTAATAAATTTCCACCCTTATAGTCCATCTAATCCCAACTTAACTAAGTAAGAAATTCATACTTAGTCATATTATGTATAACAGTCCATTTCCTAGGGAAATCTGAGCTGAAAATTCGTCCTTAAAAATTTTACGGTTCGTGACCGGCACGTATAATCGCAGCTTATTTCCTAGACTCATTGGAATAGGCGAGGGGTTACATATACGGAAAGTGAGATGCACACAAGTGTCCAAATACTACACTCAGCTCGTAGTTCTTTGAACTTACAACTTCGCCTTGGACTCCACTTTTGTTGTGATTCAAGCCAAAGTTGTCCAAACAAGATGACAAAGCAATTATTCTCCTTTAACACCCAATTACTCTCTTAGTGGCATTAAGTGTGTGAAGGTGTGGCTACTGTACAAGCCCTACTCTCATAGCAACAAATACACTCCAAGTTCAAGCATATAATAGGGATCTAACAATTATACACAATATAATATCAATACAAAACCCAATTTTCACAACAAACCCTATGATAAGCCATGAAATAGCTCATAATTGTGCTCATTTGTGCTGAATTTTTTATTGAATGCTAGGTAATTATGGGTAAAAGAGGCTTTGTGCATGTTTTTATGGTTGGAGGATGGAAAGTTTGGATCTAGGCATACAAGATCTTGAAAAGAGGATAATTTTGGATGATATCAAGGCAAAATAATAAAAAAAACGAAGGGTCAAAAACATAGCATGGAGTATCGGAGCAATGGAGCGAAGGCGACGTCCCAAAAGTGCCCTCGAAAGGGTGTTATAGTTGTGTTCATGCTGTGAACTCCATCATGATGCCCTGGCCAGCTTTTGGATGATCAGGCGTCACGTTGATGGTCTCGCTGTGACAACCAGTGTGACGACCTAATCATCCACAAAGTGGCCTAGCTTGTCACGATGAATGTCACACCGTGACCTCCATCGTCACTTGTTAGGCCACTTTGCTGGTCTTGGGTGTCACGCTAGTAGTCACGGCGTAACCACCAGCATGACATCCTAGGACTTGAGAGCTGGTTCAAAGGTTCACGATCACCTTCACGCCGTGAAGGTCATCATGACCCTTGGTGATTTGTGAGGCACTGGGCCTGGTCACAATGGGGTTTACGACGTGACCTCCATCATGACCAGGCATCCTGTAGGTGGTTATTATGCTGCGGATTCCAAGTATAGATAGATAGGCACGATTATTTTTAGTTATCTTTTTAATTTTTAAGTTCTTCCTCTAGATTTCTATCACACAAAACCTTTGTATAGTAGGCCATTTCTACATTGTATCCATCATATTTAGAAAATTGAGAGGAAGATTACCACTTGTAATTACAAATTTTACTTCCATTTCCAGATTTACTATGCCAAATTCAATCAAGTTAAGTTCTCTATTTAATATTGTTGCATCTTTACTTATCTTGTAGTTTTGGATTCAATATGTATTACTTCAATTGCTTTTTAGTTTGCTATTCCAATTATGAGTAGTTAAGCATATCTAGGGATTAGACTTAAACTTCCTTGTATGGATCCCAATACGAATTGAATTGTATAAATTAGGTTTTTTATTGTCATCATGTTGAACTTGTTATGAATTGGGCAAAATTGAATTGCCTATTCCATAGTTATGGACCAATTATGCAAAGACATATTTGGAATTGGTGTTTCACTTATGAGAATAGGGCTACACCATAGTCATACCTCTCATATTTCTTACTCCCCTTTGAAAAAAGGGAGTTTGAAGGAAATAGACACAAAAAATGTTTATTGAATTGCCTCATCTAGCCAAGTTGCCATGAGAATGGAACTTAGGACTAGTTGATAGTCCAATTGATTACAAGAGTGGAATTGACACTTATACCAATATTTCCCCAAGATTGTCATATAAAATTACATAACTTAAACATTAGACACAAAAGGGACTCTGTGCAAGGATGTTGGGTTCAAATCTCTCTTTCATCGATCTATTATCTTTTAATTCACTTGTTATCATTATAAGTTATTTGAATATGCAATACTTAATATCTATTGGTTTACTTTCAAACAATGTATTAACCCGTACTTAGCCCCTCACTAGCTACTTAATTACACTTGATAAACTTGGTTATGAATTGGGTGAAATTGAATTGACTCTTCCATAGTTATGGCCAAATTATGTAAGAGATATTTGGAATTGGTGTTTCACCTATGAGAATAGGGATACATCATAGACATACATTTCATATTTCTCACTCACCTTTGAAAAATGGAGTTTGAAGGAAATAAGCACACAAAGTGTTTGTTGAATTGGCTCAGCTAGCCAAGTTGTCATTAGAATGCGACTTAGGACTAGTTGATAGTCCAATTGATCATGAGAGTGACATTGGCACTTATAAAATTTCACCAAGGTTGTCATCTAGAATTACATAACTTAAACATTAGACACACAAGGGACTTTATGCAAGGATGTTGGGTTCAAATCTTTATTTCAACTATTTTCTTTTAATTCATTTGTTATCATTATATAGGTTAAGTGAATATGCAATACTCAAATTTCTATTGTGTTGTAGAACAGCTGAGTTGGTGAACTACCACTTGGTTATCATTATTCACTATTTTGGGGGTGTTACAAAAATAGGGGTCGTCGGAGCTCCAAACGTTTCTCGCTACTCAAGCTCAAAGCTATCCATTCGTCTATTGTTCAATGCCGATTAACCTTGTCCCTGTTCGCCGGAGAAAATGGAAGGTCTGTTGGCGTCAGAGAACCTACTTCGTCGTTGCTTTCCCATCGATCTGCTGCTCGTTGCTGTGGATGGTTCACCGAGTATAGAGGTCGCTAAGAGAAGAACAACTTGCTAGAGTTTACTACCGTTGGTCGCCAAGCTTTGCTGCTGATTTGTTGTTCGTTGAGGAAGCCATGGTCTGTCGCTGCACTTATGCTTCATTGGGAGTCAAGCCGTTGCTGATTTCCACTGGCTTATCATCAAAGCAAGAGAGAGGGACGAGGGCAATGGTGTTTGGAAAGTTCCATATTGCTGAATCCTTCGCCGTCGACGAGTAAGAAGGAGACGAGAAATGACATATGAGAGGATGAAAAATGAAAGAGACGGTGATGAGAAGATCAGATGTAGGAAACAATATGTACATACATACATACATACATACATACATATACACACACAGACACAGAGACTCACACACACACACACAAACACCCACACACACACACACACACACACATATATATATATATAATACAAACATGTGGACAAATCTAGGCATTTATTTTTCCACCCTACGGTCTTGATTTGTTTTAATTGTCTGAATTTTATTTTTGGTATTAAAGCTACGGTATTTTATTTTTATTTTGGTGGGGGCAATTATGGTTTTTTTTTTACTTTTATTCTCTCTCTTCTTTAATCATTCACTGTTACGGTTCTCATTGTTACGCAGATCTATATCATTTCTTCAACCGCAAGGCCTTGGAGGCGTTGTAGCCACTTTCGTTCCTCGCAAATGATGGTTGTTGGGGTCGCCGGACGAGCCAAAAGGCATGGACCACCGGGTCCAGGTTTCGACCGAGGTGTTTTCTCCCGATTTGTCTTTTTTGTTGTTCTCATATTTGGACTTTGTCTCTTGGGTGGGTGCATTGTGTCGGTTCCTTATATTGTCGGTTGGTACGCTCAGCGTAGTGGCGCGGGTTGGTTAGGTGTTGTCGCGATTTTGGGTGTGACGGGCAAATTAGGGGTTTCTAGGGCAAATGGATTTGTTCGAATTTTTGGATTTTAGCCAGTTTAACGTAAGCTTACACTATTTGTATAATTAGCCTTACTTAACTGCTTGTGTGTCTATGTAGATGTTGATAAACTGATAAACTGCCTTGAGATTGTATTGGTAAACAAATTACCTATCTGCCCCATATCTCGTGTGATTTGTTATCATTTGAATATATAGTGTTTAATGATCAGAGTGCACATCATATATTAATTTCTTTAACAATTTTGAAGAGTAAAAGGTAAGCAGTTTTATGGATTTGTAGTTTCTATGTGTATTCCTACTTGTTTATATATATATATATATATATATATATATATATATATATATATATATATATATATATATATATGTATGTATGTATGTATGTATATATATATATAAAAGATGTATTTTTCAGCTTGCATAAACATATTAATTTGTATTGTTAAATATTAATTTGTGTGCAATGATATTTGTTGTTGTGTGTCTGATTGGGTTTTTTCCCCTTTGTGTCAGAGTAAATTAGTTTTATAAATTTATAGTTTCTATGTCCATTGGCCTATGTAACTGTGTGTATTGCTGATAGTTTTGTTCTTTTATAACTTATTTTCAGCTTGTGTTATGGGTTTTTTTTATTTCAGTTTATCTATTTATTTGTTGTTGAGATCTGTTTGTTTGTTTGTGTGGATGGTTGATAAGCACCAAGAATAGCCTATTTTAGGGGTCATTTAAGGTTTAGAATTGTAGAGTTTATTACTCATTTAATAAGGATTTCATGCATTTAGACACTAATGTGACCAAAACTTCTAACGAGAGTGTGGAAGATGTTTTTAAGGTATTCTACAGCCAAAGGGAGGACTTAAGGCCAAAACTGAGCAGAAAATGAAGAAACCGTACGTGAAGCAGGAGCCTCCCAGCAGCCTCACACGCGTGTGGAGGGGCGTCGAAACATTCCAGTAACTCCCCACGACCTCCACCACGCGTGTGGGAGGAAAATGACCAAAGAACGTCGCGTGCGAGGTCGCGTACGAGCGTACGCACCCTCGTACGCGACCCAGATCTGCACTATATAAAGAAGCTTTGGCGGAAATCAAAGGGGAAACAGCCTTAGGATAGTTTTAGATCTAAATTTCTTTTAGGGTTTTCTCCCCTTGGGGGAAAATTCCTTTCCTTTCAGTTTAGATTAGATTGAAGATCAAGATAGAGGATTGACTTTCAAGAACAAGATTGTAAAGATCCCCTTTCTAAGGGTGGTAATCATTCTCTCCATTATCTAATCTTATACTTGTTTCTTTGTTATTTCCTTTCTTGTTCTTGTTTCTTTATAATGTTAGAGTAGATTAGAAAGGGGATTGGTGGCCCCAAGGTTAATCTATGTGGATGTTTGATAAAAATTGCTAGATTAAATGTGAGCTTTTTGATTGTTGGATGATGATCTTGTGTGGATGATGTTTATTGATGATTTGTGCCTAAGTGTGCACCTTAGGTAGCAAATTCAAAGGAAGTGAGTGTGTGCGCGATAGCGGCCACTCACGAGTCTCACTCACCCACATCTCCGCTCTTAGTCCGAAAGGACAAGATCCGAGAGGAGTGGTAGACAAAGTGTTCGATGAAATGCCCCAACCGAATGAGGATGTGGGAGTCTAAAGTGTGAATTCCACATCTCTAGCTCACGAAACCATCCATAGATAAACCACATAGAGAGACCTAAGGCCCCGATCTCCACCTTTCCATTTATTTTCATCACAACCACTATCAACCTTACCCTCTTTTACCAATGAATCCAACCCTTAGCAAATCTTGTAACTCTTTTCCTTCAACCTCTTAGATGCCAACACACTAATTCGATTCCCATTCGCCATCCTTGAGAGACACGACACTCGGGGAGTCTCGACTCTTCGTTTTACCACCTTCAAATTCACTCCCACTAAAACCACAACATCAAAATGGCGCCGTTGCCGGGGATGGCAAACGGTTTCGAATAGTGTTGACATCTTTGAAGTAGAATTTTAAGAGTTCTTGAATTGCTTTCTTTTTGTTTATTTTATTTTCTTATTTTTGAAATTTGTTTGAAGAAGTGAGCTTACATTGTCTTGAATATCTTGTGCTCACTTGCAACTACTTCTATTTGTGAAATATTTGTTGTTGGTTAAGCTTTGTGCAGGAAATTTTCTTTGCCAAACCAATTGAAGCTTACCAATGAGTTCTTATCCGTATTCCCATGGTTACCCATATCATGGAAGACCCTATACAACAAATATTCCACCCCAAATTTATGAACCTTACCCATATTATTATCCAAACCCTTATGAATACCCACCACCACAATATACATATCCACCTTACCCAAACACTTTCCCTTATTCCAATTATGCACCATATCCTCATGATACCCCCTCTATGCTTACCCATGAGAGAATTGAGAAACCTACATACCAAAATGGAGAGGAATCCATTAGTTCTATAGCTGAGAATATTAACAACCGACTTATTCAAGTCTTGAAGGAGATTGATCCTAGTTGTGAATCGGCATTACAGGCCACAATTCCTTCAACTGTTAAACCTCCATCTCATTATAACCCTCCATCAAATTATAATCCTGAGAGAAATAGGTATTCTCATTCTTACACTCATCCTAGATATTCACCCCCACCACAACATGATAGATATTTCCACGAAACACCACCTTTTGGTCAAAATTTCACCAAATCCATACCATATGAGAGACCATCTTGTGAGTATCTTCCTCCGGTCAATGACGAAATTCAAACCTTGAAGGATAAATTAGAAATGTTCATCCAAATGGCCAAGGAGGATACTATCAACTTAAGAAATGAAATTAGGAGTGAAATGAAGAAGAACCTTGTTACTCTTCGCGAGGAAGGACTTCCAATGGACAAAATTGAGGCTAAGATGCTATCGATGTCGGAAGAGCTCATGAAGAGAATGCTACCAATGGATCATCCGACAATGGAAATCGACTGACAAGAGAGTGACAAGATGGACAAAATGATTGACGATGAAGAGGTGAGTGTAGAAGAACAAGAAGAACTTGATGCCCCGGTGCTCCAAGAAGTTTTGACTCCTGAGTTGAACGTACGCCAATGGGGAGAGATTGAAAGTGAAGACGAAGATCACATTGAAATTGTGTGGGAAGAAGAAAAACCCACACAAGGTAAAACTTTCACACCAACTCTTATCGAAAGTTCTTATGATGTTTGTGAGGATGATTCCCTTGTACTTCATGATAATTTTGATGACTATGATAAAGCTTCTTTTTGCTCATGAGAGTATGATTCCTTACAGTTTTGTGATGATTTGGGGAGTGAGGATGATATCGAGTTATTGGGGATCATAGAAGGAAAAAGGGAAAGAAGGGAAAGGATTGTCACCATTGGCAATCCAAAAGAACAAGAGTGGAGAGAAAATGCTTTAGATGAGATAGACTGTGGAGAGACTGTTCATTGGGAGACCTTTAAGGACAAGTTTTTAGGAGATGGAACATGTGATGAGAAGGGAGAAGATGGGCGCGCTATCCTTAAATATCTTAGGATAATACCCTGTGCTTATTTGTTAATAAACTGTGTTTTCCCCTTCTTTGTTTTTAAATTCAAGGATGTCCTACATCTTGGGGCATACCTTGAAGCTAAGGTTCACGGGACGCTTGGTAAGGTCCCAAAATCTGTGCTTAGAAGGATAGAGCGCACAGCGTCTGGCCAGGAGACGTTAAACCATGGCGCACTTGGGGGGCAATCCCAATGTTATCCTTAGATAGAATTTTATTTCTTGTTTACTTTTTATTTTCCTTTGTTTATTAGCAATTTTCTTTTTAGAATAGCCTTGCTCGAGCTAACATTGCAGGTGATTTTGGTGCTAAGCCATGACAAATGAGCTAAACCGGATCAAACATGGAAGGTAAAAGCCAGGAAACGAAGAAGGTGATCAACACTGCTGACCACGCCTGCTCACACGCGTGGAGCCAGGCGTGGAATTTTTCCAGTGTTTCTCCAGGAGGACCACCACGCGTGTGAGTCGCGTGGACGGGTCCTAGACAAATTTCGTGCATTATTTTCTTTCATCCAATTTTCCTAAGTCTCCCAGGTCTGGCCGTGCCAATAATCCCAACATTTTTCAAGAGAATTTTATTTTACGGCTACTATTTTTTTAAAGTTGTTTTAAGTTTTTTTCTATGCACCCGTTTGAGCTAACAAATGCAGGATAAACATTTCGGGGGCATAGATTTACTGTTACCAAAAGGCAAGAGATGATGAGCCGACAATCTTCAAATAGATGGGCAGCAAGCTGAAGATAAGGCTGTAGACGCATCGTATGGTATATCTTTTTAAATTTTCTTCCAATTTTTATAAGCATATTTGCCTTGGTTCACAAAGGATGAGTCGCATGATTTTGTTATAATGGGTATAGTATTTTTAGAAAATTTATTTGAAGCCCATAGCACACTTTTAAGTGTGGCAAGATGCTTTAATGCACAATCTTTTAAGACCCTAATCCTTTTTCCTCTATTCCTAATGGAAACATCGAGGACGATGTTCACTTTTAAGTGTGGAAAAGATTTATGTTTCTTGAAATAGTTGATTAATTGAGTGATAAGGTATAGGAACTAGAGGGCGTGTTATTGCCAATACTATCTAGGAAGACTCCTAACCTTGTGCCAAATACAAATGTCTTAAATATGCTTTGGAAGTTACACATTGCACCAATTTGCACAATTTGACCAAAAATGAAAATTTTTATGTGTGCTTGCATGTTCTTCACCTTGTATTTTGTTTGGACCTCAGTCAAGGATCTCTCGAAGTGGGAGTGTAAACCCCTTGAGTTTTAGAAAGATAAAAATTGCGAAGCCCGGAAATTGAATTAATCTTAGTAGGACATGGGGCAAAAGGAGAGCCTTAAAGTGAGCTTTGATTGAAAAAAAAAATCCCTACTCCCTAGAAAAAGGCATGAGGGGTTGATATAGTGAAACGTGAATAAAGGCTTTAAAAAAGGCCACTTCCAGAGATAAAATTTGAGGAAAGCCTTCTCGTTAGGAAGTGTTCAACCATAGTCTTCAAACGCTATATCTAGAGTCGGTTGTACACTTAAAATGTTCCTAGGAGAAGAGAAAATTGAGAGGAGGGGAGCCGCCTCGCTATGATTCGGGCACCCATTGCACTGTCTTCGAAAAAACATGGATCTCCATGTGAAGTCGGGTAGCCCGGCGACGTTATCCTAGGAGGTGAGAAAATAGAGTGATCGCCCAAGCCATGGCGATGAGCGGTCCATGTCCCTGCCCTCACTTATTTTAACGTAAAGGGGCTTTGGCGTTAGGTTGGAAATTGGCTAGGGGGTGAGCATCGTTCCCACTAGTCGGATCGGCTGGAGGCCCCTAGAAAATACAAGGTGAAACCCTATTGTCTTTTGCATGCTTGAAAGGTGTAAAACTTTTTATGTTATATCTATCTCCTGAGACTTAAATTCCTTAGCATATTTCTTACATTTGGTCGGCATGAGTTTAGTGGTCTTGGTAGATAGTGTAGGGGATTTCACCCACTCAACTCCGAACACCTACACATCGCTTGATCAATTGACAATGAGAGAATGGACTATCCTTGGTGCTTATATGATTAGTGTTTAGAAAAGTATGCTTGCTTGAGGACAAGCAAGGTTTATGTGTGGAAACTTTGATAAGCACTAAGAATAGCCTATTTTAGGGGTCATTTAAGGGCTAGAATTGTAGAGTTTATTACCCATTTAGTAAGGATTTCATGCATTTAGACTCTAATGTGACCAAAACTGTAATACCCCGTATTTTCCTAACATTATTATTTTATCCTAAGGTATTGACATACATGAGTTATGATCTCCCGATACTTCAAAAGAATTTTTATAAGTAAGTATAGTTGTTATTAAGCTGCGATCGTACGTCCTGGTCACGAACCGTAAAATTTTTAGGAACTAGTATTTGGACTTGTTTGTCCTAGGAAATGGATTTCTAGACACCATACTATTATTCTTGAATTTCCTATTTAATTAGATTAGCCCATAGCAGCGAAAATTTATTTTGATCGTACATCGCTAAATTTCGCGGTGTACCGAACCTAGCCCAATTTTGAGGGTTAGTCTGGAATAAATTTTTAGTTTCGGAAATTATTCTATCTGGATTATTTTCCACCGAAACTTTATCTGTTTGGACCCCAACTGATAAGTTGGAAGATATTTTATTATTTTATTATTTTTTTCCAATCTTATCACATAAGATTGTGATGTAGTATAAAAGCCAATTTTTTTTCCTTTTTCCCTTGCTTTTGCCGAAATGAAGAGGAGAGGAGAGAGAGAGAGATCATCTTCACCATTCTTCTTCCTCCATTGCTTCCATAGCCAAAATCCTTCTCAACTCTCAATTTTATTCGGTAAGTTTTCGATTTTATTCGGTAGAAAGCCTTGTAATCCTTCCTAGGTTATGAATCTATGCTTAGTTTCTTGATATTTGATGTTTTGGTGTTGATTTGGACCTAGGGTTTTAAGGTGAAAGTTGGGGAAAGATCCAAGAATTTCTTCCTAAGGTGTTAATAAACCTTTAAGGTAAGGAATTCCCTTAAGTTGGAATTAGTCACTTGAATTTGGATAATTGATTTTGGTTGAAATATGGTGTTTTTGGAGCTTTGGGAATATTTTTGTATACATGTTCATAGCTTGGATATGCTTGTATATGTTGTATTTATGTTCAGATATAGAAAACTCCCCTGCGCCTGACTGAGTGACGCAGAGCTCCCTACGCCTGACGAAGTGACGTAGAGACTTGGCGAATAGACTTCGCTTTACGTATGAATAAAACCTGCGCCTGACTGAGTGACGCAGAACTCCCTACGCCTGACGAAGTGACGTAGAGCTTGGCGTATACTGCCGTACATATATTGAAGAAGACCATCGGTACTATAGCCCGAGGTAATATAAATGACAAGGTCCTCTTTGACTTCCTGAAACTAAGGTTTTGAAAACATTTTCCTTCCTTTCTCATCTTCCTTGAGTCAAAATCATTTTTGGACATTTTCCACAAAATCAAGTTCCACAATTTTGAAAACAATTACCATTCTCAACTTGGTTCACAA
>NC_044920.1:14554098-14689626 GCF_003576645.1 Ipomoea triloba | reverse complement strand
ATAGAACTACATGGTAAAAAAATGGATCAAAATACCTTACCAATTTTTCCCAATAAATTTCGGAAGTTACTGCAGAATCTACCCTGATTCCTTTCACTATTTCACAAGTATAAGCTCATAACTCAGTCAGGCGTAGGCCGTGGGGGTGTGCACACTTAAGTATAGATACTCATGTCATTTTCGGGTTGGTATCAGCTTTATGGACCTAGGTGGGGCCAAACTAGGGACCATAATGATGAACCTTCGTCCAAGGGATCACGAACGAGACTTGGGGCAGGACCGTAATCCCCATGTCCAGATCTGATTTCGGTCTAGTCAAAGAAACTTGTATCCTCAATAAGGTCTCTTGCTTCTAGTCAGAAACTAAGTAACGTTTTCATAATTGAAGACAACTAGAAGTCATAATTGTGGCATTGACATATGTGA
This sequence comes from Ipomoea triloba, assembly GCF_003576645.1. Classification (NCBI taxonomy): domain Eukaryota; kingdom Viridiplantae; phylum Streptophyta; class Magnoliopsida; order Solanales; family Convolvulaceae; genus Ipomoea; species Ipomoea triloba. Next base: position 14,689,200 of record NC_044920.1, on the reverse strand, counting down.
TAGACAGGGATAGTTCTGAAAACCTATCCTGTATGAAAAGAAATCAAAGGCAACCTAGTTTGATGAACTACGAAGTTTGATAAGGAAATGTGTTGTGACTTATATACTCATTATATGCTTGTGATTATATGGCATTAATTGTTGATTGCAGTAATGAAAGGCATGGACACCATATTTGGTAATGTGTATTTACCTTTATGAAATATTTGTCAAAACTTTTACCTGATGGAAGTGACAAATGGATTACCTTACTTAGCCGTCGTGCTAACTACACTTCACCGTGTACGTCATTTCAGATGTCATCCAGTGAGGGATCCTGTAGCCCGGCAAACACTCCTGATCATGTTTGCTCGGGACCTACTTTTGTTGGTCAGACTTTGCATGACACGTCGGGCAGAGACCCGTATTCTCCACCCTATTCTCAAGGCTACTCTCCAGGCTATACTCCAGCATCCCCTGACTATACTCCAGCAACCCCAGTCAGCCCAGTAAATATCTTTTGGTAACCTTAGTTTTGGCTGACTCTAGTCTGTTAGGTTGTGGAGGACCCGGAGTTTGTAATAACAGCCGTCGGGCAAATTCTTATAAATACCTTTTGATATTAATATATATGCCTAAAATATTATATTTTGATGTTTGGGGTGTTGATGTTGAGTGTGTTTCTTTTAGCCTGTGCACTTAGAGTGGAAGTTTTATCAAAGAGGTGATAGGCTTCACTCTAAGTGTGGCGGTAGCACCCAGTTTACTGCTGTAAGATGTAAGCTTCCGTAGCGTTATATTACGCATATTGTAATAGTTGTCGGAGCAGAAATTGGGGTGTTACAAAAACTTCTAACGAGAGTGTGGAAGATGTTTTTAAGGTATTCTACAGCCAAAGGGATGACTTAAGGCCAAAACTGAGCAGAAAATGAAGAAACCGTGAAGTAGGAGCCTCCCACGCAGCCTCACACGCGTGTGGAGGGGCGTGGAAACATTCCAGTAACTCCCCACGACCTCCACCACGCGTGTGGGAGGAAAATGACCAAAGAACGTCGCGTACGAGGTCGCGTACGAGCGTACGTGACCTAGATCTGCACTATATAAAGAAGCTTTGGCGGAAATCAAAGGGGAAGCAGCCTTAGGATAGTTTTAGATCTAAATTTCTTTTAGGGTTTTCTCCCCTTTGGGGAAAATTCCTTTCCTTTTAGTTTAGATTAGATTGAAGATCAAGATAGAGGATTGAATTTCAAGAACAAGATTGTATAGATCCCCTTTCTAAGGGTGGTAATCATTCTCTCCATTATCTAATCTTATACTTGTTTCTTTGTTATTTCCTTTCTTGTTCTTGTTTCTTTATAATGTTAGAGTAGATTAGAAAGGGGATTGGTGGCCCCAAGGTTAATCTATGTGGATGTTTGATATAAATTGCTAGATTAAATGTGAGCTTTTTGATTGTTGGATGATGATCTTGTGTGGATGATGTTTATTGATGATTTGTGCCTAAGTGTGCACCTTAGGTAGAAAATTCAAAGGAAGTGAGTGTGTGCGCGATAGCGGCCACTCACGAGTCTCACTCACCCACATCTCCGCTCTTAGTCCGAAAGGACAAGATCCAAGAGGAGTGGTAGACAAAGTGTTCGATGAAATGCCCCAACCGAATGAGGATGTGGGAGTCCAAAGTGTGACGCCACTTGGTGATGTGCCATAAACTCCTTAGTCTATTTCACATCTCTAGCTCACGAAACCATCCAAAGATAAACCACATAGAGAGACCTAAAGCCCCGATCTCCACCTTTCCATTTATTTTCATCACAACCACTATCAACCTTACCCTCTTTTACCAATGAATCCAACCCTTAGCAAATCTTGTAACTCTTTTCCTTCAACCTCTTAGATGCCAACACACTAATTCGATTCCCATTCGCCATCCTTGAGAGACACGACACTCGGGGAGTCTCGACTCTTCGTTTTACCACCTTCACATTCACTCCCACTAAAACCACAACATCAATGGTGCCACTTGTTTTTTAGTATCTTTTGCTTTTTTAGGTGCTTTTATTCATTTAGGTGATTCACACGCATACATGGTACTGTGCTTTGGTGTGTGCATGCATTTGTTACTTCCATTGTGTGCATAAATATGACATTCGTGGGAGTTTGGCGTATGTGAATTTCAGTGTGCTTCATATTTTCTTGAGTGTTGGTTGGTTGCCGCAGGTAAAAAACCCAAGGCAACCCATTCAAACACCAGTGCTTCGGGGGTATCTAATGATGACGATGATTTTGTAGCGCCACCTTTGGCGTCCCTTTCAAGGCAACAACACCCTGTGGGCAATGCCCTCGATTTTGTACTCACTACGGAGGAGGCTACTAGGTTTCCTCAGGTGAAAACAAGGGCACCGTCTACAGTATTAGTTGACGCGTTGAAGAACTTGAGCTCTCAACAAAAGTTTGACATTCGGGAGCTTGGCTTTGGGGCTTTGTTGGAGTTAAAGGTTGATGATACTCCACCGCGGCTTTTGCGTTGGTTACTCTCTAATTTTGATCCCTAGACGAGGACATTTGAACTTGGTGGTGAGAGGTCGTTGGTGGTAGATGAGGGGGATGTTGAGTTGATATTGAGTTTTCCTCGTGCGCGTGTTGACATGGTTAAATGAGATACTAAACTTTCATTTTTTAAAAGTATATTATTTGAGCATTGAAAGTAAATTATTTTATATATTATCATATATATATATATATATATATAAAGACAGATTGCAGCCACGACAAGAAAAAAGCACATAGATAAAATTTCTGTTGTTGAAGCTATATGAGGCAAAATTTCTGTTGTTGCAACCGGTGTTGTTAAAAGTCACTCACATAGACAACGGTTTTTAACCGTTTTCTTTTGTAGAAAAGACAACGGTTTTTAACCGTTATCTATTGAGTGTTGTTGAAACCGGTGTTGTTAAAAGTCATGCACATAGACAACGAGCGGTTTTTAACCGTTGTCTTTTCTAGAAAAGAGAATGATTTTTTAACCGTTGTCTATTAAGTGTTGTTGAAATTGGTGTTGTTAAAAGTCGCGCACATAAACAATGGTTTTTAACCGTTGTCTTTTCTAGAAAAGACACGATTTTTAACCGTTTTCTATTGAGTGTTGTTAAAAGTCACGCACATAAACAACCATTGTCTATTGTGTGTTGTTCAAACAAGCGTTGTTGAAAGTCACGGTGATAGACAACGGTTTTTAACCGTTGTTTTAGATATATAAAACAAACGTTAAAAACCGTTGTTCTCACATTTATAGACAACGATTTTAAACTGTTGTTTTATACCTTGTTTTGATTTCTTCCACCTCTGCCCTCGCCGCTTTTGCCTGCGCCAGTCGTCGCCTCCGCCTCTGCCCTCGCCGCACCCCTCCTCTGCCTCGCTGCCTGCCCTCGCCTTGCTCGCCTCTGCCTCGGTGCGGCAGCCTCTGCCTTTTGGTCTCTGCTAACTGCTGCGACGTAACCACACATGCACACATGTCTGCAAGAGAACGAGGATTGAGGAGATATAAGATTGAAGAATGAAAAGAAAACTTAAAATTTTGTCCAAAATCTTGTAAATAGATAAATTAAATTGGGACCCCAAATTAAAACAGTATTATTACAGAATATTAATTTTATTATCATTATTAATACATATAAGGGCATATAGGTATTTACACTCATTATTCTCATAATTTTAGAACTCTATGTTCATAAGTTTAGAACTCCGCGTTCATAATTTTATAACTCTATGTTCACAATTTTTGAACTCTATATTCATAATTTTTCAACTATATATTCACAATTACAAAACAATATATATGTTCACAATAACATAACTCTATATATGTTCACAATTTTATAACTCTATACATGTTCACAATTTTATAACTCTATGTTCTTACAATTTCAGAACTCTATATTTAATAGCATCACACAATTTTTGAATCAATATAACAAAATTGTGAATAGAATTCAAAAATTGTGAACATACATGGAAAGACAATGTTTTAAAAAATCGTTATCTTTGTAGTGTATTGTGTATTTAAGTGTGCTTAAAGACAACACTTATAACGATCATATGCTCATCTCAGATAGACTTTGGATAATAAATTATGGGCCATAAAACAAATTTTAAATTAAAATTTGTATCAAACTAATTCTTTTGAAAGTCTTTGGCCTAAAATATTAAGGATTGAAAATAAACTTTTATTTTCAAAAATATTTTATTAAAATAGGAATTGTTTAAAATATCGGGGTATCACACCATAAGGGTTTTTCTTTCCCTTCCATAGAATCTTCGAACACAACAAGACAAATTTATTAGCATAGCCGATAATCCCACAAAGAAAACAAAATGATGGCAAACGTTCGTAGCGAAGACAGTCTTCGTTGAAACTTGAATGGCAATCTTGGATCGGACAGTGACATGGACATTCGGGGAATCAACACCTTTGTTCATTTGTTACCAACAGTCATTATCTCGTCTTCAATAACATGGTCTGCTAATAACTTAGTGATTATTAGTCTACTACCATTGCACAAACCAACAGAACCAACAGAATGGTCAATATTTCTTATCAACATGACCGGTGAACTAATTTTCAAAGTCAATGTATGTCTTGGTACACCTAAAACTCTAATTCCTGAACTGAAAGGATTTCTGGACACTACTTTTAAAATCAAGGACCTAGGGTCACTTGGTTACTTTCTGGGAATAGAGATAAAATCATCAGCTGTAGGGCTTAACATCTGCCAAAGGAAACATGCCCTTGATATTCTAGAGGAAGCTGGATTTTTGGGCTCTAAACCGTCAAAACACTCCCATGGCACAAGGCTTAAAACTAAATCACGGTGATGGTACTCCTCTTGAAGATGCCAGCAGCTACAGAAGATTGATTGGCAGACACACACGACATACACCTCATTTGCCATCTAGCAACTAAGTCAATTTGTTGATGCTCCCCAGACATACACCTCTCAGCAGCACATAATGTGCTACGTTATATCAAGAGCTCACCCGGCCAAGGTCTCTTGTATCCTGCAAACACGGAATTACAACTCAAAGTTTTCTTCGATTCCGACTGGGCCACTTGCTCTGAAACCAGAAAATCCATTACTAGTTATTATGTGTTCTTAGGACCTGCTTTGATAGCGTGGAGATCCAAGAAGCAGGCGACCGTGTCCAGGTTTTCCTCCGAGGCCGAATACCATGCAATGGCTGACGCCGTGTGTGAGATACAGTGGTTGACATATCTGCTCCACGATTTGCAGGCTGAAACAACAAAATCGCAACATTAGTTTGTGATAATAAATCGGCCATGGCCATTGCGGAGAATCACGTTTTTCACCAGCGTACTAAACACAGCAACATTGACTGCCATATTGTGCATGAAAAATTATGACAGTGGTTGATCAAGCTTCTTTCCGTCTCTTCTTTGAATAAGGTGGCCGACGGGTTCACCAAGAAAAATTTAGTTAGTATTATTATTGATTTATGATTAGTTAGTACATTAAAATTGAATTTAGGGTTGATATATTAATGTTTAATTTAGGATTTATCTTGCCACTCAGTCATGATCTTCATTATTAATTAAAAAGCTAACCTTCTTGTCTTTGTGTCTGCGCAATTAAGTAGCTTTAAATAGTCTAACTTACTGGAGCTGAGGTCAAATTGTTTAAAAGAAGAGAATAGATTTTCCCTCTTTTACAAGATTGTTATGACAAGATATATTTAGGCCCTTTTTGATAAATGGCTGTTGGCTGATTGGGTTGGCTGTTTGGGTTAGAATGAATGATTTATTGATAATATTGGCTGATTGTAGAAAGTTGTTTGATAAATTAGCTGTTAGCTAATAGTTGTTTGGTATAGGCCCTGTTTGGTAAATAATCAGCCTATCAACCAATTTTGGCTTATTTGATCACTATTAGTTGTTTGGTTAATAAGCTTTTTGTAACTCTAAAATACTAAAATTCAAAAGGCTACTCAAAGTAGCATTTTCAATTAGCTTTTTGAGAAAAAAAATTATACCAAACAGCTATCAGCTAACAGCCAACCCAATCAGCCAACTTTTTACAATCAGCTAATGTTATTAACAAATCATACCTTCTAACCCAAACAGCCAATCCAATCAGCCAACAACCATTTACCAAACAGGACCATAATTTCTTTTCTCAAAAAGCTAATTGAAAAGGCTGCTTTGAGTAGCCTTTTGAATTTTAGCATTTTGGAGTTACAAAAAGCTTATTAACCAAACAACTAATAGTGGTCAAATAAGCCAAAATTGACAGATAGATTGATTATTTACCAAACAGGGCCTTAGTAGTTTTCAAATTTGTTATTATTAATTAGTTCCTGAATATGTTTAGTTATTTATAACCATTAATGTGAGAGTACCATTTCTTAAAAAAATGTACGTCTGTAATCTTTCTGTCGAAAGTGATAATATCTTGTTATTTCATTATGAGAGATTTAATATAATGGACTGCATGAGTGACTTAACCACACTTTTGATCCATGTATTTCTCATTACATGAGAGATTTAATATCTCCACATTATTTTGGAAAAGTATATTATGAGATAAATGATAAAAACCCAAGCCTATATTTTTCGGGGTGAAATGGAACTTACTTAGCTTATGCTAATTTTGGGATATACACCCCTTCGTTTTTGTGTTAAAATGATTTTTGCAGGTGAACATGAATAGGATGGAAGTGAGGTTGAGATTAGTCCATTTGAGGAGTAGGCATTTGGAGGATTTTATTATTTGGAGGAAATTTTGGTTGTATAATTACTTCCTTGTATTAAGTTGGACATTGGATGTATTTTGATGTTGTAAGTTTAGCCTGTTCACTTAGAGTGGAGTTTGTCAAAGAGGTGATAGAATTCACTCTAGGTGTGGCGGTAACACCCATTTTCTGCTGGTTAGATGTGTAAGCTTCCGCGATATATTATTAGTGATTTTGTAATAAATTTAAGATGTGAAAATTGGGGTGTTACATGAGGGCTCTACTTCAATGGATTGGGAGGCATCTCAAGCTTTCCAAAGGCAGCTCCATGATGAACATACGACATTTTGGCGCGAGCAGCGAGCATGGCAAGAGGGGCAGTTCACATCCATATCTGCATGGCAGGATAGCCAAAATGAAGAGCTTCTTCGTACACGAAGAGCAGTTGAGGAAAATGCCAGGATGATTCAGGAGCTTCAAGCTCAATTTGCAAGGCAGTTCAATCCTCCATCCTTCGGCAATCAGTGATGCCACCCTCATCCACTCTCGATCTTGATCTTGATTCGTGAAAATGCAGTCTGAACAACATTGGTTACCAAGGGGTTGTTTGTCCCATTCAAAACTTTAGGTTCCCTACGCGTGGGGTTCCGCTTTATTTACTTTACTTTATTTTTATTTCGCTTTATGTTTTATGCTTTTTATGTTTAAATTGCTTTACTTTTCATGCACTTAAATAATTGCTAGTTTACTTGAATAACTTTTGCTTTATTTCATATTTAAATCCTTAATTATCTATGTTTATGTTTTCTTATTATTATCTTGCTTTTATATTCTATCAAGTTTATAATAATTGAATAGTTCTCCCAAACCCTTTTGTATATTGTGTCTGTATTTCTTTTGTATAGAGCATTGATAATGGCAGCCGACCTATGATGGAAGCTAAAGTGTGGAAAGAGGGATGCATACTTGGTTTATCCTCTTATCCCTTTTCTATTTTAAGCCCCTTTTTTTATCTTTAAAGTGTGGAAAATTTGTTTATACAGCTTTGTGTATGCTTATCTGCTTAGACTAGGAAACTTGGAGCTCTTGGGAATGATAAACGGGTGTATTTGCAATGTGAAAAGAGAGTTATTATTTGTGTTATCCAGAGAGAATTTTGACTAGATGCCAAAAGTTTTTTATTCTTGAAATATCTCTGAGGAAGTTACTTTTCGCACCCATGAGAGTGTTTAGAGCCAAATACGTTTATATTCTTGCCTGCTTGCATGATGTTTGCCTCTTATTTACGTAGGACTTTAGTCAAGGATCTCTCGAAGTGGGAGTGTGCACTTTTTGATTTGAGAAAGATAAAATTTAGCGAGGCCCGGAATTGAACTAACCTTGGTAGGGCATGGGGAAAAAGGTGAGCCTATTGGTAAGCTTAAAGAGAGAAAAATCCCTTAATCCCAAACAGAAAAAAGGCATGAGGGGTTGACATGGAGAAAAGTTGAAAAGGCAAAAGGCAAATCACCGAGATTAAAAATTGAGGAAAGCCAATTCGCTGGGTTGTGTTCAACCATAGTCTTCGGTGAGCAAAAAGCTTTATCTAGAGTCAGTTGTTCACATAAAAGGATCCCAGGAATTGAGAAAATAAGAGATGAGGTGAGCCGCTTCGCTAGGATTCGGGTACCCATTGCACTGTCTTCGAAAAAGCATGGAGCTCCATGTGAAGTCGGGTGGCTCGATGACATTTTCCTAGGAAGTGAGAAGAAAAGAGGAACCGCACTAAGCCAAAAGCGGTGAGTGGTCCATGCCCCTACCCTCACTTATTTTATCACTGGGCTTTGGCGTCTAAGGGTGGAAAGGTTGATTAACTAGTGCACATCATTCCCACTAGTGGGATCGGCTAGAGGCCCTAATTAAATGAAAGGTGAACCAGAATTTTGGAATTGCATGCTTGCGAATGGTGTGAGAAGTGTGATCCTTTGTTTTAATTGTTTATCTACGAAAGGTTTTTACTTCCCGAAAATATTTCTTGAGTTGATGACATCTTACCAAAATCCTTTGCAGATAACACAAGATTTCTTCCATTTCAATAGTCTTAAACTCCCACCATTTTGATTTGCCAAGAGCTTTGTTTTGTATAAGATGGTATCTCGGAAGCTTATGTGCTTAATAGTAGATTGTCTTGCTTGAGGGCAAGCAAGAAGTAAAGTGTGCAAACTTGATAAGCCTCCAAGATACCCATAGTTTGAGTACATATTAGGGTGTTTTGCCACGTCTTTAGTATCCTTACATGAAAAATTGTGATCAAATATGCTTTAAATTCACTAACCAACACGCAAAGCTACTTTTAGCATAAATTGAGGTGATACAGGAGTCCCGGGAGCCAATAGGAACGAAAACCGAGCTTAAGGAACGAACCAGGCAAGACTGGAGCCCCGAAGGACTCAAGAAGACCTCCACACGCGTGGCGGTGCGCGTGGCGACGATCTAGTAGCCATCCACGCACGGCCACACGCGTGTGGAGGGGCGTAGAGACGGCAATGCGCGAACCTTTCCCTAGGGCTACTTTTCTGAGACTATTTAAACTCCCTTGATAGATTTTCAGAGGAGGCTTCTTCTTTTCCCAATTTTAAGTTCTTCCTTTCCCAATTTTGGGATTCACTTTAGATAATTTCTAGGAGTAGTTTAGATAATTCTCATTGTAGAAGATAACAAGCTTGGATTGAAGGATCACTTCAACTCTAGGTGATTTCTATTACATTTCTAATCTATTTTACTATTTTGTTCTTGGATTGAAGTAGCTATTGCCTTGAATTTCTTATCATGAGTGGCTAGTTTAAGAGTTTATTACCGAAATGGTCCCTCGACTATTGTGAAATTACCAATTTGGTCCTCAACAATTTTTTGTACCCAATTAAGTCTCTCGACTTTGAAAATTTTAACCAATTTGGTCCTCTGTTTATTTTTCCGTTAAAGTTGGGATCAAATTGGTAATTTTGCTATAATCAAGGGACCAAATTGGTAATTTTTCTATAGTGAAGGGACCAAATTGGTAGTTAATTTTTCACTGAAATGGTCCCTTGACTATGGCAAAATTACCAATTTGGTCCCTTGACTATAGCAAAATTACCAATTTAGTCCCGATTTTAACGGCAAAATAAATAGAGGACCAAATTGGTTAAAATTTTCAAAGTCGAGGGACTTAATTGGGCACAAAAAATTATCGAGGACCAAATTGGTAATTTCGCAATAGTCGAGGGACCATTTCGGTAATAAACTGCTAGTTTAATCTAGGGATTTGGATTGTGTGAAGATATGTTGCTAGTGTGATGATCTTATATCTATTTTTGGATCTAAATTCTTGGATTGTTGGGTTATCTATTCTTGTCTATTGATTGTTGTTTTGATGATATCTTGTTTGGATTTGGCCAATCTAGATGAGAGATTGAGCTCTTGATCTTTCATGTCTTTGATTAGAGTTACGTTAGGGTTGAAGCTTTGTAACAATCATAGATCCTATGGACTTCTTAAGAATAGTAGGAAAGTGTGTAGCTAAAGTGTTTGATAAAATGTCTCTTAGAACTTTGGATGCTTGAAGGCATTCCTAAGTCCAAGAAGCCTTAGTACACAAAGGTGGAAAAGGACTAAGAACACACACTCTTGAATAGCCAACATCTTTGTCTTGTTTATCCCATACCTTAGACGCACTAGGATGCAACATAGATGAGCACTATCCAATCTCTACCTCCTTACATACTTTTCAATCTTATTTACTTTACCCCTTTTCCTCTAACAAACTTTATGAACTCTTACACTCTCAACTCGTCATTCACTACGCTCAAATCTATTACATGACTCAATCACGTGAACACTCGAACACTTGAGACATCTTCACGTCCTTCCTTCGAGACCGACACTCGGGGAGTCATTGACTTTCCGTTTTAACACACACATATCTTTTGACAGCTCAACCCTACGTAAAACCGCAATCGTCATGCGGATTCCAAGTATAGATATATTTAGTAGTTTTCAAGTTGTTATTATTAGTTCCTGAATATGTTTAGTTATTTATAACCATTAATGTGAGAGTACCATTTCTTAACAAAATGTACGTCTATAATCTTTCTGTCGAAAGTGATAATATCTTGTTATTTCATTGTGAGAGATTTAATATAATGGACTGCATGAGTGACTTAACCACACTTTTGATCCATGTATTTCTCTTTACAAATTGTGCAGAACCTATCTGGCCACACAAGTCCAGTAGAGGTTGTAGCTTTTGATTCAGCAGAGATTTTAGTGGCTGCTGGATCTTCATCTAGGTTAATTAGTTGTGGGATCTGGAAGATGCATTATTAAGTAAGATTGCCTTTCAAATTAGGTTCTTCAGTGCATGTGTCTATTATTTCTGCAAGTATGAGCTTAAAAAACTGCAACTTAACTTAATGTCTATTATTCTTGTAGTGTAGTGATTCACAAGTTTAGTGGGCATAGATCCTATAAACTGCTCTTGAATTTCATCTAGTTGGTGAACTTTTTGCTTCTGGTTCTATGGACACTAATCTGAAGATATGGGATATAAGAAACAAAGGATGCACACCGCACCTACAAAGGGCACACCCGGGAGTTAGTACCATATATAAGATTTCCTACTTGAAACCCAATAGATTGTGTGTATATGCATGTATTTGATACTGTTGATAACGTGTAACACTTTAGAATGCTATACATTTGTTATTGTTATTGGGTTTTAGTTTTTTAATATAATATATTTTGCAATTATACTATTGAAGTATTATATTATAGATATAATAATTGAGTCATTTCCATTTTTGGTCCTACTATTATTGGGGCATTGCCAATTTTAGTCCACTTCATTAATTTTTGTCACATTGCGGCCAGTCTTATTTAGTCCTTGCCACTTTTAGTCCACCGCTAAAATTTTTGTCAAATAATAACCGCCCAAAACATGAGTATTTTGATCTTTTCATGCTTTGATCACCTCCTCTACCCTTTGTAGTGGTTTTCCTTACACATTTTCATCCAATGAAGAGTTCCGGCGAAAGTCATGAGTTTGCAATGTGGCTCACATGGCTTTCGTCGGACCTCTTCATTGGATGAAAATGTGTAAGGAAAACCACTACAAAGAGTCAAAGAGATGACCAAAGCATGAAAAGACCAAAGATACCCCTGTTTTGGATGGTCATTTGACGAAAATTTTAACGGTGGACTAAAAGTGGGAAAGACTAAATAAAACTGGCCACATTGTGGCAAAAATTAATGAAGTAGACTAAAATTGGCAATGCCCCAATAACAGTAGGACCAAAAATGTAGCAAAAAAAATCTTAGCAAATCCGTAGCTAAATACCTGCTAACAATAAAGAATAGCAACAAAATAGCGATGGAAGTATCCGTCGTTAAATTTAGTGATGGAAATTCTATCGCTATTCCCTTGCAAGTTTCGTCCTCCAAATCGTCGTGGGAAAGAAAATAACGACGGACTTTTTTTTGTTTAGCGACGAAAATATTTGGCGCTAAAATTAGCAACGAAAATATCCGTCGCTAAAATTAGCAACAGACTTGTAACTGGTCGCAAAAATTTAGCGACAGAAAATTTCGTCACAAATCCGTTGCTCAAGTGAATAGCGACGGATTTTTACCTTTTAACGAGGGAATTGTCCGTCACTATTTTTGCATTTTTTTGCAGTGATGTATAGATAAAATTATGGTAATATAAAAATAATAAAAACATTCCATATGATTTAAGATTTTCCTACCAACAGTTGGAAGGAAAATAACAAAATATAATGAGTTTTCCGTCCAATGTTCGTCAGAATTTTCGACTCACACACGTATAGTAGTTGGACAGAAATTCTCATGTTTTAAGAATGGTAGGTTATTCTTTGGAATTTCCGTCCAACTTTTGTTCATTGGACGCTATTTCCGACCAAAAATTGTAATTGGACGAAATTTCTGACAATGGTGATTTCGAACCTTCCTTTTGGTCGGTATGTTTGACGGAAACCTTGTTTCCCACCAATATATCACGTTTTCTGTCTAACGGAGAATGTGAGATTTCCAGCCAGATCGATTCTAAATTATTGTTCTAGGAACGTGAGGAAAATCATCTTGAAATTCTTGAGTTGATAATGTTTAATTTGTCAATTCAATTAAGTTTTATCCTATAATTTGTGTTGAGACTAGTTGTGTTGAATCTGACCAATTCTAAACATTAATTAGTCTGTTTGAAGGAATTAATTGAGTATACCGAATGCCTGTTAATTTCATGCTCAGTAGGATGAAAAGATAAGCAATTTGATTGTCTTATTTAATTGTTTATTTTGGTTCACAACCGGGGTATTCCGTAAATTCTTTTAGGCATATAAATTTTAATTGTTTGAATAAATAATGTCTTAAGCATATGATGAACTGTTAAAACACCTGACTTAATTTAATCTTCCTTATTTATTTAGTTAATTATTCCATTATGCTTTTTGAAATTTTAATCACAAAAATAAACGAATCAAAATTTGAAAATTTTTACTTTCTCGTGAGAGGCATACCCTTGGTGCAAATTTTATTGTGGACCGCGCAATCAAAATGACGTCGTTTTGATTAATAAAAACAAACGGATGAAACGGTCTTCGTTCCGCGCAACTGCAGTTCCCTTTCAACACAATTGCAGTATCAGTTCAACACAATTGCAGTTCCAGACGGATGAAACGGCCTTCGTTCCGCGCAACTACATTTTTCTTTCAACACAACTACAATATCAGTTCAACACAACTACAATATCATGACCATGGTTCACCGTATAACAACCATACCCTTGGAGTATATACACAGGCTAAGCAATAATGCAATATATTAATTAAAGAGAAATATTATAAAATGTTGACACGTGATTTTTTGTTTTTTTTTTTTGATTTTTTTAGTACCCACGTGATTTTAAATATTCTCAAATTAACTAATGATGAAAGTGAGCAAGTTATACGCCCACACTTCATACTGCGTAATTAAACAATAATACTCCACGTTTTTTTACGCATTTTTTGTTTCTTAATTTGTCATCATCATTTCCCACAAAGGCTTTTTATAGCACACAGTTATTGACAGGCTCGAGCACGCAAATACTATAAATAGGAAGCAACCTCCGACAACATACATGTAAAACAGAATCTGTTTCTTTGTTGTTCTCCTACTTAGCTTCTTCCCCTCTCTCTCTCTCTCTCTTCTTCTCTTACCAGAAATGGCTGCCAATTCCCAACTCCTATCAGCTCTTCCATCAAACCAAACTCCAATGGATGAAGTTACTCGTCGCTCTGCAAATTTTCATCCAACCATTTGGGGAGATTACTTCCTTACTTATGCTTCTCAGCCCATGGTAACCTACATACACTTTTAGTCTTTAAAATTAAACGATAAATTAATTAGTCTCCCGTTTTACCTTTCATATTTACTATTAATTGGTCAAACAAACTACTTTTTTTTTGTTTATTTATTTAGATTAAATAGTACTTTTATGTAGTTTTTAAATATATAAATTTTGCATAGGAAAATTCTTATTTAATGTTTCTACCCAACTTGTCACTCTAATCTTTATGTGACTTAGTTCTAATTGGTTTGCTTTTCCTTTTATTTCATATTTTAACCAATTAAAACATGTCACATTAAGGATCTAGAATGTCATGTTTGTGAGTGGTAAATATAGGGCCACTAAACATGGTATTTTTGTATATTAATACTAAACTTAATATTATTATTACGAGAAGTTAAAAATAACTCTAGTCAAATCTCGTTAATTGGATCAGACATATAAATTAGAATTGAGGGAGTAATATATAAAGCAGAAATATATTCTATTGCGTAATTAGTATGAAAATTAGAAAACAGTGTTTGTTGGTCTGATATGCTCTTAAATTGTATAATAGACTGTCTTTTCTGTAAAGAATAATAGTTAAATTTCATTATCATTCTCGGTAAATTAATCTCCTTCTCACCCACTCACCTATTTCTTTCTCCCTATTGGTTATATTTTTACAGACCTAATACTCATCATACATGGGTTATTAGATCAAGTACTTATTTATGTGTCAAAGTAGCATAAATTATTGATTGTTGAATTGCATTTTTTTTGGGAGATGTGAACTCAGGACCTTTGACATGGATAGACTCTGATACGAAATTGAAACATATGGCCCATCCCAATTAAAAACATATATATAAGTTAATAGTTGGGCTGAATTGCTAGCTAATTTATGTTTATATATTATATGCGGGTACTAAATAGTCTATCTATTTCCAGCTTAAATTAGCTTTGATTGATGTCAGTAATATTATATTTTTAAAGAAAATAAATTGTTGTATACACAGGAAGTGGATACACAAGATTTGCTAGAGCATCAAAAATTGAAAGAAGAGATAAAGAACATGCTCGTGGAAGTCCCAAACATTTCTTCCCAAAAATTGGACTTGATTAACAAGATCCAACGTTTAGGAGTGTGTTATCAATTTGAAAATGAGATTGACGCTTCATTGGAATATATATTCAAGGCATATGATGATTTCAATGATGGGGAAGATGAGAATGATCTTTATGTTGTCTCTTTGCGCTTTCGACTGCTTAGACAAGATGGCTATCACTTATTAGCAAGTGAGTATAGAATAAAATTAAATACTACTAACAAAATAGTTATATGCATGAAATAATATATAGAATAAACTGGTAAGATTATATACAATCAAGTTCTAAAGTTTGAAGTAATACATTTTTAACTCTGCATTAATATTTTAACAGATGTGTTTGAAAAGTTCAAGGACGGTAATGGAAAGTTCAAAGAATTGTTGACGAAGAATGTACAAGCAATGTTGAGCTTGTACGAAGCATCACATCTTAGAGTGCATGGGGAGCAGATTTTGGAGGAAGCACTAACATTTACCACTTCTCACCTAGAATCCATGCTAGGGCTACCACACTTGAGCAATCCTCTTAGATCACAAGTGAGTGAAGCACTAAAGCAGCCAATTCGCAGGAGATTAACGAGGCTAGACGCACAAAAATTCATATCATCTTATGAACCTAATGGAACACAAGATGCTTTATTGCTGAAATTTGCAAAATTGGACTTTAACTTGCTGCAGAAGCAACATCAAAGAGAGCTAGGCAGTCTTACAAGGTAAATTTTTTTAGCTATTTCAATATTCAAGCACGCATATACTCCCTCCATCTCTCTCCCATTTAACTTGCTAGATTCTTTTCCTATTAATTATAACAATATTTTAAGGATATTGAAAATACTAGGATTATGTTTTCTTTTTGAACAAATAAATAGTATAATTTTGTAAAATTTAATTTGTATTTTCTAATTTTTATTGTCAAAATGTAGGTGGTGGAAAGGATTAGATGTCCCAAATAAACTGCCTTTTGCAAGAGATAGGTTGGTGGAATGCTACTTTTGGACATTGGGAACGTATTTTGAACCAAAATATCAGCTCGCAAGGAAATTTATTCTTAAAATCATTTCTCTAACTTCGATTATTGATGATATTTATGATGTTTATGGAACCTCTGATGAGCTCAAACTTTTCACTGATGCAGTCCAAAGGTCCAATTTTCAATTCTATCATCATTATATTCTTCAGGAATTCCAATAACCATTTTCATTTTCTTTTTGTATGATAATTGTTGCAAAACTAGGGTTCATTAAAACCATATACATATATACTTTTGCTATATACAGATGGGATGTTAGTGCTACAAATCAATTACCAGAATATATGAGGTCTACTTACATTTACCTTCTTGATACTTATGCTGAAATGGAGAAAGAGTTATCTAATGAAGGTGCATCGTATCGGGTCAACTATGCAAAAATTGAGGTACTATCGTTTTGATTTAATTCCCAATTATGGTTGTATTTTATTTAATTAGTCTTACTCTTTAGATTTGACCACATTGAAACCTTAACAATTAATTAATAAAGTTGGTTCGTTATGTATAAATTATACATTATATTAAAACTTTGATTTCCTATATGTTCAATTTTAAGATGACAAAATTAGTGGGAGCATATCATGATGAATCCAAGTGGTATAATGATGGTTGCTCTCCAACATTTGAAGAGTACATGAAGGTTGCATTGGTAACTTCAGGTTACACGATGCTAGCAACAACTTCTTTAGTAGGCATGCAAGAAGACTTTTTAACTAAAGAAGCCTTTGATTGGATGATTAGCGGACCATTAATTGTTAGAGCTTCCGAAATCGTTGGCAGATTAATGGATGACATAACTGGATATGAGGTATCAATATATATTATCCAAATTAATTTTAATTTTATGACTTTTAGTCAATTGGTTTTACAATTTAAAAATTGGTTTATTGATAATTTCTTGGCATGGTATATCAATATTCTTTACTTATTATATTCCTATTTGGAAATTTTCTCACACCAAATTTGTACCGTTTATATAGTTTGAACAACAAAGAGGACACTTTGAATCATCTGTACAAATCTTTATGAAAGAATATGGAAAATCAAAAGAAGAGACCACGACAGAGTTGCAAGAACGAGTCATCAATGCCTGGAAAGACATTAACCAAGAATGTCTTAAGCCTACTGTTTTCCCTATGCCTATACTCACCCGAATTCTCAACCTTACAAGAGTTATAGATTTGCTATACCATGATGGAGATTTGTATACACATTCTAAAACCAAGTTGAAGCAGATCATTACCTCTACGTTGGTTAATCCGATCCAGTGAATATGAAAAATGAAAAAAACTAAATTTACAAGTGTGAGTATGATGGTTTTTCTTTAATGTTTTCAGTTTTATGTTCTAGTTCGAATAAAGAGTGACTAGCAGTGTTTTTTCCCCACATTCAATGTTGTTTTCTTTATGTTGTGGTTCAAAATAAAAAGTGACATGTAATGCTATCTTAGTTGCATTGCTTTTGTTTTCAATTTTATGCTTGGGTTTAGAATAAAGAGTGGCATGTAACTATATAACATAATTTCTATGTGAGTTGCTATGTCTTCCAAAGAATAATATATGTTTGATTGACTCATCGATTCATATTTGCTACTAATAATATATAAGTGCTATACACTATTATTTAATGTTTGTAGCACAATATGACAACAAACAAATATTTGAAGTATTATGAAGTATCAAACCATATGAAAGTAGGTGTATCAAGTGTGAGCATAAATATAATATAAACATAAATGTGAAGTCCAACTATTAGCTTACGCTTTTTGTTGGATGGAGCACATGCTTTAATTTGGTATCTGCGCCACTCGTAAAAAAAAGTCACATAGGGAAATAGGACAAACAAACATATATGCTAAATACGGGATTCAATATTAGAGAATAAAATCAAGGTATACGGAACCGTAAAAAAAGTCACATAGGGAAATAAGACAAACAAACATATATGCTAAATAGGGGATTCAAGATTAGAGAATAAAATCAAGGTATACAGAAAGTGAGATGCACATAAGTGTTCAAATACTACACTCAGCTCCAACTTCTCCTTGGACTCCACTTTTGTGGTAATTCAAGCCAATTAAAGACTCCACTTTTGTGGTGATTCAAGCTCTCTTTGGACTCCACTTTTGTGGTGATTCAAGCCAAAGACTCCACATTTGTGGTGATTCAAGCCAAAGTTGTCCAAACAAGATGACAAAGCAATTATTCTCCTTTAACACCAATTACTCTCTTAGTGGCATTAAGTGTGTGAAGGTGTGACTAGTGTAAAAGACAACACTTTTGGACAAAATCGTTGTCTTTGACGCAACACTTTTATCAAAGACAACGGTTTTTATCGAACCGTTGTCTTTAGTGTGTTGTCTTTTGTGCATTTTGTCAAAAGACAACACCGCAAAGACAACGATTTTTAAAAACCGTTGTCTATGTGCATATTTTAAAAATAAAAGATAACAGTTTTATGTAACTATTGTCGTTGGTGTGTTGTCTTTAAGTGCACTTGAATACACAACACTACAAAGACAACGGTTTTTTTAAAACCGTTATCTTTGCGCAATTTTTCTTTTTAAGACAACGATTTTATTTAACCGTTGTCATTTGTGTGTTGTCTTTAAGCACATTTGAATAGACAACACTTCAAAGACAGCGGTTTTAAAAAACCACTTTCTTTGCGCACTCGTTTGTTTATTTAGACAACGGTTTGATTTAATCGTTGTCGTTGGTGTGTTGTCTTTAAATGCACTTGAATACACAATACTACAAAGACAACGACATTTAAAAACCATTGTCTTTGTGCGTTTTTTTTAAGACAATGATTTTATTTAGCCGTTGTTGTTGGTCTGATGTTATTAAACGCATTTTAATACACAACGCTTCAAAGACAATAGTTTTTTAAAATTGTTGTCTATGTGCATTCGATTTTTTTTATTAAACAACGATTTTATGTAACCATTGTCATTGATGTGTTGTCTAAGTGCAGTTGGATACACAACACTATAAAGACAACGGTTTTTTAAAATTGTTGTCTTTGCGCGTTTAATTTTTTTTAAAGACAACGATTTTGTTTAACTGTTGTCGTTTTTGTGTTGTATTTAAGCACACTTTAATAGACAACAGTTTATTAAAATCGTTGTCTTTGTGCACCCATTTTTTTTATTTAGACAATGATTTTATTTAACCAACAGATTGTATTAACGGGTTTGACTAACGGATTATATATATTAGTGTTTTGTAAAAAAATGTTTGGTAAGATTAGTTGTTTAGGTTAGCGGTTAACATGTAAAATAACCTAAAAGGGTAATAATAACAATAACAATAACAATAATAATAACAACAAAAGATACCATCAAGAAAACCCTAATGCTGCCTCCTTTTTCTCTCTAAAACCAAACGCCTTTCTCTGCTGCTCAACTCCGGCTTCCACTGCTGGCCTCCGGCCGGAGCTCTAATGGAGCTTTGAGCCGGCGGTTTTGGTCACCTTCTATGTTTGCTCTCGCTCTTTTTCCGCCCCGACCACCGTCGCAGCTCCGTCCGCCTCCGACCACCGTCACAGATCTTCTTCTTCTGTTTTCTCTTCCTTGTGTTTTCCTATTATTGTGTTTTCCTAAAGTATTTGGTGCCTCCTACCCTACCTCTCTATCTAAAACTAATTGCCCAAAGGTCTGAAATAATGAGCTTTATATAGGGGAAATAATAAGAAAAAATAATTTTTCTCAAAACGCCCTTAATTAATTAAAAAAAATATTAGAGTTGAAGACCAAACCCTCAATGGGATTAGGAAATAGTAGAGCCTTGAGGCTCTATTCCCACTTTTCCCACCGATGTGGGACGGTGGGAAACGTGGGGGAAACTCAAAGCTGCTTCCTTAATTCTTCTTCTTGTTTTTTTTTTAATTTTGATTATTATTTTATATAATTATCATTATTAAAGTTAATTCTATTTTTTTTCTAGATTTATAGATGACAGTCCACTTTTAGTCATTTTTTTGTGAGAATGAAACAACTTAAATGTTGTTAAATACAAATGTATTTCGGTATTTAATTATGAATTTTTTTTTAAAAAAAAACATAAAAAATAAAATGGGTCAACCTATTACACGACGTTGTTTATTATTATTATTATTATTATTCAACCTATTCATGCTATTATTGTTATTGTACTGTTGTTTTATTATTATTATTATTATTATTATTGTTGTTGTTGTTGTTGTTGTTGGTTTTTTTTTTTGAAGGTAAACGTAGCTATTCCATTAATTCATAACATAAAACGTTTACATCAATGATCAATGAAATAGTAAACCATTCCTTACAGTCAGACATAGAAACAACTTTTCTAACTATGCTATAGAAAACTTGAATCGCAGACTGTTTCATAACTATGAAGCTATGTTCCTTCAGGGAGCTTAAAGCTTCATCAAAGATCTGGGTCTTCATCATCATTCTTTTTTGCTCACCCAGGATAAGATCAACACTTGTTGAAACCAAACTAAACGATTTATGCTAATGAAAATGAAAAGCTCGTAAAAGTAACGAGAGGAAAAATGCTCGTGAAACTAACGAGAAGAAAACACAATAATAGAGAAAATAAAAAGTGGGTAAAGTCAAACTAGGGTGTTGGGAGTTCAAGACTACTAACACAAATGCCAATACCTACCTACTATTATTTTATTCAAAGGAAGAGAAAACAGAAGAAGACAAGAAAATTACCCTTCACAATCACCTAATTTTCAAGAAATTGACTCATTAAGCTCTAAGGAAATATCCCAAAGCATAGAGAGTAAGCCTGCACAAATGATGAGAACAATCGACCCAAGCTATACTCCTGAGTCAAATTCATTCCACAATTTCCACCTAAACACCTACTACCCACCTCCATCACAAATCCACGAAGAAAACAATACTACCTATTCCTTTGAAACACCATCCTCTTTCCCATATAATACCCGTACAAATCCTTATGATTCTATCCCACCGGCCACCGATGAAATTGAAACTCTAAAAGCAAAAATTGACGAATTCACAAGGATGGCCAAGGAGGATACGGCTAAACTAAAAACCGAAATCAAGAGCGAACTAAAAGACTATCTCGCTACCCTCCGGGAGGAAGGACTTCCATTAGAAGAGGTTGAAACGAAGATGTTGTCCATGATGGAGGAGCTTATGAAAATGAATGAGTCCCAAGCCAACTCCACCATCATAGATGACATCCCCACTTTGGAAGCCCATCCAAGGATTGTACCAGAGGTTGAAGAAGCGCAAAATGCTAGGGGAGAGGAGAGTTTTGAAGGAGTAGAGGATTGTTATGCCCCGGTGCTTGAAGAAGTTCAAATCTTCTAATTGGAAGATCAAAAGGAGGTAGAGATGGAGAGTGAGGATGAAGACATTGAGACGGTATGGGAAGATGAAGAGCCAAAGTGTGGTAAAATTCCTAATCCTTCTTGCATTAATATTCTTGAAAATCCTTGTGCTCTTATTGAAATTACCCTTGACACTTGTGTGGATGACTCCCTATGCATTAATATTTCCATTACATGTGATTATGATTGCTTTAAATTTCGGGAGGATGATTCCATGAAAAATTTTGATATATTGATTGATAATTGTAAGGATTCTATCCTGTTTGCTAATGATTATGATTGCTTTAACTTTTTGGAAGATGAATCTTTTGTCTTGGGTGAAAATGAATTGATGAGTGAGGGGGATGATGCTTCGTTCTACTCTTGTGAGAGTGAGAGTAATTTTTGGGCAGATGAGAGAAGGGAAGGAGAGGAAGGGATGATAGAAAATGATGAGATTCTCACATTTGATCTTATAGAGAAAGTTGAGTGGAGAGACTTAACTACATTCGAAAATGAAGATGGGAGTGAGGAGATATGGTTTGAAACAAATGAGAAGATCTGTAGGGGGGAAGAGAGGAAAAAGAAAAGGAAGTAGACACCATCCTAGAGGAGTTAAGGAGGGTGTTTGATGCTAGAATTTTTCCAACCATGCATTTTGTTCTTCCTTTATCTTTGTGGGTATTCAAGGATGTTTCCCATCTTGGGACATTCCTTGAAGTGAAAGTTCACGACACGCTTGGTAAGGTCCCAAAATCTGTGTGCTTCGAAGGATAGAGCACACAACGTCTGGCCAGGAGACGTTAAACCATGGCGCACTTGGGAGGCAGTCCCAACGTTATCCTTAGATTAGAACTTTATTTCTTGTTTACTTTTTCTTTTCCTTCGTTTATTAGTAGTTTTTCTTTCTTAGAATAGCCTTGCTTGAACTAACAATGCAGGTGATTTTGGTGCTAAGCCATGACAAATAAGCTAAACCGGATCAAACATGGAAGGCAAAAGCTAGGAGACAAAGAAGGTGATCAGCACTGCTGACCACGCCTGCTCACACGCGTGGTGGCAAGCGTGGAAACTTTCCAGTGCTGACTCACGAGGACCATCACGCGTGTGAGTCGCGTGGACAGGTCCTGGACAGATTCTCGTGCATTATTTTCTTTTCATCCAATTTTTCTAAGTCTCCCAGGTCTGGCCGTGCCAATAATCACAACTTTTAAGCAAATACCCAAAGGCGAGAGGATGATGAGCTGACATCTTAAAGAGAATAGATGGGGCAGTAAGCTGAAGATAAGGTTATATCTTTCTAACTTTTCTTCCAATTTTTATGAGCATATTTGCCTTGGTTCACAAAGGATGAGTCGTATGATTTTGTTATAATGGGTATAGTATTTTTAGAATATTTATTTGAAGCCCATAGTACACTCTTTAAGTGTGGAAAGATGCTTTAATGTACAATCTTTTGAGACCCTAATCCTTTTTCCTCCGTTCCTAATGGAAACATCGAGGACGATGTTCACTTTTAAGTGCGGAAAGGATTTATGCTTCTTGAAATAGTTGGTTAATTGAGTGATAAGGTATAGGAACTAGAGGGCGTGTTATTGCCAATACTATCTAGGAGGGCTCCTAACCTTATGCCAAATACGAATGTTCTAAATATGCTTTGGAAGTTACACTTGCACCAATTTGCACAATTTGACCCAAAATTGAAAATTTGTATGTGTGCTTGCATGTCTTCACCTTGTATTTTGTTTGGACCTCAGTCAAGGATCTCTCGAAGTGGGAGTGTGAACCCCTTAAGTTTTAGAAAGATAAAAATTACGAAGCCCGGAAATTGAATTAATCTTAGCAGGACATGGGGCAAAAGGTGAGCCTAAGTGAGCTTAGAGTGGAAAATCCCTAATCCCAAGAAAAAGGCATGAGGGGTTGATATATGGTGAATAGAAAAAGGCAAAGGCCACTCCTAGAGATAAAAGCAGAGGTGAGCCATCTAGTCTGGATACGGGGTAACCATTGCACCGTCTTCGAAAAAGCATGGAGATCCATTTGAAGTCGGTTACCCCGAAGAAATCCTGAAAGATGAGAAAATAGAGAGGAGGTGAGCCACTTCGCTAGGATTCAGGCACCCATCGCACTGTCTTCGAAAAAGCATGGAGCTCCATGTGAAGTCGGGTCGCCTGATAACGTTATCCTAGGAAGTGAGAAAATAGAGTGATCGCCCAAGCCATGGCGATGAGCGGTCCATGTCTCTGCCCTCAATTATTTTAACGTAAAGGGGCTTTGGCGTTAGGTTGGAAATTGGCTAAGGGGTGAACATCGTTCCCACTAGTCGGATCAGTTGGAGGCCCCTAGAAAATACAAGGTGAAACCCTATTGTCTCTTGCATGCTTGAAGGTGTGAACAAAACTTTTTATGTTATACCCATCTTTTGAGACTTAACTTCCTTAGCATATTTCCTACATTTGGTAGATAGTGTAGGGGATTTCACCTACTCAACTCCGAACACCTACACATCGCTTGAACGAATTATCCTTGGTGCTTATATGATTAGTGTTTAGAAAAGTATGCTAGCTTGAGGACAAGCAAGGTTAAAGTGTGAAACTTTGATAAGCACCAAGAATAGCTCATTTTAGGGGTCATTTAAGGGCAAGAATTGTATAGTTTATCACCCATTTCATAAGGATTTCATGCATTAAGATTCTAATGTGACCAAAACTTCTAACGAGAGTGTGGAAGATGTTTTTAAGCTATTTTACAGCTAAACGGAGGACTTAAGGCCGAAACTGAGCAGAGAATGGAGAAAACATGACGCAGGAGCCTCCCACGCAGCCTCACACGCGTGTGGAGGGGCGTGGAAACATTCCAGTAACTCCCCACGTCCTCCACACGCGTAGCGATAGTCGAAGCCTCAAGGCTCGATGGCTCGACGCGTCGAGAATAGGGTAGGAGGCACCAAATACTATCTTGCCCCTATTTTATTTCCCCTATATAAAGCTCATTATTTCAGACCTTTGGGCAATTAGTTTTAGATAGAGAGGTAGGGTAGGAGGCACCAAATACTTTAGATCTAGTTTTCCTTTCCAAATTCTTCCCCTTTGGGGAAGAAAACACTCCTTAGAATAGATTTAGTTTAGGATTTGAAGATGAAGATTGTGTAGATTCAAGCTTTCTTAGGTATAAATTCTCTTCTTTTAATATAAAGTTTGATCTTTTATATTCTTGCTTTGTTTCTTTTGCTTTGTTTTAATGTTTATTATGTTAGAGTAGATTACTTTGGGTGTGTGTGCCCTTGTTGATCTATGGATTGATGATTATAATTTATCTTATGATCTTGTGTATTGTGGGAGTATGATTGATGATTGTATGGATGATGTTGTTCAATCTTTGCTTCTATTTCCGGCCGGGGTAGTTAGTAAACCGAGTGGAAGTGAGAGTGTGCACGATAGCGACCTCTCACGAGCCCAACTCATCTATATCTCCGCTCTTAATCCGAAAGGATGAGATCCGAGAGGAGTGGTAGGCAAGTTGTTCGATAAAATGCCTCAACCGAGTGAGGATTGAGAATTTGAGTGTAACGCCACTCAATACAAAGACCGTGACTCCCTAGATCAATCCCGAAACCCAATTCCAAGCTACCTATGATGATCAATCATTTGGCTTAACTTTGGCATGCACCCCTTTCCTTTTACCTTTTGTATTTTTCTATTCCTTTTTACTTTCAAACCTTACACAACCAACCACGAACAAAACCTTCTCCTTTGATTCTTGTAACTCTTACCTTTCAACTTCCTAAATGCCACACATATTCGGTTCCCATTCGTCATCCTTGAGAGACACGACACTCGGGGAGTCTTGACTCTTCGTTTTACCACTTTCACATACACCTCCCACTAAATTACATCCTTCTGCAACTTGGCTAGATGAGGCAATTCAATAAACTTTTTTTGTGCCTATTTCCTTCAAACTCCCTTTTCTTAGAGGGAAGTAAGAAATATGAGAGGTATGACTATGGTGTAGCCCTATTCCCATAGGTGAAACACCAATTCCAAATATGTCTTGCATAATTTGTCCATAACTATGGAATAGTCAATTCAATTTTTCCCAATTCATAACAAGTTCAACATGTTGACAATAAAAAACCTAATTTATACAATTCAATTCGTATTGGATCCATACAAGGAAGTTTAAGTCTAATCCCTAGATATGCTTAACTACTCATAATTGGAATAGCAAACTAAAAAGCAATTGAAGCAATTGAACTAATACATATTGAATCCAAAACTACAAGATAAGTAAGATGCAACAATATTAAATAGAGAACTTAACTTGATTGAATTTGGCATAGTAAATCTAGAAATGGAAGTTGAATTTGTAATTACAAGTGGTAATCTTCCTCTCAATCTTCAAAATATGATGGATACAATGTAGAAAGGGCCTACGAAGGTTTTGTGTGAGAGAAATCTAGAGGAAGAACTGAAAAATTAAAAAGATAACTAAAAGTAATCGTGCCTATCTATCTATACTTGGAATCTGCACCATAATAACCACCTACAGGATGTCTGATCATGATGGAGGTCACGTCGTAAACCCCATTGTGACCAGGCCCAGTGCCTCACAGATCACCAAGGGTCACGATGACCTTCATAGCGTGAAGGTGATCGTGACCCTTTGAACGAGCTCTCAAGTCCTAGGATGTCACGTCGGTGGTTACGCCGTGACTACCAGCGTGACACCCGAACCCACAAAGTGGCCTAACAAGTCACGATGGAGATCACGGTGTGACATTCATCGTGACAAGCTAGGCCACTTTGCGAATGATTAGGTTGTCACACTAGTTGTCACAGCGAGACCATCAACGTGACACCTGATCATCCAAAAGCTGCCCAAGGCATCACGATGGAGTTCACAGCATGAACTCAACTGTGCCACCCTTTCAAGGGCACTTTTGAACGTCGCCTTCGCTCCATTGCTCCGATACTCCATGCTCTGCTTTTGACCCTTCGTTTTTTTACTATTTTGCCTTTGATATCATCCCAAATTATCCTCTTTTCAAGATCCTATATGCCTAGATCCAAACTTTCCATCCTCCAACCATAAACACATGCACAAAGCCTATTTTACCCATAATTACCTAGCATTCAGTAAAAAACTCAGCACAAATGAAGCACAATTATGAGCTATTTCATGGCTTATCATAGGGTTTGTTGTGAAAATTGGGTTTTTTATTGATATTATATTGTGTATAATTCACTACAAGAAAAATGCTCATAGACAACGGTTTTTAACCGTTGCCTATGAGGTAAAATTTCTATTGTTGAAGCCGGTGTTGTTGTAAGTCTCGCAAAAAGACAATGGTTTTTAACCGTTGTCTTTTCTAGAAAAGACAAAAATTAAAAACCGTTGTCTATTGAGTGTTCTTGAAGCCGGTGTTGTTGAAAGTCACGCAAATAGACAACGGTTTTTGACCATTCTCTTTTTTAGAAAAGACAACCGTTAAAAACCGTTGTCTATATTGAGTGTTATTGAAGCCGGTGTTGTTGTAAGTCCCGTGCAAAGACACCGGGTTTTAACAGTTGTTTTTTCTTTAAAAGACAATGGTTTTTGTTGTAAGTCCTGCGCAAAGACAACGATTTTTAACCGTTGTCTTTTCAGAAAAGACAACGATTAAAAACTGTTGTCTATTGAGTGTTACGTTGTTGAAACTAGTAATGTAAAAACGCCAAATTAATTGTTTTTTAAATTTTTGCAAACACTACATTTTGGATATGGCGTTTTAAGAAAAAATAATTTTTCTCAAAACGCCCTTAATTAATTAAAAAAAAATATTAGAGTTGAAGACCAAACCCTCAATGGGATTAGGAGGTAAGTAGTGGTGTGGAAATGGGTAAGGGTATGGAGGTGGGTAGTGATATGTTGGTGGAGGGTAAGTATAGGTGGAATGGGGGTAATAGGGATATGGTTGGGGTTGAGGATTTGTATAGGATTGTTCTCCATAGTGTGGGTAACCATGGGGATTCATTTTAGCACTTATTGGCAAGCTTCAAATGATTTGATAGAGAAAAATTCCTGCACAAAGCTTAGCCAACAACAAATATTTGCAACTAAAAGTAGTTGCAAGTGAGCACAAGATATACAACAACAAATAAGCTCACTTCTCAAACAAGTAACAAAAATAAGAAAACAATATAAACAAAAAGAAAGAAATTCAAGAACTCTTACAAATCTACTTCAAAGATGTCAACACAATTCAAGAACCGTTTGCCATCCCCGGCAACGACGCCATTTTGAAGGATGTAATTTAGTGGGAGGTGTATGTGAAGGTGGTAAAACGAAGAGTCAAGACTCCCTGAGTGTCGTGTCTCTCAAGGATAGCGAACGGGAACCGAATATGTGTGGCATTTAGGAAGTTGAAAGGTAAGAGTTACAAGAATCAAAGGGGAAGGTTTTGTTCATGGTTGGTTGTGTAAGGTTTGAAAGTAAAAAGGAATAGAAAAATACAAAAGGTAAAAGGAAAGGGGTGCATGCCAAAGTTAAGCCAAAGGATTGATCATCGTAGGTAGCTTGGAATTGGGGTTCGGGATTGATCTAGGGAGTCACGGTCTTTGTATTGAGTGGCGTTACACTCAAACTCTCAATCCTCATTCGGTTGAGACATTTTATCGAACACCTTGCCTACCACTCCTCTCGGATCTCATTCTTTCGGATTAAGAGCGGAGATATAGATGAGTTGGGCACGTGAGAGGCCGTTATCGCGCACACTCTCACTTCCACTCGGTTTACTAACTACCCCGGCCGGAAATAGAAGCAAAGATTGAACAACATCATCCATACAATCATCAATCATACTCCTACAATACACAAGATCGTAAGATAAATTATAATCATCAATCCATAGATCAACAAGGGCACACACACCCAAACTAATCTACTCTAACATAATAAACATTAAAACAAAGCAAAAGAAACAAAGCAAGAATATAAAAGATCAAACTTTATATTAAAAGAAGGGAATTTATACCTAAGAAAGCTTGAATCTACACAATCTTCATCTTCAAATCCTAAACTAAATCTATTCTAAGGAGTGTTTTCTTCCCCAAAGGGGAAGAATTTGGAAAGGAAAACTAGATCTAAAGTATTTGGTGCCTCCTACCCTACCTCTCTATCTAAAACTAATTGCCCAAAGGTCTGAAATAATGAGCTTTATATAGGGGAAATAAAATAGGGGCAAGATAGTAATTTTCGCCGCCGCAGAATTTTAGGTTTGGATCAGGGCTCTCGACGAGCCCTCAAGGAATTTTCGGAAAAATTGCTACGGCAGATTCTCCACGCGCCGAGCCTTGAGGCTTCGACTATCGCTACGCGTGTGGAAGACGTGGGGAGTTACTGGAATGTTTCCACGCCCCTCCACACGCGTGTGAGGCTGCGTGGGAGGCTCCTGCTTCATGTTTTCTCCATTCTCTGCTCAGTTTCGGCTTTAAGTCCTCCATTTAGCTGTAAAATAGCTTAAAACATCTTCCACACTCTCGTTAGAAGTTTTGGTCACATTAGAGTCTTAATGCATGAAATCCTTATGAAATGGGTGATAAACTATACAATTCTTGCCCTTAAATGACCCCTAAAATGTGCTATTCTTGGTGCTTATCAGTTGCCATGAGAATGGAACTTGGGACTAGTTGATAGTCCAATTGATCACAAGAGTGGCATTGACACTTATACCATTTCCCCAAGATTGTCATATAAAATTACATAACTTAAACATTAGACACAAAAGGGACTCTGTGCAAGGATGTTGGGTTCAAATCTCTCTTTCATCTATTATCTTTTAATAATATCTATTGGTTTGCTTTCAAACACTGTATTAACCCGTGCTTAGCCCCTCACTAACTACTTAATTACCCTTAAAGCCACTCCATGAGGACAAACATGGTTATGAATTGGGTGAAATTCAATTGACTCTGATCTTCCATAGTTATGGCCAAATTATGTAAGAGATATTTGGAATTGGTGTTTCACCTATGAGAATAGGGATACATCATAGACATACCTCTCATATTTCTTACTCACCTTTGAAAAAATGGAGTTTGAAGGAAATAAGCACACAAAGTGTTTGTTGAATTGCCTCATCTAGCCAAGTTGCCATGAGAATGCGACTTAGGACTAGTTGATAGTCCAATTGATCATGAGAGTGACATTGGCACTTATAAAATTTTCCCAAGTTTGTCATCTAGAATTACATAACATAAGCATTAGACACACAAGGGACTCTATGCGAGGATGTTGGGTTCAAATCTCTATTTCAGCTATTTTCTTTTAATTCATTTGCTATCATTATATAGGTTAAGTGAATATGCAATACTCAAATTTCTATTGTGTTGTAGAACTGCTGAGTTGGTGAACTACCACTTGGTTATTCAATATTGTATCTGGCTGATTGAAAATTGTAAATTCCTCCTAGAAATAGCAAGAAAGTCGAGCAGAAGGATTACAGCACCTTAGAATCACTATAAAAATTTTCTCTCTGTCTCTCTCTCTCATTTACTTACTGCTCTCACATACTCTTTTTCGTAGCTGTAACACCCCTTGTATTTCAAAATGTTATTTTGCTTCTACATTTAAAATTCTATGTTTTCATCATATAAATTCCCTTTTTATGTATTATTCTTGTTTTAAATTTGGGGGTGTTACAAAAATAGGGGTCGTTGGAGCTCCATACGTTTCTCGCTACTCAAGCTCAAAGCTACCCATTCGTCTATTGTTCAATGTCGATTAACCTCATCCCTGTTCACCAACAAAAATGGAAGGTCCGTCGGCGTCAGAAAACCTAATTCGCCTTTGCTTCCCCATCGATCTATTGCTCGTTGCTGTGGATAGTTCACCGAGGATAGAGGTCACTAAGAGAAGAACAGCTTGCTAAAGTTTACTGTCGTTGGTCGCCAAGCTTTGCCGCTGATTTCTTGATCGACGAAGAAGCCATAGTCTGTCGTTGCAGTTATGCTTCATTGGGAGTCTAGTTGTTGCTGATTTCTACAGGGCTATCATCGAAGCAAGAGAGAGGGACGAGGGCAGTGGTGTTTGGCAAGTCCCCTATTGCTGAAGCCTTCGCCGTCGACGAGCAAGAGGGAGACGAGAAATGATAGACGAGAGGATAAAAAATGAAAGAGGCAGTGATGAGAAAATGAAGGAAAGAATACATACATGCATGCATGCATGCACATACGCGCGCGCGCGCGCACACACACACACACACACACACATACACACATATATATATAGTCATGTTCAGGTGTGACCGCGTCTTAACGTGTGAACAGTGCAGCCTCACCACTATGTATACAGATATACTCCACTCAGTGTTAGAAAATGCACCACACAAATATGCACCGTTAGGTACACATCACCAAAAACACACCACTAGGTATGCAAATATACATCACATAGTGTCAGCAAATGCACCATTAGGGGCAGCGGAGTTATGGTGCATTATTTTGGTTGTGTGGTGTGCTTTATGGTGTTTTTGTGTACTTTCACTGTGGTGTGTTTTCTAACATTGAGTGGTGCATTTTCTAATATTGAGTGGTGTGGACCGCACCGACTGCACGGGAAGGCGCAACCACATTTGAACAGATTTCTATATATATATATATATATATATATATAATACAAACGTGTGTACAAATCTGGGCATTTATTTTTCCACCCTATGATCTTGATTTGTTTTAATTGTTTGAATTTTATTTTTGGTATTAAAGCTTCGGTGTTTTGTTTTTATTTTGGTGGGGGGGAATTATGGTGTTTTTTACGTTTATTCTCTCTCTTCTTTAATCATTCACTATTATAGTTCTCATTGTTACGCAGATCTATATCATCTATTCAACCGCACGGCCTCGGAGGCGTTGTAGCCGCTTTCGTTCCTCGCAAATGATGGTTGTTGGGGGTCGCCGGACGGGTCAAAAGGGGAGGACCACCAGGTCCAGGTTTCGACCAAGGTTTTTTCTCCTGATTTGCCTTTTTTGTTATTCTCATATTGGGACTTTGTCTCTTGGGTTGGTGAATTGTGTCGGTTCCTTATATTGTTAGTTGGTACGCTCAATGTTGTGGCGCGGGTTGGTTGGGTGTTGTCGCGATTTTGGGTGTGAAGGGCAAATTTGGGGTTTCTAGGGCTAATGGGTTTGTTCGAATTTTGGGATTTTAGCCAGTTTAGGGTTATTTTGTTCGTTTGGGGTTGGGGTTGGGAGACTTTGTGTCAATTTTGGTTACTTTTGGGATTAAATTTGATGAATGATGTCGTGTGAACTTACAATGTCGCATGTGTTCGTCTATAGCGAACATACCGTAGTCATATTCATGTTTCATAAATAAGCTTACACTATTTGTACAATTAGCCTTACTTAACTGCTTGTGTGTCTATGTAGATGTCGATAAACTGATAAACTGCCTTGAGATTGTATTGGTAAACAAATTAACTATCTGCCCCATATCTCGTGTGATTTGTTACCATTTGAATATATAGTGTTTAATGATCAGAGTGCACATCATATATTAATTTATTTAACAATTTTGAAGAGTAGAATGTAAGCAGTTTTGATAATCACAGTAATTTTAATGATATTGAATCTTCATGTGATTTTAGTATAGCAGCAATTATTAGCTTACCACTATTTGCAATACTCTTGTTTTCTTGCCATACTCATGTGTCTCTTTTTTCATTTTAATTGTTTGTCAAAGTAGATTAGTTTTACGAATTTGTAGTTTCTATGTGCATTAGCAACAATAAGTATGTGCAATGCTACTTGTTTTTTCTTTTTAAATTTATTTTCCAGCTTGCATCGACTTATTTGTATTATTAAATATGAATTCGTTCACATTTTTGTGGTGAGATGTGTGCAATGATATTTGTTGTTGTGTGCTTATTTTTTTTCTTTTGTCGGAGTAGATTAGTTTTATGAATTTGTAGTTTCTGTGTGCATTGGCATATCTAAGTGTGTGCAATGCTACTTGATTTTTCTTTTTAAATTTAGTTGAACTCCTCATATAATCTATTGAGCTTGAGGGTTTCATTGACTAGGGCAAGGTCGCACACAGAAAGGAAAATTTGGAAACAAAGAGGGAATAAACCCCCACTCAACTCCACAACTTCCTACACCATAATCTCATTGCATGGTGCTACCCTATATGCCACTTGACAACACTTGCGTGCATAGGGTGAAGTGTCAAGATAATGTGGATGTGAGTGTAAGAATAAAACGAAAAGTCTATGACTCCCCGAGTGTCGGTCTCTAAGGACGGACGTGGAGGTGTGTCAAGTGCGAATGCATTCATTCAATCGAGTCATGTGAGGAATCGAGTATGGGTGGTGAGTGTGGTGAATGGTGGTTGCGAGGTGTAAGGAATCATAAGGTAGTAACATGTGAAGGTAAAAGGTATAAGAAAACAAATATAAGCAAACAAATATAAGAAAACAAGGGATTGGATCGTGTTCGTCTATGTTGCATCCTAGTGTGTCTCAAGCAAAGGATAAACATAGCAATGATGTTGGCTATTCAAGAGTGTGTCTTCTTAGTCCTTTTCCACCTCTGTGTACTAGGGCTTCTTAGACTTAGGAGTGCCTTTTAGCAACCAAAGTTCTAAGAGACATTTAATCAAACACCTTAGCTACACACTTTCCTACTATTTCAAATATGAAGTCCATAGGATCTATGATTGCCACAAAGCTTCAATCTCAACTCTAATCAAACCATGATAGAGTCAAGAACTCAATCTCTCAATAGATTGGCCAAATCCATACAAGATCTCATCAAAACAACAATCAATACAGAAGAATAGGAAT
The DNA here is from genome assembly GCF_003576645.1 of Ipomoea triloba. Lineage (NCBI taxonomy): Eukaryota > Viridiplantae > Streptophyta > Magnoliopsida > Solanales > Convolvulaceae > Ipomoea > Ipomoea triloba. The sequence continues at coordinate 14,655,847 of NC_044920.1, read as the reverse complement.
TCCAACAAACAAAGCAATTGAATCCAATATAAGAAATAAGATCATCACACTAGCAACATATCTTCACACAATCCAAACCCTAGATCAAACTAGCCACACATAATCAAGAATTCAAGAGCAATAGCTAATTCAATCTAAGAACAAGATAACAAAAATAGATAAGATTGTAATAGAGATCACCTAGTAAATGAAATGGTTTCTTCAATCCAAGCTTCAAGTCTTCATTTACAAGGAGAAATTGCAAGACTAAACTATCCTAAAAACTAAGATATGAAGAAGAAAATGGAAAATGGAACTTGGGAAAGTCGGACCTCCTTTGAAATTCAATCAAGTTGTCTTAAATAGTCTCCGAAATTTCACCCTAGAAACATTTCCGCGTAGTGCTCCGTCCACGCCACCTACACGCGTGAAGGCTGGCCTGGACAGCTACTGGAAAGCTGCCACGCCACCTTCACGCGTGTAGGCACCTTTCCGGGTCCTTCGGGGCTCCTGTTTTGCTCGGTTTGCTCGTTTCGTTCGTTCCTTGTTCCGAATGGCTCCCGGGACCTCTGAATTGTCTCAAATTATACCAAAGGTAGCTTTGTGTGTGGTTAATGAATTTTAAAGCACAAAATCTCACAAGATTATCATATAAGGATGCTAAGAATGCAATAAAACACCCCTATTTATACTCAAATATATAGGTGTCTTGGAGCTTATCAAGTTTCCACACTTTACTTCTTGCTTGCCCTTAAGCAAGACAATACACTTCTAAGCACATAAGCTTCCAAGATCCCAACTCCTACAATACGGAACTCTTGGTCAATCAAAATATGGATGTTTTAGACTATCAAAGAGGGGGAAATCTTTTGTGTTATCTACAAAGAATGTTGGTTAGATGCCATAGAACTCAAGGAATATTTCCGGGAGGCAAAAACCCTTCGTAGATAAATAATTAAAACAAGCGGAACACACTTCTCACACCAAGCGCAAGCATGCAATCCCAATTTGGATTCACCTCTCATTTAATTAGGGCCCCTAGCTAATCCCACTAGTGGGACTGATGTACACTAGTTAATCAACCCTTCCGTCTTAAACGCCAAAGCCCAACGATAAAATAAGTGAAGGTAGGGGCATGGACCACTCACCGCCAATGGCTTGGGGAGGTCCCTCTGTTCTTCTCACTTCCTAGGATAACTCCATCGAGCGACCCGATTTCACCTGGAGCTCCATGCTTTTTCGAAGACAGTGCAATGGGGGCCCGAATCCTAGCGAAGCGGCTCACCTCTTCTCTATTTTCTCATTTCCTGGGAACGTTTTATGTGGACAACCGACTCCAGGTATAGCTTTTTGCTTACCGAAGACTATGGTTGAACACAACCCAGCGAAGTAGCTTTCCTCAATTTTTATCTCGATGATTGACCTTTTTGCCTTTTCTACTGTTTCTCCATGCAACCCCTCATGCCTTTTTCTTTTGGGATTAAGGGATTTTTCGCTCTTAAGCTCACTGACGTGGTGTGGGTATATGGTGAGGGTGAATGTGGTATGGAAGGTGTTAAAACGAAGAGTCAAGACTCCCCGAGTGTCGTGTCTCTCAAGGATGGCGAATGGGAACCGAATTAGTGTGTTGGCATTTGAGAGGTTGAAAGATAATAGTTACGGGAATGGCTAGGGGTAGGATTCATTTGTAAGAAGGTAGAAAGGTTGATAGGGTATGTATAAAATAAATGGAAAGGCGGAGATTGGGGCTTTAGGCTTCTCTATGTGGTCTATCTTTGTTTGGATTTGCGAGCAAAGATGTGGAATAGACTAGGGAGTTCGTGGCACTTCACCAAGTGGCGTCACACTTTGGACTCCCACATCCTCATTCGGTTGGGGCATTTCATCGAACACTTTGTCTACCACTCCTCTCGGACCTCGTCCTTTCGAACTAAGGGCGGAGATGTGGGTGAGTTAGACTCGTGAGTGGCCGCTATCGCGCACACACTCACTTCCTTTGGATTTGCTACCTAATGTGGCACAATAGGCACAAAGCTTGAAGAACATCATCCACACAAGTTCATCATCCAACAATCAAGAAACTCACAATTCAACTAGTAATAATATCAAACATCCACATAGATTAACCTTGGGGCCACCAATCCCCTATTTAATCTACTCTAACATGCTAAAGAAACAAGAAAAATAAAGGAAATCTCAAAGAAACAAATATTAGATTAAGAATTGGAGAGAATAGTTACCACCATCAAGAAGAGGATCTTTTACACTTTGTTCTTGAATTTCCAATCTTCCTCCTTGCCCTTGGATCTAATCTAACCTAGAAGAAAAGGAATTTTCTCCCAAGAGGGGAGAAAACCCTATACAATTTTCAGATCTATCCTATTCTAAAATTGTTGTTTTTAGGTTTACAGCAAAAGGGATTTATATAGGTGACAAAAGGGAACAAATTTCCCAAAATGGCCCTTGGCCCGACCATGCATGCCACCACGCGTGGTGGTGGGCGTGGATGGTTACTGGAAAGGTTCCACGCCCATCCACACGCGTGTGAGGCTGCGTGGGATGATACTACTTTGCGGCTCTATTTGTCTTTTGCTCTGTTTTAGCCTCTAATCCCTCTCCAACCTGTAAAATACTTAAAAACTCTTCCTAGGATTGATGTTAGAAGATTTTAATCACATCTGAGCTAAAATGCACACAATTGTTATGATAGGATGGCAAAACGTTACACTTCTAATCCATTTTAGACCCCTTTTAAGTACCATTCTTGGTGCTTATCAAAGTTTCCACACTTAGACCTTGCTTGTCCTCAAGCAAGCATACTTTTCTAAACTCTAATCATGTAAGCACCAAGAATAGTTCTTTTCCTCATTATTAATTGATCAAGTGATGTGTGGGTGTTCGGAGTTGAGCAGGTGAAATTCCCTACACTATCTACCACGACCGCTAAACTCATGCCAACCAAACGTAAGAAATATGCTAAGGAAGTGAGGTCTCAAGAGATGGATATAACATAAAAAGTTTGTTCACACCTTTCAAGCATGCAAGTGACAAAAGGGTTTCACCTTGTATTTTCTAGGGGCCTCCAGCCGATCCGACTAGTGGGAACGATGTGCATCCCTCGACCAATTTCTAACCTAAATGCCAAAGCCCATTTACGCAATATAAGTGAGGGCAGGGACATGGACCACTCATCGCCATGGCTTAGGCTATCACTCTATTTTCTCAACCCCTTGGATCTCATTTTCGGGCGACCCGACTTCACATGGATCTCCATGCTTTTTCAAAGGTCAGTGCAATGGGTGCCCGAATCCAAGCGGGGTGGCTCACCTCCTCTCAATTTTCTCATCTTCCAGGATCTCTTCGGGATAACCGACTTCACATGGAGCCCCATGCTTTTTCGAAGACGGTGCAATGGTTACCCCGTATCCTGGCAAGATGGCTCACCTCTTATTTTATCTCAGGGAGTGGCCATATTGAAGCCTTTTTACTTTTCTCCAAATCAACCCCTCATGCCTCTTTCTAGGGAGTAGGGATTTTTCACTCAAAGCTCACTTTAAGGCTCTCCTTTTGCCCCATGTCCTGCTAAGATTAATTCAATTTCCGGGCTTCGCAATTTTTATCTTTCTAAAACTCAAAGGATTCACACTCCCACTTCGAGAGATCCTTGACTGAGGCCCAAACAAAATACAAGGTGAAGAACATGCAAGCACACATAAAAGTTTTCAATTTTGGGTCAAATTGTGCAAATTGGTGCAAAGTGTAACTTCCAAAGCATATTGAGAACATTCAAATTTGGCACAAAGTTAGGAGTCCTCCTAAATAGCATTGGAAATGACACGCCCTCTAGTTCCTATGCCCTATCACTCAGTCAATCAACTATTTCAAGAAGCATACACCCTTTCCACACTTAAAAGTAAACATCGTCCTCGATGTTTCCATAAGGAATGGAGGAATTAGGATATATGTTCAAAGGGTTCTACACATGCCCCGTTTCCACACTTAAAAGTGTGAACTGGGCTAAAACAATTCTAATAAGATCACATCCGTCATAATAGTATCATGTAACTCTTCATATGTGATACAAAGAAATAAAGCAATCAAAATCATATAGGGCATCAAAAAGGGATAAATGAAGTACTCACAAGGTGCATCCCTATTAAAATTTTGTGCAATATCTACTTGCCCTTCAAAACATGGTTAGAGTAAAGGTAATAAAGAAATAAATGAAGAATTTGAGATTCTACCTTTCAAAATTTGTTTTCTTGGATGGTGGTGGAGTCTTCTCTTCTTCTCCTTATTCGTGGGTTGCCTCCCACGAGCGCCACGTTTAACGTCTTTGGCTAGACGAAACGTGCGAAACAAGACATAAACAAGAATATAACAAAAAAGATAAACAAAACAAAAACAAAAAGATTGTCCACAATCATGGTTTTGGAATTATCAAATACAAATCATCATCATCACTTTTTTTCTTTTCTCCAGTGCCCTCCTCTCTTCACGTTCTCTTGATGTCCTTGATATCCCTTGCAATCTCTTCCTATTTCTGCATCTGCTCCAAGTGCAGTTGATATGGGAAGTTCTGGAGGGATCTCCAATCGGTAACTGGGGTAAACCAACTTGGGATGTTGAGGCTTGCATGGTTGGAAGTCTGCTCCTCGGCTTGTGGTGAAGGTACGGATGGTCCAGGCTCACGGGGTGGTGGAGAATACATTGACGAGTCCACAGGCGAATACATCTCATTTGAAGATCGGGAAAGGAAGGACATCAACGAGGGTGTGAATCCCGGAGATGTAATCGGCGTGTCGGAATGGTCTCCCGCCATCTCATGATCTTCCCTCGTTCGCGCCAAATATCTCAAGTTAAGCTTCGCGACGTCCTCGGGAGATAAAGGAACAATGTGTGCTCCTTGCAGCCTGTGTTCAAATCAATGTATCTTCATTTGATGACCTAGAGAGACACACAATCTCGTTACCAATGGGCCTATGAAAATCGCCCTCGTTGACTCTTGCTATTGCGCAACGAGCAAGTTCTTGCAGATTGAGCTCATGTTCACCGAATGGCATGTGTCCATACTCCATAGCATGAATAGCTCTGTCTTGGAGACTCGGTCATAAGTCTCCGGCCTACCTTCCCATGAGTGTGCAATTACCTTCCACAAGACTCTTAGGTCCTCCCTTATAATGTGAGAAACTCTCACTCTCGACCCAACCCAATCAACTCCCGGCCTTGCGATCATCGACCAATATTTTCTTGGGGTGTCTCTATCTCCAAAATCGTGTCTTAGTCTTCGATACCAGTGCTTTGACTGATCATCTTCCTCGTAAAATCCTAAGAGAGCGCCCAAGCGATTAGCTGAAAAGTGATAGTCCTGGTTGAAAAGCCGAAATTTGATAGTCGGGCTGTAGTGGTCTCCGGTTAATCCTTCAACATGCAGACTTGTGATGAACTCATGGACCAGGGGAATGAAGGTATCTTGCCTCCAGCTCAACAAATTATTCCAATATGGTTCGTGGATTAACCTTTCCAGTCCATATTTACATTCAAAATCTTCCAGAACTGTTAAGTCAACGTACTTCCACTGCACAATTGGGAAGTTATGCAGCTGTCTGTATCGACCTAACATAGTCGGTGTCATTAGCAGGATTTGGTTTCCTGTAGGCACTTCAATGTAGGTAGTGTTTGTGTTCCTTGCGCTGTTCTCTTCCTCCGGTGCTTTTCCTTTTTAGAGCCTCTGAACTATTTGTTGTGCAAGTTCGTTTGGAGAAGACATTTTTCCTATAACATAGACAAGCAAAGCACCATACAAGGAAAAACATTTTCCACTTTAAACATGAATGTGAACAATATTGCACATTTTAAAGAAGGGATAATAAAAACTCATTGCATGTAACATCATTTTGGTATTTATCAATAATTCTATCATATATATGCAACGATTAGCTCATTCTACTCCATACTCATCTCATAGTCAAAAGGTCAACAAATGGTCAACTTCATCTTCTTCCTCAAGACTAGCTTGAGGTTGAAAAATGGATAAAACATGGAAGTTATTAAAATTGGACCAAATAACAAGTTGGATATAACAATGTAGTGCCTAGAGAGTAGGAAAGGTGCAAACTTTGCCCACCATGCTCACTATATCATCATGAATCTCATGATGACAAGAGAATGCCCAAATCATACAATTTCAAGGTCTAGTCATAAAGAGATGGTAAAACATGGAATTTCTAGTGTATAGAAGCAATGTAGGCCTATTACAAGTCTAATAAGTCATTTCATAACAATATATCTCAAGAAAAATCTTAAACAAGAAAAACCCATGGAGATATGCTTCAAGGAGAGTAAGTGATAAGCACCAAGAATAGTCTATTTTAAGGGTCAATTACGAGCTAGAATTGTATAGTTTATTACCCATTTCATAAGGATTTCATGCATTTAGACTCAGATGCGACCAAAACCGCTAACAAGAGCATGGAAGATGTTTTAAAGCTATTTTACAGCCAAAAAGAGGACTTAAGGCCAAAACTGAGCAGAAAATGAAGAAGCCATGAAGCAGGAGCCTCCCACGCAGCCTCACACGCGTGTGGAGGGGCGTGGAATAATTCCAGTAGCTCCCCACGCCCTCCACCACGCGTGTGGACAGATCGCGGAAAAACTTCTTCAAGGCTCGACGCGTCGAGCCCCTGTTTCGACGCGTCGAGAGCCCTGCCTCAACCCTAAAATCTGCTGCGGAAAATTGACGATCTTGCCCCTATTTTGTTCCCCCTATTTAAGGCTCATTATTTCATACCTTGGAGGGAGGAGGAGGCACCCAATAATTTTAGATCTTAGTTTTGTTCCCCTCCTTGCCCTTGGATCTAATCTAACTTAGAAGAAAAGGAGTTTTCCCCCAAGAGGGGAGAAAACCCTCTACAATTTTCAGATCTATCCTATTCTAAAATTGTTGTGTTTAGGTTAATTAGGGAAAAACGGATTTATATAGGTGACAAAAGTGAACAAATTTCCCAAAATGGCCCTTGGCCCGACCACGCATGCCACCACGCGTGGGGGTGGGCGTGGATGGTTACTAGAAAGATTCCACGCCCATCCACACGCGTGTGAGGCTGCGTGGGATGATACAGCTTTGCGGCTCTGTTTGTCTTTTGCTCTGCTTTAGCCTCTAATCCCTCTCCAACCTGTAAAATACTTAAAAACTCTTCCTAGGATTAATGTTAGAATATTTTAATCACATCTAAGCTAAAATGCACGCAATTGTTATGGTCGAATGGCAAAAAGTTACACTTCTAATCCATTTTAGACCCTTTTTAAGTACCATTCTTGGTGCTTATCACTCACCAATAGGCTCACCTTTTGCCCCATGCCCTACCAAGATTAGTTCAATTCCGGGCCTCGCTAAAAATTATCTTTCTCAAATTAAAAAGTACACACTCCCACTTCGAGAGATCCTTGACTAAGGTCCTACGTAAATAAGAGGCGAACATCATGCAAGCAGGCAAGAATATAAACTTATTTGGCTCTAAACACTCTTATGGGTGCGAAAAGTAACTTCCACAAAGATATTTCAAGAATAAAAAAATTTTGGCATCTAGTCAAAATTCTCCCTAGATAACACAAATTATAACTCACTCTTCACTTTGCAAAAACACCCGTTTATCATGCCCAAGAGACTAACTTTTGACTCTAAGCAAATAATCATTAAGCACAAAGTGCGTCCTTTCCACACTTTAAAAAGAATATCATCCTCGATGTTACCTTGAATCACAGGGTAAAGGAAAACGGGTTTAAATAAACAATGCAAATAAGAATCCCTTTCCACACTTTGAAATTTTCTCTGGGATGTAGGGTATACTATATGATCCTTAAAGTGATAAAAATAATCATGGCAAGCTTAGGAAAAACACATACAAAACTATATAAACATTTTTCCAGACTTTAAATTTGAAAACGGGGCATAAAATAGAAAAAGGATAAGAGGTTAAACCAAGTATGCATCCCTCTTTCCACACTTTAGCTTCCAACATCGGTCGCCTCCGTTATTAATGCTCTATTTTCAAAAGATAATAACAAGATATATAATAGCAATTATGAGACTATTCAATTATTAAGAACTTGATAGAATATATAAAACTAAATAAAGCAAATTAGATAAATGCATAAAACTCATGAAATCAACTACTTAAAGATATAAATGCTAAATAGTAATATCATCCAGATAAACTACTAAATGTGAAAAAGCATAAAAAGTAAAGCAAGTAAATATAATAAGCATGAAAGTAATTAAGAGCAAATAAAGAAAATAAAGGTGGAACACCACGCATAGGGAACCTAATGTTTTGATGGGACTCGAACTTTGTAACATTGTGCCTGGAAACTCATTTTCTCAATCATCAAATGCCGGGGCAAGGAAACTCATCAGTGATCACCAAAAGACGGCTGCTGGAACTGTCTCGCGAATTGAGACTGAAGCTCCTGAATTAAGCGTGCATTCTCCTCCACTACTCTCCTTGTGTGGAGAATATCTTCATTTTCGGCCGAGTAAAGCGACTGGAAATGTTCCTCCTGTCGTGAGCTCTGTGCACGCATGTATGCCATTTGTTCCTCATGGAGCTGTCTATGGAAAGCTTGAGTAGCCTCCCAATGCATCGTGGCCAGGCCCTCGTGCTGTGCACTGGGCTCACCTTGCTCCCGCGCCTGTGTGTCATCATTCCCTTCATCATCATCATTGTCAGAGTTACCATTAACTCCCTCATCTGGTGCATTATCTCCTCCCCACTTGATATACATAGGTTGGAACTCTCTCACCGAAAATGCAACCATGGAAGCGTCATCCTTTTCTCATGCAAGGTGATTTCCAAGGCCCAATCCCTGGCACAATTTAGTCCCTAAAGGACCTACAAACACAGATTGTACCTTCTATTTGGTCGGGGATTGTTAGTAAGTCTTGTTTTTGTTTGTCTTCTTGCCTGAGAGATTCACAGCTAAAGCCAATCTGACGGCCTTCAGATAGTTGGTGGAGATTTGCTTTGCCTTCAAGTTACAAGAGTCGTAGGGTTCACAATTTGTAATTTCCCTCCAGTAGTTCACAGCATCCTTGTCATTATCAAAATCAGTCTTGAATCCCTAAAATAAGGCATAGATACCTCAATCTCGTCGTGAAAACCTAGAGCCACTGCCAGACCATTAACTGACACATGATATCGGTTGCCAAACAAAGAAACTTGATCGACTGTCTCGCGTCATTGGCCTCACGTCTGAAGTCGAGCGTGGCTATGAACTCATAAGTGATCGGCGAATAAGTCGGACCCCTCCACTCAAAAAGTTTGCCTAACTGGGGATGCCTCAATAGTCGATATACATCTTCTTGGCATCCAAACTTCTGTAGCATGTTCGGCTCGAAGAATCTTCCCTCGCTCAATCTTTTCCCGCGGTAGACATCCACCAAGGCATGCTCAGTTGCTGTTAAGTTTCTTAGCGGTCGGGTGCCTAATTCTTGGGGAACAGGTGGAACGTCTGCTTGTTGTTGATGTCTGGGGGGTTGGACTCTTGTTCTAGGCCGACTAGATTCGGCATGGTCGTGTTTGCTCTTCTTAACCAACTCTTTTCTTCTTCCCATCCTACAAAAGTTAGGGAATTAATAATAATCCTTAAAAATAATTAGTTTGTTTTAGTCATCTTCCAATATTACACCAATGATTTGTAGCTAAAATTTCTTGTCAGTTGTCACAATGCAAGGAAATTCGAAAATAAGGGGTAGGGAATTTTCAAAAATTTTGCCATAGTTTTCCCTATAATTTGATCAAATTCCATCATAAAAATATTGACAATACAACTCCAATATCACACACATGCTCAATTTCGAGATAAGACAATTCAATTCAAGAGTCAATTAAAAAGTCAAGATAGAAGTCAACAATTTCAAACAGTCAACTTCATCTTCTTCCCCAAGTTCAAGAATTAGGGTTGAAAGATGAAAATTCAAATTCAACAATGTAGCATGTGTAACATCAAATTGATGATATATAATGGTTCTACAACAAGTTTGCTCATCAATTTAACCATCAATTTCATAATATTAACAAGAAATCAAGCAAACCCATATGCATAACAATGGTGTTCATACTAAAGCTCAAAATTTAAATTCAATCTATCCATGCAATCACAAATAATGGAAGAAAACATTAAAAGATAGTTCTATGATGCTTCCTTAACCCATATGAACATTCAAATCATTCAAAATATTGCAAGCAATGTAGGATAAAGTTTTCATCACTATATTCTTCAAAACACCACAAATAACCATAAAAATAAATAAAAGAAGATGTTTTTGCCTTTTCGGTGATGTTTTTAACCTTGAAAGATAATAAACTTTGCTCAAACCTTGACTTGGGATGTTGTTTTGGCGTGGGGAGGAAGAAGATTTTTGAGGTATGGTGATGCAAAATGCGTGCTCCGGCCGAGGAGGGTTTTATTCATGCCCATGTGGCGTCCACGTTGGCTGCACGCGTCTTGGGACACATGGATGCGTACCGAAAACTGTCCACATGTCCTACACACGTGAAGGACACCTGGATGGCCCAGTCCGGGCTTTTCCTCCGGTTTTCGGTTTTTTTCTTTCGCCTTTTGTCCGCTTTGACCATCCTGTAGTATTTTCCGATCTTTAAACCTATAGATTAGTCTCCAAAAACATGTACCAAGTAGAACACTAATGAAAACGTTAAAAAAAAAATAAAAACAATCATAAAACAATTATTAAACCTTGGGTTGCCTCCCAAGCAGTGCCACATTTTACGTCTCTAGCTAGACGCAATGTGTCCCTTTTCTTTTTCTACTCAACCATATTCCTTCGCAGCTATTTGAAAACATTTTGGTACCCAAGTATTCTTCCAAATAAGCTTTTCAATTTTCCATTTTGGCTTAGTTTTGGTCCTTGTCTTGACCATTGCATTCATTTCCTCATCCTTCTCTTCTACTCTTTCTTTTCCTTCCTTCCCGACTTGTCCATCAAATCTCAAGGCGATTACGCCCGAGCTTACATCTATACGAGCATGGCAAGTAGCCAAGAATGGTCTACCAAGTATCAAAGAGCCAAAGGGCTTATCTTCTCCCATTTTGCAAACTATAAAATCGACAGGCACAAGAAATTTTCCTACTTTTACTAACACATCCTCCACTAAACCTTCCGGATACCGTGTGGTTCCGTCGGCTAGGCGAAGTGTAAGCCTCGTCGGTTTTAGACTTGGTAAGTTCAACCTTTCAAAAAGACTAGAAGGCATCAAATTAATTGAAGCTCCGAGATTGGGTAGAGCATTTGGAAAATTTATGTCGTTTATATGTTAGGAATAAAATTGTAATAGTTTTGATGAGCCAATTTGTAATTTTAGAAATCCCTTATTTTATTTTCTAGAGTGTAGAGTTTGGACCCGAAAGACAAGTCATGACAATAGTTTGATTCGAATTATTGTGTCATAGAATTCTTTGTGTCATGACTCTTGTAAGTCATTTGCTTCCACTATACACATGAGTGTATATGATCTAATGGACAAGGCTGAATTATTGTTACTAGAAGACTTAAGTTCGAATCCTATTGAGAACATTTTGAACTTTGAGAGCAAGGAATGAAGCTAGCAGTACTTATGGAGTAACTCATGGAGCTAGTCAAAGGCCAATGGAGGAAGTTTAAGTCAAATAGTCAAAGCCGAGAAGAAGTTCAAGATCCACTATCTCTACACCATACGCTATACAATGATAAGAAGGATCAAATATATTTATTTGATGGATATGATTGAATGAGTTGAAATGGAAAAATGGTTAAAGATTTGAGCATATACCTAATGATTTAGTGTTTGAATCCCACTTGTTACATTTTAATTTACAAAGGAGGAAGCTTGGGAGCAAGTCACAAGGCCAAGTCTTTGGAGCTAGTTTTTGGTCAATAGAGCAACCTATGGAGCTACTCAAGTCAACATGGAGCTAGTCAAGGTCAACATAGAGCTAATTTGCTAAGTCCTTATACGCGTGAACACTACATCAATTATACACGCGTGAAAGGCACTATAGAGCAACTTACGGAGGAGCATTTAGTGCAAATTATACTTAGCCATATTTTGCATGCCTCAAATATTTTAGGTTCAGTACGTAATACCCTGAACCAGAAGAAAATTGAAGGTGGTGATTTCTGAAGATCATTGTTTATACTTAAGCAAGAACCACCCGGAAAATATTTTGTAAGATCAACTTGCTAAGATCAAATCAAGGATGCAACAAAGTCAAGAATATCAAGCTCTGAAGAATACAAAGTCTGCAATATCAGGCTGAGAAGGCAACATAGTAAAAAATTGGAGGCTACAAGTTTCAAGGATCAATCAAGCCGTAAAAGAAGACTTTGTGAGCAATTTACAAAGGTAATTTGTCAAAAGTTACCAGCGACATTTAATGTGCAGATCAAATTGGAGATTTTATCAGATCAAATTGGCAAGTTATCCGATCAACGGTATGGTCATTAAATGAGAAGGTATGGCCATCAAGATCAGATTGGAATGACCAATCAGATCAAGTGAACGTTCATAACGGGCAAATAATTCTTTGAATTATAAAAAGCCCAAGAAGACTTGAAGAACAGCACGAGATACACGGTAGAGAACGGACAAGAAAGTGGTATTGAGCGGTGAATGCAATCAAAATACAAACTGCTGAGAATTTTGAGCTATACACGAGAGGATTTCAAGTCTTAGAAAAAGAAATCTTTATTTCTTTAAACAAAAGTTGTATCTCTACTGAGGGTAGAAAGGAGTGTAGCTGGGTGCGTAACACTCGGGTGAACTAAGTGCAGCTTTGTGCGTAACACTTAATTGGAACGTAGCTTTGTACGTAGCGTTCGGGAATGTAGCTTTGTGCGTAGCGTTCGGGGAGCGTAGCTTTGTGCGTAGCGCTCGTGAGCTTAGCTTTGTGCGGAGAGCTCGTGGTTGAGTGTAGCTTTGTGCGTAGCACTCGGGAGTTTCACTATTGTATCTGGGTGATTGAAGATAATGGAAACCTTCCTTGGAGCAAGGAAGAAGTGGAGTAGGAGAATTACACCATCTCCGAACCACTATAAATCTTTGCCTCTCATTTACTTTACTGCACTTTACATATTTGCATGTTTTAACTCACTAACCCTTTACGTACTGTGTTGTTTATATCATCTGGGTTTGTGTGTTCCCACGTTTGCATGTGGCTCAAACTTTGCATACATGTTCTTTGAGCTATTTCAAGTATTTCCAATGTATTGCATGTCAAGTATCTCTTCAGTTTTAAGCAATTTTATTTTATAGCACTTTACCGTACGATATTCCGCTGCACATTTCAAGTTGAATTTATTCACTTGAAATCTTTGTTGTTGAAGTGTTATAAAGTTTTTTAATTGTTTGAGAAGTCTATTCAACACCCCCCTTCTAGACTTCTCCCACCCTATCGGGACCAACAAGTGGTATCAGAGCGGTTGTCTATTGAGTCAATATTTGACTGCTAGACAGATCTCATAACCTTCAAGATGAAGAGAGACTTGGCTCCGAACCTATTATTTTCATTAGACAAATTTGATGATTGGAAAATACGTATGCAGGTCCATTTATCTGCGTTACACGATGAGATGTGGGAAGTAATTACCAGCGGTCCGATCAAAATTCTTAAAGCCAATACTGCAACTACACAGACGAGCACAACACCACGAAACATTCCTAAACCCAAAGAAGAATGGACTCCTAAAGATAGACAATGAAACAACTTGGACAACATTGCCAAGGATATACTATTCAAAGCTATCGACGATGCAACATTCCCAAAGGTCCGAAAATGCAAAACCGCAAAAGATGTTTGGCAAACACTAGTCAAAATGGGCGAAGGAGACGAGCAAGAAAAAGAGAACAAACTCACAATAGCACTAAAGAAATTTGAGGATTTCAAAATGCTAAATGGTGAGAGCATAGCCGAAATGGAAGCCAGATTTATCAAAGTCTTGGGAGAAATTGCTGATCTTGGAAAAGAGATTGATCAGAAGGAAATATCACTCAAAATCCTACGTGGACTACCGTCAAATTGGGACATGAAAGTCACAGCCATGCGAGACCATAGGGATCTCAAAACTCTTACAACCGGCAAGCTCTTCAGTGATCTAAAAGCTTATGAGTTTGAGATGAAGTCAAGAAAAGAAGAAGAACGCGAAGAAAGAAATACCGCACTAGTCACCGAACAACCATCTACATCGAGGTCAGTAGATAATAGTGAATTTTTATCTGACGAAAATTTTGCTTTGTTTGTTAGGAAATTTAAGAAGTTCATGAGGAAAAAGAACAGCAAAAACTTTCCTCAAGCCAATACATCGAGATGGACGAAAAAGGAAGGTCCAGATGCAAATTTGTGTTACAATTGTAGAAAGCCAGGACACTTTATGGCAGAATGTCCTTATCCAAAAGTGAGCAAAAACCAAGGTGATAATGCTCAGGAGGACACCAATGCAAAAGAAAGAAGATTCAAGAAAGACAAGAGAAAAGCTTTAATTAGTGACCCACTTAAGTCAAGTGGTAGTGATGAGTCATCTAGTGGAGAAAGTGACACCTCAAAGGATGACAATGCTTTATTCTGCATGGATGCTTTAAGTAGTTCATCAACTCAAAATTTATGCTTAATGGCGCATGAAGTTGAAGAAGATGAGGTAACATCTAAATCTTTTAATTCTGCGAGTACTTCTTTTTCTAGAGAGTCCTTCTCTCAATTTATGAGAGAATGTCAAACCATTATGGACACTCACTCTCAACTCGAAGAGCGCAATAAAATTTTGATTCTTGAAAAAGATGAAATAAATGAAAAATTGCAAAATGCTCTGTCCGAGGTGAAAGAATTGAAGGCTAAAATTATTTACCTTCAAGAAGAGTGTAAATCAAGAGAAGTGAGAGAACACAACCTCAGGGGAGTAATAGCTACATTTACTCATTCATCCAAAATAATGGATAAAATGGTAAATATGCAGAAACCCTCAAGAGATAAAACCGGTTTAGGTTACGATCCATCGTGTTCTCAAGCCTCTCAGAAGTTGACCAATTCTACTACGACTTTAGATAATAAAGTACAAGTGGTAAAATTTGTCAAAGGTCAAGATTGCACAGTGAGACAAGGAATTGGTTATCAAAAAATTGCCAAAAATAACACTGTTGGGCCGAAGCCTTATTATAAATACATTTCGCCCAGTCAGTCAAAGAAAAGGCAAAGTTTTGTTCCCTTAAGGAAATATTCCAATGAGTTTAGTGCAAAACAACATTTGAAAAAGGGAAGATTTTCGAATGGTGGGTCAGGGAGATTTTATCCCTCTGAGCAATATTGGTACAAAGAAATTAAACCATGGGTAAAATCAAGGTTTAATTCCTTTAAGGTCTCTTCCCAAGTGCCTAAAAATCGAGTCAGTTTTCAAAACTGGGCACCGAAAGTCTTTTCCAAAATTAGTTATGATTATAAAGTCAACAATGGTTACAAATCACCTTTACTTGGTTCAGTAAGGACAAGGTGGATTTGGGTACCAAAAATTACTAACTCCCAAGGACCCAAGCAAAACTGGGTAACTAAAAATGTTTAAATTTGTTTACAAGAAATTTGGTACTTCGATAGTGGATGTTCGTATCACATGACTGGAAATAAATCTAGTATAGTGAATTTTAAGAATATCGAAGGACCAAAAGTAGTTTTTGGAGGAAAAGATCGATACAGCCAAACCAAAGGAATCGGAACAGTTGAACGTAACGGATTAAAAGTCGAAGACGTATCTTACGTGGAAGGTCTAAAATTCAATCTCTTCAGTACAAGTCAATTTTGTGACAAAGGTTATTTAGTGGAATTTTTCAGAGACAAATGTCAAGTGAAAAATGAAATTACTGGAGAAATTGTACTGCAAGGAACGAGAAAGAGGAACATGTACGTTGTTGATTGGTCTACAACAAAGGAATCAATATGCTTAGTTGCCAACAACACAAACGCTACAAGCTGGGAATGGCACAAGAAGCTGAATCATCTTAATTTCAAAACAATCAACAAGCTCGCAGCAAATGATCTAGTCAAAGGACTACCCAAAATAGTCTACAAGAAAGAACAGATTTGTGATGCATGTCAAAGAGGAAAGCAAATCAAATCTTCATTCAAGTCAAAGACGCAGGAATCATCATCAAGACCTCTTAGTCTAATACACATGGATTTATTTGGTCCAGTAGACCTAGTAAGTATGAGTGGTAAGAAATAAACACTTGTTATTGTTGATGATTTTTCCAGGTACACATGGACTATATTTCTCAACAAGAAAAACGAAGTTGAAAGGAAGCTACCGGAATTGTTGAAGCAACTTCATATCGAAAAGGAACTCAAAATAGCAAAAATACGTACGGATAGAGGTACAGAGTTCGTAAACAGCGTGATTTAAGACTACTGCAGCATGCAAGGAATTTTACATCAATTATCAGCTGCAAGAACACCGCAACAAAACGGTATTGCCGAAAGAAGAAACCGAACACTCAAGGAAGCCGCACGAGTAATGATTACGGCAGCCGACTTACCAAAACGGTTTTGGGCAGAAGCTATTAACACTGCTTGCTACACCCAGAATAGAAGCCTTATCAACAAGCTGCACAACAAAACACCATATGAATTATGGAAAGGGAGAAAACCTAACCTTACCTATTTTCATTCTTTTGGATGCAAATGTTTTGTTCTAAATAATGGCAAAAGCTATCTGAAAACTTTTGATGAGCGTGCAGATGAAGCTATGCAAAGCATTCAGAGTATGGAATAAATCTACGATGGTGGTAGAAGAATCGATCCATGTCGTGTTCGATGAATCGTCAAAAGTCAAGGAAACTGATGATCCAAAAATTGGTAATAATGTTCCAAATAATTTTATTATTACTAATGAAGCTTCAAGAAACATTGTTTTACAGGGATTAAAAGATCTGGAAATTAAAGACTCCAATACAGAGCAAAATGGCGCACCATGCGCAGAAAATTCAAGAAATTCAAGAAATGAAGATGTGGAAGTTGTAGAGCAAGTTGAAGTGGAAGTTAATGATGGAGTGGAAGCTTAAGAGGAAGTTGTGGAGGAAGTTGGAATCAGTGGTGGGACCCAAAGTGAACCCACTAACTTTCCCTCTCTCTCTACACGTGAGAATGATTCCATTATGCCACCCACTTCACAAAACATTTTTCAACCAGTTTTGAGATGGCTCAAAAATCATCCACATGATTTAATTATTGGAGATGTGCATGAAGGCGTGAAAACTAGATCAACTGCAAGAGATGCAATGTTCTCGTGTTTCCTATCTCAGATTGAACCCAAGGAGATAGATGAAGCGTTAAGTGATCCTAGTTGGATTGAAGCCATGCAAGAAGAGCTGAATCAATTCCAAAGAAACGACGTATGGGAGCTTGTTCCAAGACCAGGCAATCACAATGTAATCGGTACAAAATGGGTCTTTCGGAACAAAGCAAAAGAAGATGGCAACATTGTTAGGAATAAAGCGAGACTGGTCGCAAAAGGATATTCACAAGAAGAACGAATAGATTTTGATGAGACTTTTGCTCCAGTGGCAAGATTAGAAGCAATTCGCATTTTCCTAGCATATGCAGCATACAAGAATTTTACCGTCTACCAAATGGACGTAAAAAGCGCGTTTCTGAACGGCTTACTTGAAGAGGAAGTATATGTTGAGCAACCACCCGGATTTGAGGTAAAAGGTGATGTTGACAAAGTCTATAAACTAAAGAAGGCATTATATGGGTTAAAACAAGCACCTCGAGTTTGGTATGATACCCTGTCAATGTTCTTAATTAGTTATGGTTTTACCAAAGGACTAGTTGAAAAAACCTTATTTAGAATTCAAGAAAAATAATCATATTTTATTAGTACAAATTTATGTTGATGACATTATTTTTGGAAGTACTGATAAATCTTTATGTGAGAAATTTTCTAAGCTCATGAAGAACAGGTTTGAGATGAGCATGATGGGTGAATTGAACTACTTCCTTGGACTGCAAGTTAAACAAATGAAGGAAGGAATTTTCATAAATCAAGCCAAGTACACTAGAGATTTGATTAGAAAATTTGGCTTAGAAGGAAAAAGCTAAGTCAAAATTCCCATGAGTACAGCACAACGATTAGATAAGGATGACGAAGGAACGGACGTTGATCCTACGATCTACCGAGGAATGATTGGATCTTTGCTATATCTCACTGCGAGTAGACCAGATATATCTTACTCAGTGGGTGTATGTGCGAGATTCTAGTCAGAGCCGAAAAATAGTCATCTTGATGCTACGAAGAAAATCATTCGATATCTCAAAGGAACAATCAATGTTGGATTATGGTATCCAAAGGAAGGTAATTTTGAACAAACCGGATATTCAGATGCAGATTTTGCAGGTTGCAAAATTGATCGAAAAAGTACCTCCGGAACATGCCAGTTCTTAGGGGGAAGGTTAGTTTCATGGTTCAGTAAGAAGCAAAACTCCATTGCAACAAGCACAGCCGAAGCCGAATATATCGCAGCAGGGAGTTGTTGTTCGCAAATTTTATGGATGAAGCAACAGTTGAAGGATTACGGAATTAATTGCGAGGACGTTAGTATTTTCTGTGACAATACTAGCGCGATTGCGATTTCAAAAAATCTTGTACTTCATTCACGAACAAAGCATATCGACGTACGACATCATTTTATCCGAGACCACGTCGAAAAGAAGGATTTAAGGATCGATCATATCCCTACAGAAAATCAAATTGCAGACATTCTCACAAAACCGTTGTGTGAATCTCGCTTCGCAACCTTAAGGCACGAAATGGGGATGATAAAAATCAGCTAAGTATTTTATTTTATGCCAAGTGTTTTTATTTTACATCTATGTGGCGTGTTTATGTGATCCTAGCTGAAGCTATGTTTTTACTTATTTCACAAGTGTGTTTTACGTGTTACATGCATAGCTTATGTGTATTTAATTTTCACCTGCTTGTGTTTTTACTGTGGTGAGTCACCCTTACACGTGTGTTTATGCATGCAGTAGAAATGATTATGTTTCACCTGCTTTTTATCTTTTAGATAAAATTGTTTTAGTTGGATAGTTTGGTAATTTTCGTGTGTCCCTACATGCCTGTACATTCTTTTATTCTGTTTTTAGCATATGATTGCTCTTATGAATTAAATGGTGTTGCATAGTTTTATTTTTGCATGGGACTGTTCACGTGAATAATCTTGAGCTATCCGAGTCAATAAAATACCCGCCTTTTGACCAAGGTTGACCTATAATAGCCGAATCACCCTCTCAAAATTCCAAAAACACCCTTTTTCGCACAAAGGAGTGAATTTTTAATAGAAGGGCATTGTGGTCTTTTAACCTTTATCTATCATTTAAAAATAACCCTTCACTCTCTCTCCTTCCACCCAAATCAAAACCCAAACCCTTCATCTTCCTCACCACTCTCACGCACCACCATAGCCAAGAGCTCCAAAATCATAAAAATCCCACTCCAAAATTCCTACCCATTCCAAATCAATTCCTAAAATGGATCCTTCTCAACCCAACTCTCCTATTCAACCCCAACCCGTTGAAATAAATCAACATGTCACCAAGGTTTCGCAAGGGTATTTACTCGAAAATGGGGATTTTCTCAACAAGGCTAGAAACAAGGATTTTGCTCAAGCATTACTCACTGGAATGGAACAAAGCAATTTATTAAAGGTATGCAACTATCATTTTCAAGGAGCCTTCATAGATGCATCTTTACAGTTTTTCGAGCATGCTACATACGCAAATGGTGTGATTTCATCTACTGTTAATGATACTCTTGTGGAAGTTGTTGCTGGTGATATTAGAGATGTTTATGTTTTTCCTGAAAATGCTATGCCTGTTGATGATATTATGTTTGATCATGATGACTTTTGGAGAGTTGTGCGTGTGAATGAACTGAAGGTTGTCCCGGATTTTTCGGGATACAAAGTCGAGTTGAAATGGGAATTTGAGTTGTTGTCGGATGTGATACAAAAATGTGTGTATCATCTGCTGGGAGGGAATGACAAAATGTCTCTCAAGTATGCCCGAGCAATGTATTCCGTGTTTCACGGGATAAGTGTTGATTGGAGTAGATCTATGTTCGAGAGGTTATGTCATTTTGTGAAGGCTAAAGGCCATGTAGGGTACGACCTTTTGGTTTGTGAAATTTTAAGGAGGAAAGGTGTGAGGATTGGTGCAGTTAAGGGCTTGACTCGTGACAACTTTGTGTTAAAAAGAAATAAGAAGAGAAAGCCGAGGGAAATGACGAATTTGACACAAGGAGAAGGTAGTTCCCGTCCGAGAAGAACTAATGTTGTCGATCTAAATTTACCAAGCCAAGGAGGGACTAGCCTTGAGATCATTGTTCGTGATGATGTTACCGAAGGAGAGCAAGCCGAAAGGGATGAACCGAGAACTACTTTAAGTCAAGTTTTTGAGAGTGTGGGATTAAACACTCCAAGTGAAGGCCTAGCCCGTGGAAATGAAGAAGAAGTTGAGGAAGAACAAGAAAATTTTCATGTGCATTTTGAGGAGAATGCCGAAACAAGAGAGGAAATGGAAAACTTTGAGAATGATGTCGAGCCACCCATGGAGGAAATTGGAGAGCTACCCGTAGAGGAACCCATAGAGCAACTTGAAGAGCAACATGTAGAGCAAGTTGTGGAGGAAATTGGAGTTCAAGTTGGGAGTTCAGGTGGTACACAAAGTGATACTTTGGAGAGTCTACGAACCGAATTGGAGCAACACTTTGAGCACATTAAGGATGGAATGGAAGACTTTAATGAGAGATTTGAGAATTCTACCAAGACCACCAATGATAAAATTCAAGCTTTGAGTGACAAGATGAATGAAATGGAGAAGAAAATTGCAAGAATTAGTCCAGTGATGCGTGATGAAATCACGGCCCTGAAAGCCGAATGGAGTGTCAATTTTCAAAAAGACAAAGCTGCAATAGCCGAAATTATTCAAGCTCAAAAAGGTGAAGTTACTATTTTGAAAGGGATGTTCACGCATCAAATGCAACAGTTGGAAGGATTGAAGAAAACTGTCGACAATTTTTGCAAAATTCAAAATGAGGAAATTCAAAAGGTAAAGGAAGAAAATGCAACCATCTATGGCACGTGTGATTCGCTAGTTGCACTGTTGCATGACATGGCCAAGGACATTAAGGATCTCAAAGGAAAGCAAGAAGAATGCCTCTCTCTTGATCGTGAAATTCGGGTGCAACAGAAAGGGGATGCACACTTTTTCCCAAGAATATTGGATGCTGCCAAAACAGGGGGAAGAAAGGTCAATCAATTTGGCCAAGTTGGTTCAAGTTCTACCGCACCTACTCAGGGGGAACGAACATAGGGGGAAGGAGTAAAATCAACTTTTAAAATTTTTGCTAACCCCGCAGGAAATTTATTTTCTACATTTACAGCCCCAAGGCAGGCAAGTCAACCGAATACACCCGCGATGACCGATCAAGAGCGCGAAGACCGAATGGTGGATTTATTTGGCAATCATTTTGGAGTCACACACGATGCCATCTTAGATCAAGAAGGGAGAAATCCAAGAGAGTGTGCAAGATGGTATTTGCGAAAAGTCTTTCCCGCAAATGATCTACGCGAAGCCGCGGAGTGTTACAAGATTGGTAGAGTATTCCAGCAATTCGACCATTTGGAGGACAAGGATGACTTTGGTAAGCTTAGGAAAAGAATAAATAACATTTTGGGTATTTAATTTCATTCCTAGCTTACTTAAATATTGCAAGTTCATGATGATATTTTGAGAAGTTGTGACATAATTCGAATTTCTGTAATGGTTCGAATTGTTGATGGGTCTTATGATATAATATATCTATCTTTATTAGTTTTGTGTGTTATGTCTTTAATTTGACTTAATGTTATGTTGCATGCATGTTGGTACAAAGTTAAAATTTAAAGATGAATTAATCCAACAATGCATAATCTTTCGTATAAGTCAAAAATAAAAAGCCGTAAGTCAATAATCTTTGAAAACTCATCGTAATGGCTAGTCGCAATAAAATTGAAAAATAAAATCAGTTGATTTCTAGACTAAGCCAAATATGATTGAGTATAGGTTTTGGCATCATCAAAAAGGGGGAAATTGTTAGGAATAAAATTGAAATAGTTTTGATGAGCCAATTTGTAATTTTAGAAATCCCCTATTTTATTTTTTAGAGTGTAGAGTTTGGACCCGAAAGGCACGTCATGACAATAGTTTGATTCGAATTATTGTGTCATAGAATTCTTTGTGTCATGACTCTTGTAAGTCATTTGCTTCCATTATACACATGAGTGTATATGATCCAATGGACAAGACCAAATTATCGTTGCTAAAAGACTCGAGTTCAAATCCTATTGAGAACATTTTGAACTTTGAGAGCAAGGAATGGAGCTAGCAGTATCACGGCTCAAAGTCAAGTTTTGGGTCAATGGAGGAACTTATAGAGTTACTCATGGAGCTAGTCAAAGGCCAATGGAGGAAGTTTAAGTCAAATAGTCAAAGCCGAGAAGAAGTTCAAGATCCACTATCTCTACACCATACGCTATACAATGCTAAGAAGGATCAAATATATTTATTTGATGGATATGATCAAATGAGCTGAAATGGAGAAATGGTTAAAGACTTGAGTATATACCTAATGGTCTAGTGTTTGTATCCTACTTGTTACATTTTAATTTACAAAGGAGGAAGCTTGGGAGCAAGTCACAAGGCCAAGTCTTTGGAGCTAGTTTTTGGTCAATAGAGCAACCTATGGAGCTAGTCAAGGTCAACATGGAGCTAATTTGCTAAGACCTTATACGCGTGAACACTACATCAATTATACACGCGTGAAAGGCACTATAGAGCAACTTATGGAGGAGCATCTAGTGCAACTTATACTTAGCCATATTTTGCATGCCTCAAATATTTTAGGTTCAGTACGTAATACCCTGAACCAGAAGAAAATTGAAGGTGGTGATTTTCTGAAGATCATTGTTTATACTCAAGCAAGAACCACCCGGAAAATATTTTGAAAGATCAACTTGCTAAGATCAAATCAAGGATGCAACAAAGTCAAGAATATCAAGCTCTGAAGAATACAAAGTCTGCAATATCAAGCTGAGAAGGCAACAAAGTCAAAAATTGGAGGCTACAAGTTTCAAGGATCAATCAAGCCGTAAAAGAAGACTTTGTGAGCAATTTACAGAGGTAATTTGTCAAAAGTTACCAACGACATTTAATGTGCAGATTAAATTGGAGATTTTATCTGATCAAATTGGCAAGTTATCATATCAACGGTATGGTCATTAAATGAGAAGGTATGGCCGTCAAGATCAGATTGGAATGACCAATCAGATCAAGTGAACGTTCAAAATTTGAATGTTATTAACGGGCAAAATTTGAAAAACTCATTCATGAATTCCTTGTGTAACTACTGTCATGATCTAAAATGGTGATCATCCTAACTCTCTAACCAACGTGCTGCCTCTCCAATTACTGGAAATGGGAATAACTTAAGTCTGATAATTTCTACTAACTCCTTCATGCATGTACATCCCGCACGCCCGAATAAATCTAGTGATATGCGCATGAGGATCCTCTGAAGGTAATCCTGAATATTGGTTATTCTGAACTAACGTGAGTATGGTCGGGTGCACATGGAAGTTGACATTCTCCATTGGTGGGACATAGATTGAATTGTGCATGTTGAAATTTGGCGTCATATAGTCTACGATGGATCTTTGTTGCTCTTGAAGTATTTCATAATAATCATCTTCTCGAATATGTTCCGGTGGATTCACTCTGTTGATTTGCGGTTCTTCCAAAATTGGTTCATTGTGATTAACATGTCCTGGTGGATTTATCGGTATTGGGGGTGGGTTGGGTATAGCTACTCGTCTTCCTTGGGAATTTCTTGTAGCGCTCGTAGAAGCCATCTGTTCTTTTCAGATGCTTTTCTTTCTCGTTGCTCTGTTAATTTCAGGTATGTAAGGAAATAAGCCTTGATTTCCTCTCGCTCTTGTGTGCATTCACCTATTAAGATTTCCAATAAAGCAAATAGTCCACAATTGACTAGAAATAGCCAATTGGGTTTAGTAGCAAAAACAAATAAAATAGAAAATGAAAAGAAAAGTGAAATGGATTAAGAATACTCAAATTCTCACAATCATGCAATCAAGTAAAAGCAAAACAATTGACAACCTATTGCCCTGCCCGGCAACGGTGCCATTTTGACAACACTTGCGTGCATAGGGTGAAGTGTCAAGATACTGTGGATGTGAGTGTAAGAATAAAATGAAAAGTCTATGACTCTCTGAGTGTCGGTCTCGAAGGAGGGACTTGGAGGTGTGTCAAGTGCAAATGCATTCATTCAATCGAGTCATGTGAGGCATCGAGTATGGGTGGTGAGTGTGGTGAATGGTGGTTGCGAGGTGTAAGGAATCAAAAGGTAGTACCATGTGAAGGTAAAAGGTATAAGAAAACAAATAGCAAACAAATATAAGAAAACAAGGGATTGGACCGTGTTCGTCTATGTTGCATCCTAGTGTGTCTCAAGCAAAGGATAAACAGAGCAATAATGTTGACTATTCAAGAGTGTGTCTTCTTAGTCCTTTTTCCAGCTCTGTGTACTAGGGCTTCTTAGACTTAGGAGTGCCTTTTAGCAACCAAAGCTCTAAGAGACATTTAATCAAACACCTTAGCTACATACTTTCCTACTATTCCTAATATGAAGTCCATAAGATCTATGATTGCCATAAAGCTTCAATCTCAACTCTAATCAAACCATGATAAAGTCAAGAACTCAATCTCTCAATAGATTGGCCAAATCCATACAAGATCTCATCAAAACAACAATCAATAGACAAGAATAGGAATCCCAACAAACAAAGCAATTGAATCCAATATAAGAAATAAGATCATCACACTAGCAACATATCTTCACACAATCCAAACCCTAGACCAAACTAGCCACACATAATCAAGAATTCAAGAGCAATAGCTAATTCAATCTAAGAACAAGATAACAAAAATAGATAAGATTGTAATAGAGATCACCTAGTAAATGAAATAGTTTCTTCAATCCAAGCTTCAAGTCTTCATTTACAAGGAGAAATTGCAAGACTAAACTATCCTAAAAACTAAGAAATGAAGAAGAAAACGGAAACTGGAACTTGGGAAAATCGGACCTCCTTTGAAATTCTATCAAGTTGCCTTAAATAGTCTCCGAAATTTCGCCCTAGAAACATTTCCGCGCAGTGCTCCGTCCACGTCACCTACACGCGTGAAGGCTGGCGTGGACAGCTACTGGAAAGCTGCCACGCCACCTTCATGCGTGTAGGCACCTTTCTGGGTCCTTCGGGGCTCCTGTCTTGCTCGGTTTGCTCGTTTCGCTCGTTCCTTGTTCCGAATGGCTCCCGGGACCTCTGAACTGTCTCAATTTATACCAAAGGTAGCTTTGTTTGTGGTTAATGAATTTTAAAGCACAAAATCTCACAAGATTATCATATAAGGATGCTAAGAATGCTATTAAGCACCCCTATTTATACTCAAATATATAGGTGTCTTGGGAGCTTATCACCACTAGTAACCCAATTGCACATAACGCACTACTAATTAAAAAGAATAGCACAAATACTGAAGATGAAGACAATGACAATGCTACCCATAAGATAATTAAGAAGAGTTAGATAAATTCAAACCAAAAGTAGTATTTATTTAGACTATAGTTTTTAGACAAAATTTTTAGATTAACGTTTTTACAAAGTTGCCAGCATATATTTTACTGACAATTACAATCAATATCTTTTATATTATATTGCATTCATATATACTTTGAATTACCAATTTAAATAAACAAATCCAATATTCAATTACCTATGCATGAACATCTCCTATATAATCTTGCATTGTTATACTTTGAAGTACTTATTTAAAAATAAACATTGAATGTTATCATATTCACGTAATGCGCGTGAAAAACTAGTAACTTGTATAACTATGAATTTTATGACATTTAAAAAAAAATTATATGCTACAGAGTATCATTTTTCTAAAATATATTTCAATGTAACTATAATTTACTATAATTATAAGAATTAATACCCAATTTCATCATCAACTATATATAGTAATTTTTCTCGTTTTAGTCCTAAACGACTTTTTCTGCTTAATTAGGTCTTTGACTTTGATAGTTTTACTCAATTGAGTCCTCTATTAAGAATTTAAGATAACTTGGTAATTTCACCTCTATTAATACCCAATTTAGTTATCAACTATAATAGTTTAACCCAAGTTACGTTAGTCTTCGACCATAGTGGTTTTACCTAATTTAATCCTCGACTATAATAATTTTTCTTGATTTAGTCATCGATTCTAATAGTTGACGACTCAATTCGGTAAAACCATCAAAGTCGATGACCTAATTAAATACAAAAAAAAATCATTTAGGACTAAATCGAAAACAACTATTATAATAAAAGACTAAATTGAGTATTAACTAATAATTTTAATATTAAGTACTGATATTGAATATTTAGTTTTTTTTATTTGTTTACATATGTTATTAATTAAACCAAAAGAAAGAAGAAGTGCAGCATTATGAATTGCTTTCGGCAGTGGAATCAACATTATTGATTAAGTGGGTTAGATGGATTAGGTGGATGGATTATTATATGTTAGTGTGGCTGCATAACAACTAAATAAACTAAAGGGTTGCAGCACTCACTTAGTGGAATTAGTAGTGGGTTTACTTTTCCTATCTATAAATATGTTGTGTGTTCAGTTGTAATGTAATGTACTGAAGAAATCAAAGAAAACCATTTCCTTCACAAGCCTCTATCTAGTCAGATTCCTCCCTTTCTCAATTAGTATATATATATTTAATTGAATATATCTGACATTTGGTATCAGAGCCTATCAACCTTCCAACCCCGAAATATTTTTTCTAGTGAAATATGGCCAATAATTTCAATATTGTATAGTCGGGTCCTAAATTAGATGGGAAACTCGATTACAATTATTGGCAAATTATGATGACCACACATTTGAAAGCTCAAAATCTTTGGAGCTTTGTTGATCCGGTCTACCAGAAGGAGCTGATGCAGCTGCAACACGGCGAGATCAATTGGCCTTGAGGCAAATTCACCAAGGTGTTCATTACTCCATTTTTGGGCAACTAGCTCGTGCTCAAACAGCAAAAGAAGCTTGGGACATCTTAAAGGTGTCAAACAAAGGAGTCGACCGGTCACAGAAGTCCAAGCTACAGACGTTAAGAAGGTTGTATGATCGTTGTGAGATGGCCTCTACAGAAACCGTAGATATGTATTTCTCTCGTCTTATTGATCTTGTAAATAAGATGAGGTTATACGGAGACACAATTGAGGATGGTGCAGTGGTTGAAAAAGTTCTACGAACGATGCCGATGAAGTATGACCATGTGGTGGCTTCAATAACAGAGTCACACGATACCGAGGACTTGTCAATTGCCGAGTTAAAAGGTATGATCGAAAGTCATATTGAAAGGATTGCGTCAAAATCGGAACTACTAGCAGAAGAAGCTTTGAAGAGCCAAGTCACCTTTAATATGACTAGCTCTAATCAAAGAGGTGGAGGAGTTGGTAGAGGTCGTGGAAGAAGTAGAGGAGGAATCAGAGGAAGAGGACGTGGTAACTCAAATCAAGGAAGGGGACGAGGTAACTTCAATCAAGGAAGAGGTGGAGGTAATAATACCAAGCAAGGTAAATTTCCATTTAATTGCTACAATTGCGGCAAATATGGACACAAAATTGCAGATTGCTGGTATAAAGAGGATGGTCATGAAAATCAAGCAAATGTTGCTGAAAGATCTGGTGAGAGTTCTACTGAATCTGAAACCTTATTTTTGGTCAGTAACAGTTTGTCTGCAGATGAAAACATATGGTTCTTGGATACTGGATGTAGTAACCATATGTGTGGGAAGAAAGAATTATTTTCAGAGTTGGATGAATCAATACGATCTGAGGTGACATTTGGAAATAAGTCAAAAGTGCCAATTTTGGAAAAAGGTAAAATCTCTATTAAATTGAAGGATGGTACTCACAATTTTATATCCGATGTTTTCTATGTTCCTGCATTACACCAAAATTTGTTGAGTATGGGACAGTTGTCAGAAAAGGGATATAAAATAAATATCACTAGAGGGTGTTGTACCATTGTTGATGCCAAGGGAGTTTTGATTGCAAAGGTAAATATGTCTCAAAATCGACTATTTCCTTTAAAAATCAACCATGCACTTCTTACTTGCTTTAATTCTGAAATCCGTGATGATAATTGGTTGTGGCATATGCGGTTTGGCCATTTTCATTTCTCCGGATTAAATTATTTAGCAAGAAAGAAACTTGTTTCAGATTTGCCGATTATTAATGTTCCTGACAAAATTTGTGAGAGTTGTTTGATTGGGAAGAAGCATAGAGAACCTTTTTCTGTAGGCAAGTCTAAAAGAGCAACAAAGCAGTTGGAGATTGTTCACTCAGATCTGTGTTCATTGGAAGTTCCTTCAAATGGAGGTTGTAAGTATTTTGTTACCTTCATTGATCATTTCAGTAGAAAAACATGGGCTTATTTTCTGAAACATAATTCAGATGCATGTGATGCTTTTCAACAATTTAAGGTTTTTGTTGAAAAACAAAGTGGTTATAAGATTAAAATTTTGAGAACTGATAGAGGTACAGAATATATTGCTTGTGATGAATTTTTAAAGAAAAATGGTATTCAGCATCAGATGACAGCTAGGTACAGTCCACAACAAAACGGGGTGGCTGAAAGGAAGAATAGGTCTATCATGGATATGGTGAGATGCATGATGAAATCTAAAAATCTGCCTAAACCTTTTTGGGCAGAAGCTGTTGCTTGTGCTGTTCATGTGTTGAATAGATGTCCAACTAAAAGTGTTCGTGATAAGACACCTGAGGAAGCTTGGAGTGGGAGTAAACCATCTATCAAACATCTCAAAGTTTTTGGATGTTTGGCATATGCACATGTGCCAGATCAGTTGAGAAAGAAGTTGGACGATAAAGGTGAGAAGTGTATTTTTATTGGTTATAGTGACATTTCAAAGGCTTATAAATTGTATAATCCTGAAACTCAAAAGGTTGTTATAAGTCGTGATGTCACTTTTGATGAATATGGTGCATGGGATTGGTCAACTAAAGAAGAAAGGTCAGTTGTTCCCATTATTCCTAATAATGAGCACTTGGTTTCAGATAATGTTCAGTCTTCGTTACAGCCAGAGTCATCAGTTCGGAGATCTCAACGCGAGCGACACTTACCAGCTCGTTTGGAAGATTATGTTTGGGTAATGATAATGACTTGACTGATGAAGAGATTGTTCAGTTTGCTCTCTTTGCAGATTGTGACCCTATATCATTTGAGGAGGCTGCTACAGAAACTCATTGGCTTAAAGCAATGGATGAGGAGATTTGTGCCATTGAAAAGAATGGTACTTGGGAGTTAATAGATTTACCTCCCGAAAAGAAGCCAATTGGAGTAAAGTGGGTTTATAAAACCAAATACAAGTCAAATGGTGAGGTTGACCGTTTTAAGGCACGGTTGGTAGCAAAGGGTTACAAACAAAAACCAGGTATTGATTATTTTGAGGTTTTTGCTCCAGTAAGTAGACTTGATACTGTGCGAATGCTTATTTCTCTTGCTGCTCAAAATGATTGGAAATTGTTTCAAATGGATGTCAAGTCTGCCTTTTTGAATGGTTTTCTTGAAGAGGAAATATATGTTGAGCAACCTGCAGGGTATGTGAAGAAAGGGGAAGAAAATAAGGTTTAGAAGTTGAGAAAAGCTTTGTATGGTTTAAAACAGGCACCCAGAGCATGGTATGGTTGCATTGATTCTTATTTTGTTGAGAATGGTTTTATGAGATGTCCTTATGAGCATACCCTATATGTCAAATACACAGATTCTGGAAATATTGTTATAATCTGTCTGTATGTTGATGATTTGATTTTTACTGGAAACAATTTGAAACTAATCTCAGAATTCAGGGAGGCACTCATTAAGAAATTTGAAATGACTGATATGGGCCTTATGTGCTACTTTCTTGGTCTTGAAGTTGTTCATATGAATGGTGGAATCTTTATTTCACAGAAGAAATATGCTGCTGATATTTTGAGAAAGATCAAAATGGAAAACTCCAAACCAGTTTCAACTCCAGTAGCTGAAAAGTTGAAGATGTCCAAAGATGAGTGTGGTAAGAATGTGAATGTTACAGCCTATAAAAGTCTAATTGGGAGTTTGAGGTATTTGGTAGCTACAAGGCCAGATATTTCTTTTGGAGTTGGAATACTCAGTAGATTCATGGAGGAACCAAAAGAATCACATTGGGTTGCAGCAAAGCGAATTCTGAGATATGTCAAAGGTACGAGTATTGATGGAATTTTTTACTCTACTAATGATGCTTTGAAACTTGTTGGATATACAGACAGTGATTGGGCTGGAGATGTTGAGACAAGAAAAAGCACGTCGGGATATGCCTTCTATCTTGGTTCTGCTATATTTTCTTGGTCTTCAAAGAAGCAGCAGATTGTAGCACTTTCAACCGCAGAAGCAGAATACATTGCAGCAGCAAACTGTGCTACTCAAGCAATTTGGCTTAGAAGAATTTTGGAGTTTTTGCAACAGAAGCAGGAGGCACCTACAACAATTTTTTGTGACAACAAGTCTGCCATTTCGTTGTCCAAAAATCCTGTTTTTCATGGTCGCAGCAAACACATTGATATCAAGTATCACAAGATCAGGGAGTTGGTAGCTGAAAAACAAATCAACATTGAGTACTGTGCAAGTGAATGCCAAGTTGCTGATATCTTTACAAAACCATTGAAGACAAAGACATTTCTCAAACTGAAGAAGGAAATTGGGATGGTGAATTTATCCAATTTGGTTTAAGGGAGGCAATGTTATTAATTAAACCAAAAGAAAGAAGAAGTGCAGCATTATGAATTGCTTTCGGCAGTGGAATCAACATTATTGATTAAGTGGGTTAGGTGGATTAGGTGGATGGATTATTATATATTAGTGTGGCTGCATAACAACTAAATAAACTAAAGGGTTGCAGCACTCACTTAGTGGAATTAGTAGTGGGTTTACTTTTCCTATCTATAAATATGTTGTGTGTTCAGTTGTAATGTAACGTACTGAAGAAATCAAAGAAAACCATTTCCTTCACAAGCTTCTATCTAGTCAGATTCCTCCCTTTCTCAATTAGTATAGATATATTTAATTGAATATATCTGACAACATATAGCGCATAGAAAATACTAATAATGTAATAATTGGTTATAGTTCATAGTTTTGTTCCAAATAACCAACGAATACGTGATGCTCGCAGGCCAACGTGCACTCACAGACCAACATACATCCATCAATATAGTTTNGTAATGATAATGACTTGACTGATGAAGAGATTGTTCAGTTTGCTCTCTTTGCAGATTGTGACCCTATATCATTTGAGGAGGCTGCTACAGAAACTCATTGGCTTAAAGCAATGGATGAGGAGATTTGTGCCATTGAAAAGAATGGTACTTGGGAGTTAATAGATTTACCTCCCGAAAAGAAGCCAATTGGAGTAAAGTGGGTTTATAAAACCAAATACAAGTCAAATGGTGAGGTTGACCGTTTTAAGGCACGGTTGGTAGCAAAGGGTTACAAACAAAAACCAGGTATTGATTATTTTGAGGTTTTTGCTCCAGTAAGTAGACTTGATACTGTGCGAATGCTTATTTCTCTTGCTGCTCAAAATGATTGGAAATTGTTTCAAATGGATGTCAAGTCTGCCTTTTTGAATGGTTTTCTTGAAGAGGAAATATATGTTGAGCAACCTGCAGGGTATGTGAAGAAAGGGGAAGAAAATAAGGTTTAGAAGTTGAGAAAAGCTTTGTATGGTTTAAAACAGGCACCCAGAGCATGGTATGGTTGCATTGATTCTTATTTTGTTGAGAATGGTTTTATGAGATGTCCTTATGAGCATACCCTATATGTCAAATACACAGATTCTGGAAATATTGTTATAATCTGTCTGTATGTTGATGATTTGATTTTTACTGGAAACAATTTGAAACTAATCTCAGAATTCAGGGAGGCACTCATTAAGAAATTTGAAATGACTGATATGGGCCTTATGTGCTACTTTCTTGGTCTTGAAGTTGTTCATATGAATGGTGGAATCTTTATTTCACAGAAGAAATATGCTGCTGATATTTTGAGAAAGATCAAAATGGAAAACTCCAAACCAGTTTCAACTCCAGTAGCTGAAAAGTTGAAGATGTCCAAAGATGAGTGTGGTAAGAATGTGAATGTTACAGCCTATAAAAGTCTAATTGGGAGTTTGAGGTATTTGGTAGCTACAAGGCCAGATATTTCTTTTGGAGTTGGAATACTCAGTAGATTCATGGAGGAACCAAAAGAATCACATTGGGTTGCAGCAAAGCGAATTCTGAGATATGTCAAAGGTACGAGTATTGATGGAATTTTTTACTCTACTAATGATGCTTTGAAACTTGTTGGATATACAGACAGTGATTGGGCTGGAGATGTTGAGACAAGAAAAAGCACGTCGGGATATGCCTTCTATCTTGGTTCTGCTATATTTTCTTGGTCTTCAAAGAAGCAGCAGATTGTAGCACTTTCAACCGCAGAAGCAGAATACATTGCAGCAGCAAACTGTGCTACTCAAGCAATTTGGCTTAGAAGAATTTTGGAGTTTTTGCAACAGAAGCAGGAGGCACCTACAACAATTTTTTGTGACAACAAGTCTGCCATTTCGTTGTCCAAAAATCCTGTTTTTCATGGTCGCAGCAAACACATTGATATCAAGTATCACAAGATCAGGGAGTTGGTAGCTGAAAAACAAATCAACATTGAGTACTGTGCAAGTGAATGCCAAGTTGCTGATATCTTTACAAAACCATTGAAGACAAAGACATTTCTCAAACTGAAGAAGGAAATTGGGATGGTGAATTTATCCAATTTGGTTTAAGGGAGGCAATGTTATTAATTAAACCAAAAGAAAGAAGAAGTGCAGCATTATGAATTGCTTTCGGCAGTGGAATCAACATTATTGATTAAGTGGGTTAGGTGGATTAGGTGGATGGATTATTATATATTAGTGTGGCTGCATAACAACTAAATAAACTAAAGGGTTGCAGCACTCACTTAGTGGAATTAGTAGTGGGTTTACTTTTCCTATCTATAAATATGTTGTGTGTTCAGTTGTAATGTAACGTACTGAAGAAATCAAAGAAAACCATTTCCTTCACAAGCTTCTATCTAGTCAGATTCCTCCCTTTCTCAATTAGTATAGATATATTTAATTGAATATATCTGACAACATATAGCGCATAGAAAATACTAATAATGTAATAATTGGTTATAGTTCATAGTTTTGTTCCAAATAACCAACGAATACGTGATGCTCGCAGGCCAACGTGCACTCACAGACCAACATACATCCATCAATATAGTTTGGTCCAAATAACCAACGAATACGTGATGCTCGCAGGCCAACGTGCACTCACAGACCAACATACATCCATCAATATAGTTTCTTCTATTCCAAATTTTACAGTCCTTTAATTTGTATGCTCTATTTTCACAAGCTAGCTTAGGCCTTCTCCTCAGTAGTAGGTGATGCCTTTGCTTGCTCAGATTTCTGAGACAGAAATTCCACCAACTTCTCATCCACTTCCTCAACCTAAATTTCAAAATGTTCACATCAATAATAATATAGTAATAATTGCATAGACAAATTATTGGACTACCCTTTTCAATACAACTAAAACGGAAATTCAAAAATAACGCTATGAAATCTTAGCCATTAGTGATGTCAAGATCAATGGATCACAATTGTCCACAAGGACTCATGGGGATATATATATATATGATTTGGGTCAAATAAGAACTCGTGCCTAGGAGAAAACTAGGAACTAATCAGGGTTATCTATCTGTAAAGACTAAAGATCTAATGGCTTTAAAGCATGGAAAAGAAAAAAAAATGTGGTGACATTTGTCTATATAGCTTGAAATTTATGTATGTGCAAGTAATAATATTATGGAGTGTATTTAGCAAGACTATATAGTGCATCTTGTGATGCGTATATATGCAGTGAAATTCTTTACCTTTTATAATTTATGGTTATTTTTTTGTTTATGCTTACTTTTTTTTTTTTTTAATTTGGTTTAAAAGTTTACTTTAGAGTTTAGTAGTTATCGTTTGTTGCCTTTAGAGTGCACCTAGCAACAATATAAAGTACATTGTGCAACACTACTTAGTGCACCTAACATTATCATTAATTTACACTGAATGTTTAGTTAATTGCACTTAGAATTCACTTTTAAACTTTATGGTTTAGTTTTGTCTATTGGGTTTAAGGGGTCACTTTTTTATGGTTTAACTTTTGATTTAGTTTTCTGGTTTAGTTTTATGGATTTATCAAAAAATGCACTCTGTAAGGGTATGTTTGGAAATTAGGAAAATGACTTCTGAAAAATGTTTTTTTGGAAAATGAGTCCTTTTTCAGAAAACATTTTCCTTTCTAATGTTTGGATGCCAATGAAAAACTTTCTTTTTGTGTTTGATTCTTTTTCCGGAAAAAGAGCAGAAAAATGAACAGAATTGTATACTTCATTTTTCAACTCAAATAGATATATTTTGAGAATCAATTTTTCGTTCACCCATTGTGTATAATATATTATAAACTTCGTAGGCTAGGACCACAAAAAAATGACTCGCAAAATAGCAGGTCCGGCTTGCTAAGATCCACATCCTATAGGTCGGCTGGTCGGGCCTTAATAAAATAAAAAAAAATATATATATATATATATATATATATATATATATACACACACACACAAACGCACACACACACGCACACAACAAGACATAGGTATGACCATGGTTCGGTTTGAACCGAACCGTGTACTGTGCTAACCGAATCGGAATCGATTCCGATCCCAGTTTCGGTTCCAGAACCATGGCTACTGCCAACTGCCATATTTTATATATATTACATATATATTACAATTACGGAGTATAGTATATTACGGAGTATATTTATAATATTAAAAAAATTAAATTGTAATTTTATTTTAATTTTTAAATAAGAAAAACTTAATATTATTTGTAGACATTACTTATTTTTTTTGAACTTTGAAATAATATTAATTTTTTTTAGATTTTAAAGTTGGATTGCAAATACACAATGTTAATATTTGTAGACTTTATTTTTTTTTTTTTTTGAACTTTGAATTCAAAAAAAAAAAAAAAAAAAAACGTGTGCCGGCCTGTGGGGGCCACCAACCCGTGTGGGGCGGGCTAGGGTTGCATGAACTCTAGCCCATGGACTAGTGTTGTAAAAAGTTTTTTTAAAAAAAAGGCAAGTCATTTTCCCCCAAAATATACATGTTTTTCCTTTGACTAAGGCATCATTTTCCATTGACCTCATTTTCCCCCCTCTTGCCAAACACTGAAAACTCGGAAAATATTTTCTAGAAGTCATTTTTTGGATTTTCAAATACACCTTTAATTATAATAGTGTTGTTGCTTGCACTTTAAAATTCAAGTTTTTTAAAAAAATGTCAATATTTTTTTTTTATAATTACTTCTGATCTGTTAGGTATTTCGATGAACACTCTTGATTGATTCCTAGATTGTTTTTGGATGGTAGTTCTCATAAGAGTGCTCCCATATATATAGAGAAGTTCAAGAAGCAAATACCTTATTATAGGGCTGGTTTTTGGATTTTTGTGGCTCTATTCTTATAAATAAATGAGGTCCTATCAAGAGTATAAGTGCAATATTTAAAATCAATACCGTAAAATATATGAGTCTTCTTTTAAATTATAGAATGATTTTTTCATAATTAATTATGTTATAAATATTAGGAAGGACAAGTGATTTTGGAAAAAACTGATGAGTTTTAAGATTAATTGTAGATTTTTTTTATTTCTTAAATAGTTAGGTCAAAAACAAATATTTGACCTTCTAGCTAAAAATTGAGGTCATGTGTTGTTCCCATTTTGCACGCCTAAAAATCTGGCCATGCTAAAAAATACTATTTAAATTCGTCATGAATAGTAAAATTGTACCCAAACTCTACTAGAAGATAGTCAAATCTTTTATATATATAAATGGATAGATTTAGCAAAGTATCAACTACCCATTGGCATTTCTAATCGCTACAGTGCATCTCTTTAATTACAATGTGGACATGTCGTCACATGTGGTGCTACTCACTTTGATCTCAATTATTGTGTATGTAGTAGGTGGAGATATTTATGCGGCTTTGTTTTCCGCATTTAGTGCGTGACGTTGTTTAATTACACAGTGGATCACGTGATTCAGAGTTCATACTAAGGAAATTGATAAATTTATTGTAATGTACACTAAGGAATATATATTTAAAAAGTAATTGATAGTGTACCTTGTCCATGAGGTCTTCCACTATATGAGCATCCTTAGCAGTTTCTTCGGCCAAATGTTCAATAGACTCAACTATGTTTTTCAGCGACCCTTCCGGCAGCTTCTCTTTAAAATCCTCCGCCGCCTTGTCGACGTCATGCGCCACGTGCTCCACCACCTCCGCCACTTTCTCCACCGCCTCTGCCGCCGCTTCAACTTGCTCTACCACCATTACCATATACAAATCAAAATCCCTTTTAACTTAGTTTCATGAAACACCAAAATTAAACAATCATTTCCCAAATCAGATCATATCTTTCATCAATCCTTACTTGACAATGCTATCAACTGAGCAGTAACCAAGGGCAGTGATACCCCAAGTCCGACAGCCCAACCTAACCTATAACATTAATCAATGATTAGCCACGAATATATTGTGCAGATTATTGCAACATAAAAAAAAAAAGTAAAAATGCAATGTTAATAAATAATAAAATGTTTATTATTTTAA
Organism: Ipomoea triloba; assembly: GCF_003576645.1. NCBI lineage: Eukaryota > Viridiplantae > Streptophyta > Magnoliopsida > Solanales > Convolvulaceae > Ipomoea > Ipomoea triloba. Next base: position 14,618,870 of record NC_044920.1, on the reverse strand, counting down.
CATAGGGTTTTACTATACTCTTATCATGTGAATCTCTTGAGAAATGTCAACCTAATGAAGTACAAAGAGTAGCTCGAAACCACTGTCTTCCATGAGAGTGTAAATCGGGTGTCACTAGACCATAAGGTCTTTGGCTATATACTTTTATTTAAAAGTACTAAATTATTTTTCTTTATAAATATTAAATTTTCTCTTATAAATAATAATCACTTGCCAACATTACTGAAAAGTGTAATACTTTTTATAAAAATAATAAAATATAATATTTTTATATCATAATGTAGAAGTATTACACTTTCCTTATAAGTAACAAACACATTATTTTTAATTAGTTCAATATAAGTATTACATTTAATATTAACTCACAGGATAGTCTCACACAAGTGTGACCCAAAATGAAATACTCCGCATAAATAATTACATAGAGGATTTTGGGTCCTACCAAGAATTATCCGATGGAGGCCAGAAGGGAAGAACACCGGAAAGAAAGTCTCCGGCGGCCGCTTCAGGAGTGGCTTGAATAACCATGACCCTAGACAAATTAAAAACAAATAAATAATTAAATAAAAACGTTTTCTTGAATTTCACACCTGTAAACTGTAAGTAACTGAAAGCAAATCAGATCAAGATATTGTGCATAGCATTAGCTTGACCTTTTGTTTGTGGATCTCTGGGAGATTTTGAGATTGGTTGGGAATGGAAATCCATGATCGTAGTCGTCATGGTTGTGTGTAGAAAATCTTGTTGCATAGAACAGTGGATTGAAACCCAAAGATTGAGATCTGCCGTTCAAGGGAGTGAGGGTGGGGAAGTTGGGAGAAAGAAATGTTGACATGGCGATTCTGAGATTTTTCCTTCTTTTTTCTCCCTGGGAAGACTTCCGATCTATAATAGTGTTGGAGACTTAATTGGAGTTGGGTACACTATTAAATTGATCAAGCTGGGTTTTAATGTCGAAAAAATTCCAAAGTGTACTTCAACATCCATATATGCCTTGATTTTATTAAGAGTAATTATTGTTAGGAGTCTTATAGCATTGTGAAAATAGGACTCTATGATTGTGTATTCTATTATATTGTATATACGTATATTGTGTTTAATCTATTACAGATAATCTATTCTCATCTGGTATCAGTAATTTTAGGTAGAACCGTCAAAACGGGTTTAGCCCGCCGGACCGACCCTCCCGCCCCTACTTAGGTAGGGGTGGGTTTTGAAAATAGAAGCCTGCTAAAGAGCAGACTTTTTTGGCCCGCCCTGCCTAGGCTGGGGCTTGGCGGGCCACGGGCTGCCCGCCATTGTTTTATATATATATATATATATATATATATATATATATATATATATATATATATATATATATATATATATATATATATATATATATATATATATATATATATATATATATATATAATATATATATATATATATATTGGCAGGGGCCCGCCTAGCTCGCGGGCCTAAGGCGGGGCGGTCCGGGCCAAAACTCAGGCCCGCCAAAGAGCAGGCTTTTTGGGCCCGCCCCGCTTAGGCCCGCGGCCCGCCAGCCCTTATTGAAAGCTCTAGTTTCAGGTGTGATTTCATGGCCAACATCAACTCCCGCGACGACTCTGTAGAGACTTTCTCTAAACGGACTCTCTCCGATGTGGCCATGCCGCCTATGTCGACCCCCTCGTCTCTGTCATCTGCCCATCACTTTGTTTCTCTGAAGCTTTCTTCGCGTAATTACCTGTTCTGGAGAGTTCAAATGGTGTCGTTTCTCCGTGGCCAAGGCTTGCTGGAGTTTGTGGATGGGTCCATTCTCTGTCCGGTTGTTCCCGTGGTCACTGTCGCTGCTCCTGCTTCATCATCTGTTGTTGCTGCCTTCGACTGCATTATGGATTCGACAGGACCAGGCGGTGCTGTCTCTCTTGATTTCCTCCCTGTCGGACGATGTTATGCATCATGCGCTGGGCAAAGCCACCTTGCGGCAGCTTTGGGAGGCTATTGAGCACTCAATGGGGTCGGCGACGAGAGCTCGAGCGTTGAACCTTCTTGGTCAATTGCAGTCGCTGAGACAAGGGGATGCCTCCGTAACCGATTACCTCACCCATGCTCGCCTTCTGGTTGAAGATCTCTCCTTAGCCTGTTGTGCTGTGTCGCCCACTGGTTGCTGGTCTGACTCACGGTGCGCCCGTCTCCTTGTCGGAGCTGTCTGACTATCTCAGCTCGCAGGAGTTTATTTTTGCAGAAGACTTCGCTGATGATGCACCTCCGGTAGCTATGGTGGCTCAGCGTGGTGGTGGTCGATCCAGTGCTCTCTATCTGTAGCAGCAGCCGCCCTTCCAGTCGCGTGGTGGCCGGGCTCGTCATCGTGGCAGGGGCAGGAGGCGCTCTCGTGGTTGCGCTGTTCGTTGCCAGCTGTGTGACGTCGTCGGGCACACCGCCCTCACCTGCTACAGATTTTGTCCGGCGACTTCTGGTCTTCAAGAGCATGTCGCCGTCGCTTCTGATGGTGTGGAGTCACTCACCTCTCACCATTGGCTTCCGGATACGGGGGCCTCTAACCATGCGACTCCAGACTCGTCACTCATGTCCACTACTACAGACTACAGGGGTTCAGACACTTTGAGGGTCGGTGATGGTATAGGTATGTCCATTGTTAGTATTGGTTCTGCCTCGGTAGCCACTCCTTGTCGTGTGTTACGTTTATCTGATATATTGCATGTTCCCGGTTTGTCTACACCCCCCTTATTATCTGTTTAGTCGATCATTATTGCATAGACCATGGTCCACACAATTGTGTGAACCATAAATAAAAAGTACAGTTTTAATATACTGAAAGTACGCTATTTTTGTGCATAAAGTACATTATTTTAGAGTACATTATTTAAATAGTGAAAGTACATTCTTTTATATATACTATCAAATAATGTACCTTCAGTACAAAAATAATGTACTTTTAACATAGAGTTAATTCCATTTTTTGTCCTAGATTTATAGGTGGCATTACGCTTTTAGTCGTTTTTTATTAAAACATCCACATTTGGTCCTAGTATTATTGTGGCATGACCATTTTTTGTCCTCCGTCAACAATATTGTTGAAATGTCGTTAAATACAATGCTTTTTCAATCATTTTTATACAAAGTAAGTTGAACCCGCTATATTTTTATGTTTATCTTTTTGAAAATATATGTAATTGAAGACCGAAATGTCTTTGTATTTAACGACATTTCAACAATTTTGTTGACGGAGGACCAAAAATGGTCATGCCACAATAATAGTAGGACCAAATGTGGATGTTTTGATAAAAGAAGACTAAAGATGGAATGCCACATATAAATCTAGGACCAAAAATGGAATTAACTCTTTAACATAATAAAAATGTACCTTATATTCATGGTCCACACAGTTATGTGGACCATGATCCATACAATAATTTGCCCTGTTTAGTATTATCCTTGTTTTTCACCTATTTTTTCTACTATCATACCTAGTTTTATGATGAGTCCGGTCCAATAAAATCATAAATAGCGACATCCATGCTATGAAAGTATGCTTTCTTAAAATCTACTTGACTTCACACTTAATAAGTGCTTAGTTGCAATTATTTTCAATATCTTATCTTATTTTTAAGGATTTTTCTTATATCTCATTTAGTTTGGTGGAATATGGTGATCAAATCATTAATCTTTGATTTTTAGGAATTTTTTAGCAAAAATAACAAAATATGCAATTTGTGACATGTTGAAAGTATTTTTGCATATCTCTCATATGAAATCCAATTGAGGTCATTCAAGAGTCCATGACAAGTTAAGATAATACTCTAGAACTTTCTCTCTCAAAGTTTATTTATCTTGATTTTCTCTGAATATATATGAATTTTGATAAAATTGAACTAATTTTCTTTTAAACTTTTGTATGAGCAAGTTGTATTGCAATGAGAGGTATTAACACAAAATGGAGAGGAAGTAGATGAGACTCAATTGTACTATGATGTAGTTGGCGGGCATGATAAGAAAAGAATAGAAGAGTTTATGGGCTTGGCTCATATTATACCTTCTAGCACATCATACAATATATATAACATCAACCTCGCAACCATTAGATAATGCTGATTCTGCAAAGATGCAAGATGAGATTGAGAATTTTAAGGATTCTATGGTTCTTAAGTAGCAAAGATTAGATGCTGATCTTGAGAGTGATAGAGCTGGTACTTTATCATCACCCTCATCACAACCGAATTCAACTTGATATGATTTTTCTTTTATGGATTACTATATTGTTGTTTAGAGATGAATTTGGTATTAAGTACAACATTTAATTTTTTGAACTACAAAGTAGTACAGTATCACTTTCATATTACAAATTATATTGTATTTTAGTTTGCATATTAAAATTTTAAATACAAATATTAGAATTTTAAAAAAATAATATTAATTATCAAAATATTAAAAAAATAATTTAGTATAATTGCGATGAAATATAATTTTAGCGATGGAATATTCATTGTCATTATGGAGATGAAATTGGTGATAGAAAGATTTTTTTCACTCAAAACGCGACGGAATCGTGACAGTGATTACTTCCGATAGTTTTTTACGATTAAATTTTGTGACGGAAAACAAACTTTGCTACGGAATATATAGCGATGGAATCACTATGAAAATTTGTTTCGTTGTTTTCTAATGACAAAACTTTGCGATGGAAGATGAAATTTGCAACGGAAAAGTTAGCAACAAAACCGTGACGAAAATTTCTTTCATAGTTTTTTTATGGCAGAATTTCATGATGGAATACAAAATTTGCAACGAAAATGTTATTCTCGTTAAATGACTTGCCTTCTTTTGTGTCTGATGATGTTGATGCTTAGTTGCTTGTTCTTGGTTTGCCATGTCCTTTCTTTGTTTGCATCCTCGCTTGTGCCTACAATCCCTTGGTACATTGCTAGCCCCTTGCACAAAGGGGTGATGTCAGTCCATACTTCCCTACAACTGTTGGTTGTTTGCAACAGTCTAGTTCAGTTGTGATGGTGCTCGGTAAAGACCATAATTTCTGCTTCTGTTGGCCACTTGCGCATAGTGGTAAAGGTAATCCAGATTACCCCATCGGTGTCTGTAGATATTTGGTATATCGATGGTTATTTACTCAATGTCGTGATGATGGTCCAGACTATCCCGCTCACACTAGCGGTTATTTGGTGCCTCACCACTTGCTCAAAGTAGTGCTAGTGGTTCAGACCAGCCCACAACTATTGGTGGTTTGCAATACCCTAATCCAGTCATACTGGTGCCTGATAAACATCTTAGTTTCAGCACCCGTTGGCTACTTGTTCAAAGTGGTGCTGATGATTCATATCGTCCAGTTCGCATCAATGATTATTTGGTGCACTGTTGGCCATTAGCTCATAGTGACATTGGTTGTTTATACCATTACTTCATACTTTATATTATGTGGCTTTTACACTTGTAGTTGTAGCATGTGTGCATCTTGCTTTACTTTCTCCTTTACTATTGATTTGAGCCTATGTGATATTGTTTTTGCCTTGGGTCTATGCGTCATTTTTCTTGAATATATTTGTATTTTGGCTTGTGTGCCTTCTTTTTATGCCGCTTGTGAGTGTTTAGCCTTAAAGTCGCTATTTCAGTTTTGGATTATCTCGAGAAATGTTGTTATACTGCCAAATTTTTGGTAAACTTAACGCGTGATTGAGATTATTTGGCGAGTAGTGCTAGAGGCATGGTTGAGTTTGTGGTTGGCCTATGGTTGTGATGTTGGTAGCATACTGAATATTGCCTTTGTACATGTTACTTAGGTTTGTGTATGATGGATAATATACTAGGCTTGAGCTACATGGACTGGCCCAAGAAAGTAAATGGATTAATGAAGCCTAAAAAGGATACATAATACGGAGTAATTTAGGAGTTTAATTAGGATTGGGCTCATTAATGTAATAAGGATTGTGCTTATTATGTGTAACTAGTATTTTTGCCCGTGCGTTGCACGGAATGAATTTTGTTATAATGTTTTAAGAATATTTAGATCGATATATAATTATATAAATTATAACATCAATATTATATAGTGCGAATGATGAAAATGGTTGGATCAATTATGTTTTCTAATGTTATCCTTGCTTGAATTCAAACAAATAATTGGTCAATTACCCGTGCGATGCATGGATAAATATTTTAAATTATATATTTAGATAATAAAATTAAAGATAGAATAATAAAAAAATTCTAATATTGAATGTGTACAATTATTTTATTATGTGATTAGTGTAAAAATATCACTCAATATAATAGGAAATTGTATGTTGCCAATTATATCTAAGGCAACATATTCGTAATCGGAGTGATTTTGCATCGATAAAATGGAATCAATATTCAGGACTATAATGGCTCCCAATAAATGTAACCCCTCGGTTTTTCCGACAAAGTTAAGATTCGAGGATATCGTTATAAAATTTTTTTGGGCTATGACATTTAAGAGAAGACTGTTCGGTGCTCGAAATAATTTTTCTCTTAAGGATTAGTTATCGATAAGCTGCGAACTACGTACCTGTCACGAACCGTGAAAACTTTAAGGATATAGATTCAGTTCGGATTTTCTAGAATTGGGATTATTAAATATCATGCGATTAAGCCTGAATTTCTAGTTAGTTCAAGAAAAACTTCCAAAGGACTGTAAGGGATAAATTGTTACGGACTCTGTACCTAAATTTAGCGGGACACCGAAAAATTCCCAAAATTGGTGATTTGTGACGGGAATATTTTTACGATAATTTTGGTATTAGAATTTTCCCGAATTAAGTTATAGTCCTCCGAACATTCATCTGATTTAAGCATAAACTGGCAAATTAGATTTGAGATCTTGTAAGGACTCCATGGGGTGTTGACATGTGGCAAGTGAATCTAGACTAAGATTGGGCAATTAATGTGGCATTAATGAGGTTGCACTTGTTGCTTGTAGATCAAGAACAAAATCACACCAAGATCACCTATCTCCCTCTCATTTTCGTATAACACCCTTAGAGAAAGAAGAGGAGAAATAATTTTAGTCTTCCATTGTGATCAAGGAGCTCCAAAATATTTTTCTCACTCAAGGATTAAGTGTAAGTAAGATCCTAAACCTTGTTGGATTAAATCATCTCTAGAATTCATGTGTTGATGTTTAGTGCATGAAAATGTTGTTATTGTGATAATATTCTTAAGGTCTTTGAATTCCAAAGGGAACACCCTCAACTTTACGGTTTAAAAATCTTCTACGGAGGTAAGGAATCCCTTAAGTTGGCTCAATCACTTGGATATAGACAATTGCTAGGAAATTATACGGTTAGGAATTTTTACGTGATGATTATGTGTTATGTTATGGATCTATAAATTGGCTTCAAAAATCCTTGCTTTGATTTTTGATAAATTTGTTATGCATGTTCATAGCTATTTTATGCATGTATATGTTGGATTTATGCCCATATAGGCTTATACTTGTGAAAATATTGAAGTAAAATCAAGTTAGTCTCTGGCAGTGACTTCCGTGAATTTCTGGGACAAATCGGTAAGGTATTTTGACCCAATTTTTTTTATACATGTAGTTCTATAAGTGTAGAAGCTGCATATAAAATTTCATAATTTTTGGAGTAGTATAAGTATGGTTTTCGATTTTTTTTCCAAAACTGGTCCAGAGAGGAAAAATGCTGGACAGCACACTGCCAAGGGCAAAAATGGAATTTTCTGTGATAATTCGTGAACCTTGATGACCAAAACTGTTTATGAACATCAAGTACTATGAGTTAGGGTCCTACCATAAAAATTTCAAGTGAAAAAGAGTTCGGGAACTACTTTTACCGGCTCAATCTTTCGGACTGCGCCAAGCTGAAATTTTCTGAAAAAGAATGGTTAGAAACAATTTTGACAAATATTATTTTTGTGCATTATATTAACATGGAAAATAATTATATTTTGAAAATTATTATGACTCTATACTTGATTTTCTGTGACGTGACTAATACTAACCTAAGCATACGGGTTGGGAAAATATATCTGAGTGAGTTATTGGTGATGGAGTCGTGTGATGAATTAATAGTGGATGTGTTTCGTACCCCACTCGTGAATTAAAGGTGGATGTGTTTCGTACCCCACCGTGAGTTAAACGTGGATGTGTTTTGTACCCCACGTGAGAGTTGGAAGGTGGATGTGTTGTGTACCCCACCGAGATCTAATAGTGGATGTGTTTCGTACCCACTTATGAGTAAGGCGAGAATTGTGTACCATGGGTGATGTGTGAGAGCTAACCATCGGGTGAATTAATGACTGAGTTATTTGCTCGATTCACTGAAATGAAGTGAAATTACTTGTTGTTAAAAATGTTTGCAGGTTGATTGCGATTGTTGGGTAATGTTATCTTACCTTGTTCTTGTTGAATAATTATTTTGAAAACCTTTGTTTATTTTCGAGTGATAATGGATATCCTTACTTAGCCGTCGCGCTAACTACACTTCATTGTGTCCTTTATTAGATGCAGTCTAGCGTGGGCCTCTGTGGCCCGATGAGCTCTGAATAGGATGGAAGTCGAGGTGGAAGACTACTCTATCCTAGAATAGACACTCTGGAAGGATTATTTCCATATGTACATATCTGGATATTGATATGGTTATTTGAGGTGGTAAGTTTAGCCTTAGCGTTTAGGTATAGGAAAGATACCTAAGCGTGGCGGTAACACCCAGTTTTCTGCTGGTTAGACGCTTCCGCAATGTATTATATTTTAAGGATTTTGTAATAAATCCAAGATGTCAAAATTGGGGTGTTACAATAAAAGGGTGAGTAAAAAAAGGTATTAAGTGCCATTAATGTGGACTAATAACTTATGTTAATAATAATTTGTTATCTTTTCTTCTCCCAAATCATTATAAATTGTTATCTTGTTAGGACAAAAGAATGAATTTGAGGCTACAGCAAATGTGGTCCGCTGGTCCAGTTAACACTCAAATTATTGTACCACTTTGAATTAATTTTTAATTTAATTTGGTCAATCAATTATGTGAACCATTGACTATACAACCGTAATCTAATTTCGTGATTTATTTACTTTCCGTTATTTTCAAGGTTATTATTAAGTCATTTATTTACTTTCCGTTATTTTCAAGGTTATTATTAAACCTCTTGTTTACTTATTTTCAAGGTTATTATATATCACCCTGCTCTCCTATATTATCTTAATTTAATTATATTAATTGGTATCACTTACCTTTTATTCCAATTTTACTTTATTAAAATATAATCAATCCTGTTATTATTTAAAATTCTTTTATCAATTATAATTATTATAATTAAAATTCGTAATCACAAATACAGTAGGTGAATTGCATTTTTTAAAATTTTTCTTCATTTTGGGCTGTTGATTTTTGCAAGATCAATGGCTGGGAATTCACCCAATTTTTTACCTTAGCCATATAATCGCACATGATCTCTTGTGTGTATGTGTGTATTACATTTATAGTATTTTTTACAGTATGAAAATATGTATTTTTTTTTTATAGATTTGTGATTACTATTATAATTATACACATTAATTGCAATTATATGTTTACTCAGTAAGAAACTTTATTTTAAAATTTATATAAACTCATACTCTTAATTTTAAAAAAATCATAAATATTTAGAAATCTACCTAAATACGTAATATATTAGGGACTACTTTAATCCATACAAAGTTAGAAATTAAATTATTTTAATTTGTAAATATAATTCACTTAATTATAATAAATTAAATAGCAATATAATTAAGGAAATGAAATTATAAAATTAACTAAATGTATATCATAAATATTTAAGAATTAAGGATGTGACTAAACCACAGTTTATTTAATTTCTATTTTCTTTCATTCTTTTTCTTTTTGTAGTTATAAAATTTTAAAAAAAAAACATTAAAAAAAACGTTTAGTTCTAAATTGTTAGGAAGAATGTTATTTATATTTGGATGATGCTAATATTTGCAAAGATAAGCAAGTTAGAACCCTTAATTTTTCGTTGCAAGCATTACGTTGATAGCATAATTTGTAAAAGCCAAAATGGAGTAAGTGATATGAATTTGACATTTTTTAAAGGCAGAATTACAATCTTTTCCGCCAGAACTGAATTTATTATTTTGTACTAAACCAAACGAAAAGGAAATTGATTCGTCATAGTGAGATACTCCTATAACCCAAACAACAATGTAAGAAATTGACTAAAAATTCTTATAATTAGCACTACAAATTCTAGAACAATGATAATAAAGCAGACATAGTAACGACACCCACCACCGTCGCCTCGTAGTAGGATCCCACAAAGCCTTCCTCGTTGCTCAACACCTCCACCGCGTTGCCAATCCGGTACCCTACCATGTTTACAGTACTCATGGTTGTTGATTTTCCGGGAGAAACCGATTTTAAGAGATAGAGAGAGAAAAATAAAGGTAAAATCCGGCTCAGAATTCACAGGGAATACGAATTATGATTATAAGCAATAGTTTATATAGAAAATAAGGAAGAGAGAGAGATAGATGTGAAAAAGGTAAGAAATTAAGAGGGGTGGAGATGGGGAAGTAGTTTAGGAAATTTGGCTGATTAGTAGGAGAAAAAAAAAAAGGAAAAACATAATTACGCTACTGTTATAATTTATTACCATAAAATTAATATATTAATATGTTATAATTTCCTAGGCTACTGTTAGCCAAAATCCTCTAGGCTAAGATTAGGAAATATTCAATACGGCTATAAGAAATGTAAAATAATATTAATTCTATTTATACTATTACATATATTACAAATATATCACCAAATATATCACACCAATTATATCACACCAATTATATCATCAATTATTCAATCACCAATTAATATTACTATATTATATTACCTATTTAACATTTTAATTTAACATCTAACCATAATAGTATTATAGGTGAATATAATATAATAAATAAATAATATAATATATATATATATATATATGGTATAATTAATATATATATATATATATATATATATATATATATATGTATGTATGTATGGATAAATAATAAATCCAATTATTCAATCACCAACATTTAACCATATTAGGCACGCACGGGTGGATAATTAATAAATTAATTAATAAATTAATAATTAATTAATAAATTAATAAATTAATAAATTAATAATTAATTAATAAATAAATTAATTAATAAATAAAATAACTGATTTTACCAAAATGCCACTAACTTTGGGCGGGAAAGTTTGGAAGGAAGATAATGCTTTTATATATAGTATAGATGTAATAAGGATTAGGNTATATATATATATATATATATATATATATATATATATATATATATATATATATATATATATATATATATATATATATATATATATATATATATATAATAACAGAAGTGCCTGGAAATCTTTTACCGCCCAAACTCAGGTGCACTTTTGTAATCTTAAACATTCTGACAAAAATGATAATTTTGTATATATTATTTCTAAATTCCTATCTCAAAATTTATTCTACTCCAATCAAATTTATTGCCTCAAATTTCACCTACTCTCCCCTTAATTAATTTGGCTAATTAGGTGCAGAATTGCATAGTGCCAAAATAGCCTCCCTAATCTATGCATGTTTGTTTTCTTCTTCCATCTACAACTCTTGCATATCTCTCTCTCTTTATGACTATAAATACAAGAAGAAACCCAGTCAATCACCATCACCAATATTCATCTTTCTTAGCTATGCAATTTTTTGTTGATGAAGTCCATTGTTTCACTGGGTTTCGATATATATTATGCTTTTATAAAATTATTCTATTGATTTAGTTTCGGATTCATTGGGTAGAGGAAGATCTTAAGCCGAGGTATGATTAATACGTTTTATTTTGTTGATGAAGGAATTATTTTAACTTTATATTTAAATAGGTTGAAAAGTGAAATAGTGCCCCTGAGTTTGGGCGGGAAAAGATTTCCAGGCACTTCTGTTATTATATATATATATATATATATATATATATATATATATAATAACAGAAGTGCCTCAAAATCTTTTCCCGCCCAAACTCAGGGGCACTTTTGTAATCTTAAACATTTTGACAAAAATGACAATTTTGTAAATATTATTTCAAAATTCCTATCTCAAAATTTATTCTCCTCCAATCAAATTTATTGCCTCAAATTTCACCTACTCTCCCCTTAATTAATTTGGCTAATTAGGTGTAGAATTGTATAGTGCCAAAATAGCCTCCCTAATCTATGCATGTTTGTTTTCTTCTTGCATCTACAACTCGTGCCTCTCTCTCTCTCTTTATGACTATAAATACAAGAAGAAACCCAGTCAATCACCATCACCAATATTCATCTTTCTTAGTTATGCAATTTTTTGTTGATGAAGTCCATTGTTTCACTGTGTTTCGATATATATTATGCTTTTATAAAATTATTCTATTGATGTTTCGATATATATTATGCTTTTATAAAATTATTCTATTGATTTAGTTTCGGATTCATTGGGTAGAGGAAGATCTTAAGCCGAGGTATGATTAATACGTTTTATTTTGTTGATGAAGGAATTATTTTAACTTTATATTTAAATAGGTTGAAAAGTGAAATTGTATTTATATGATTGTGTTCAAGTTAATTAATATTCTCCCTTGATCTAGAACATGGGGGTTGGGGTTGAAAATTACCACGTAATAGAGCTTGTGGGGGAGGGATCTTTTGGGGAGGTCTACAAAGGGAGGCAAAAGTATACAGGGCTATTTTTTTCCTTGCTACAATGTTATTGTTAGTTCACACTTTAGTTGTAGATTTTTCTCAATTCGCACACGGCTGAAAATGGGTGTTATTTTTTAGACTGTTGCAATTGAATTTATCCCTAAACACGGCAAAAGTGAGAATGATATTCACAACCTGAGGGTGGTTTGAAGGCATACAAGTAATGATGTTGTTATTCATAGTTTAATGTATATATAGAATTTTTATTTTCTTCTTACAATATTTATTTGTTTTTTGGAGATGTATTGAAAAGTATTTTTACAATATTGTTTTCATGAATTTTTTTATTAACTTATATTTTACCAATCCTCATCTTCAAATTTTCTAAGAAATGTGATCATTTTAAAAGTAGAATTTTTTTTAAAACAATTGTACTTTTAAAAAAATTGTCACATGCATAACATCCTTGATTTTTATTTTTTTTCACAATAATTTGACCAGAAGAGTTTACAAGAGAACGAAAGAAATTACATATTAGGACAAGAGACTTAAATAAAAAATATTACATGTTTTTTCTTTGTGCGCGATAATATTACGATTAGGCAGTCTATTCATTGTCCAAACTTTAACCGGTTGGTTTGTAGCCTCAATTTAAAATTTATTCTTATTAAGATTAAGATAATAATAATAATAATAATAATAATAATAATAATGATAATAATAATAATACTCAGTAATAATAATAATAATCCAAAATTCTTAATACAATTTCCTAAAATAATTTTCATAATATTAATAATTAATTATTAATTATATAATAATAGTAATATTCCAAAACTCTTTAATAAAAATTCCTAATTAAATTTTCCTACTAAATTCGTTTATAACATTAATTTCCTAATATAATTCCTCTACTATACTTTTCCTATCATATTTTAATTAATTGATACTTTTTCCTAATATATCTTATTTAAAAAGCTTCATCTTTATATATATATATAAAATTCTGATCCATATGTTAATCCGCTTATTATGATAATCTATATACGTAATTACCATATAGTATTTACCATATAAATAACTCGTGGTAATTACCAATCGTATTTAACATCTAAATTTATTGTGGTAATTAAACATAGAGAATAACTTCTTACGACCATTTTATTTATTTTTTTACTTTAAATAATACTACGTATCAATTATCCGTGCACTTCCTTTGACTACTTTTAAATAAAATCTTAAAAACTATGACAATTAAAGAATTAATACTTTCCGTAATGTAAATTTTATCTAATAAATTAATGAAATTGGTAATACACATGTTACGTCCAAAATTAAAGGAGATTAAAATAATTATGATAATTATTTCAGTGACATATTATTATGCTTTTGAATTACGTCCATATAATTATGCAAATTATTACACATAAAATTATGCCAATTAATTCACACATTATACTTTTATTAATCTATTTTTTTTATATTTGATATAAAGGAAATTAATCGTACACATATTACAAATATAATTAAATGAAATTAAACATACAAATATTACGGACATAATTAAAGGAAAGTAAACATACACATATTATGTCCATAATTAAACGGACATCATAATTAACATAATATTAATTAAGAATAATATATACTCCTTAATTACCATATAGTAATCATAATAAAATGACTTCATTTATATTGGATTAATAATAAATTTTTCTGTCCATATAAGAAATTAAACATATTACTGTGAGTAATTAAAGGAAAATAAATATACACATATTACGTCCATAATTCAAGAAAACTAAACATACACATATTACGTCAGTATTACCAACATGACAACATGTATTTAACACTTTAATCTTACTATGAGAATTAAGAAAAAGCGACTCCCTTAATTTGTTTATAGTATATTATTATTATTATTATTATTATTATTATTATTATTATTATTATTAGCTAATCATTAAGAAAATTTCATTATTAAATTCTCCTAAGATTATACTCATAATTAGAAAATTTATAAATATCTAGAAATATGGTTAAATACGTACATATATTTATTAACTATATTAATCTATAATAAATTTAAAAATTAAATTCTTTTAATTTCTAAATGCAATTCCTTAAGATAATATGAAATATAATTAAATAAAATTATAAAATTAAGTAAATGTACATTCATAAATATTTAGAAATCTATTTAAATACATACATATACTTATGCATCATATTAATAATACAAAATTAAAATATTAATTTTTAAATTTCTAAATATAATTATCTTAATTATAAATCTGACAATATAAATTATAATTAAGAAAATTATACTATAAAATTTTTCTAAATACATATTAATAAATATTTGGCAAACCTAGCTGAAAAGGTAGCTGAAAGCTGACAAGTAGCTGAAAACTGAAAAGTTATAAGCTCGAAGCTGAAATCTGAAGAGCTGTTATGCTTAAAAGTGTTTGCTAAAATTAGCTTTTTGATAAGCTGATAAATGTAAAAAGACTAAAAATGACATTTTCACACAATTTAAATAGTTTTAAATTTAAATAGGTTTGTTTATATATTAAAATATAAAATAGTGAAATCAATATATTTTAATAAAATATAAAGTAAGAACATATATTTGAAAACATATAAAGTAAAACAAAATGTTTATAATTCATAAGATTAGTTCATACAAAAATCAATGTTCAAACACAAATGTCAATTGAAATTGCAACCAAACATATTGAAGAGAAAAGGTAAAAAAGGTTTAGTCAAAAAGGTTTTAATTGGGGAGGGTAATTGATGTCATTTCTTTAAAATAATAAGGTTAAAGATGAAAAAAAAAAGAAAGTTAAGGAAGCTACTAGCTTATTTTGAAACGTTCAAAAATAAGCTCTTATTTTAAGCTACTAGCTTATTTTAGAAACATTACCAAACAGAGCTTATAGTTTATTACTAGCTTAAAATAAGCTATAAACTCCTAAATAAGCTCTGCCAAAAAGAGTCATTATGTACTCATACAAAGTATTATACAGTCATATTAGGAAATACTTTCAATTATGATCTAAATCTATTCATATAAAATTTAAGACAAAAATTTTTGTAAGACCGTCTCACGGGTCTCAATCCGTGAGACAAGTTAGGTTTTGATTAATGAGCTCAAAGATCTTAACCATTGATCAAAGATTTGACCCGTCTCACAGATTGAGACCCGTGATACAGTCTCACACAAATGTTACCCAAAATTTAAAATTTATCTCTTTTGATTGTTGAATATAATTCCCTTAATTATTATTCATTTTATTAGAATTATAATACATATGAAATACAATTAGGAATAAACAATTTAATTATTTATATTTCATTTATAAGTGTATCTAAATATATACATTATTAAACAGTATATTAATCATACAAAATTTTAATTTTGATTTTGTATTTCATATATGTATACCCTGCCAAATATATGAAAAATTTAACTATATTATTATATTGTATATTTTAATATCTTTTATTTTTTAATTTTTTATTTAAATTCATGAGAATATAATTTATTCCGTGCATCGCACGGGTTAAACACTAGTATATATAATAATAGAAGTGTCTGGAAATCTTTTCCCGCCCAAAGGCACTTTTGTAATCTTAAACATTTTGACAAAAATGGTAATTTTGTAAATATTATTCCAAAATTCCTATCTCAAAATTTATTCTCCTCCAATCAAATTTATTGCCTCAAATTTCACCTACTCTTCCCTTAATTAATTTGGCTAATTAGGTGCAGAATTGCATAGTGCCAAATAGCCTCCCTAATCCATGCATGTTTGTTTTCTTCTTCCATCCACAACTCTTGCCCCTCTCTCTCTCTTTATGACTATAAATACAAGAAGAAACCCAGTCAACCACCATAACCAATATTCATCTTTCTTAGTTATGCTATTTTTTGTTGATGAAATCCATTGTTTCACTGTGTTTTGATATATATTATACTTTTATAAAAGTATTACATTGATTTAGTTTTGGATCCATTGCGTAGAGGAAGATCTTAAGCTGAGGTAGGGTATGATTAATACGTTTTATTTTGTTGATGAAGGAATTATTTTAACTTTATATTTAAATAGGTTGAAAAGTGAAATTGCATTTATATGATTGTGTTCAAGTTAATTAATATTCTCCCTTGATCTAGAACATGGGGATTGGGGTTGAAAATTACCACGTAATAGAGCTTGTGGGGGAGGGATCTTTTGGGGAGGTCTACAAAGGGAGGCAAAAGTATACAAGGGTATTTTTTTTCCTTGCTACAGTGTTATTGTTAGTTCACACTTTAGTTGTAGATTTTTCGCAATTCGCACACGGCTGAAAATGGGTGTTATTTTTTAGATTGTTGCAATGAAATTTATCCCTAAACACGGCAAAAGTGAGAATGATATTCACAACCTGAGGATGGTTTGAAGGCATACAAGTAATGGTGTTGTTATTCATAGTCTAATGTATATACAGAATTTTTATTTTCTTCTTACAATATTTATTTGGTTTTTGGAGATGTATTGAAAAGTATTTTTACAATATTGTTTTCATGAATTTGTGATTAACTTATATTTTACCAATCCTCAACTTCAAATTTTCTAAGAAATGTGATCTTTTTAAAATTATAATTTTTACTTTCATCCTTTAATTATTGTGTCATGATTACTTTTAGTCAATAGCTTTACTTTTAAAAAAATGTCACATGTATAGCATCCTTGACTTTTATTTTTGTCACAATAATTCGACTTGAAGAGTTTACAAGAGAACGAAAGAAATTACATATTAGGACAAGAGACTTAAATGAAAAATATTACATGTTTTTTTGTGCGCGATAATTTTACGATTATGCAGTCTCTTCATTGTCCAAACTATGGTCCACACAGTTTTGTGGACCAAAAATAAAAAGTACATTATTTTTGTACTGAAGGTACATTATTTTTGTACTATAGGTACATTATTTTAGGGTACATTATTTTTGTACTAAAGGTACATTATTTGATATATACTATCAAATAATGTACCTACATTACAAAAATAATGTACCTTCAGTACAAAAATAATGTACTTTTTATTTTTGGTCCACACAACTGTGTGGACCATGGTCCATGCAATAATTTTGGTCCACACAACTGTGTGGACCATGGTCCATGCAATAATTTGTCGTTTGCAGCCTCAATTTAAAATGGTCCATGCAATAATTTGTCGTTTGCAGCCTCAATTTAAAATTTATTCTTATAATAATAATAATAATAATAATAATAATAATAATAATAATACTCCGTAATAATAATAATAATCCAAAATTCTTAATATAATTTCCTAAAATAATTTCCATAATATTAATAGTTAATTATTAATTATATAATAATAGTAATATTCCAAAACTCTTTAATAAAAATTCCTAATTAAATTTTCCTACTAAATTCGTTTATAACATTAATTACAAATATAAAATTATGAAAAGTATTAGCATAATTGATACTAGCTAATCAATTTCCTAATATAATTCTTCTAATATAAATTTCCTATCATATTTTAATTAATGAGTTAATACCTCCCTTGGTCCTCCGAGTATTAGCGATATACCAATGGTGATCCCTCGTCTTTAAAACGACCAGGGGTCGTCCTCTACCTTTTACAAAATAACCACCTGTGGTCCTCCGTTAGATTTGCTATCAAATGGGCATTAAATGTGAGGGCAAACCTGTCATTTCACCTGTATTATCTATGGTTATCTTCTTCCTCTTAGCTTTCCGTTCCTAGCATCCAACAGCAAAACTATCATCACAAAACCCCGATAATGAAGATTGATTTGCAACCGTGTTTTCCCGCACTCTCTGCCACGTCAAATTACAGAGTAGATTAGCAATTACCAGTTTGATATGCGAGGCTAGCGGCTGTTGGTCACCACAGTGATGAACATGCGGCGTTTTGCCGCTGAAAGTGTCACCAATCCAGAGGATGTCGTCGATGTTCCTCACCACGATCCACTCGCACTTGCCGTACCCCGACACCATTCTCGTCAGGTAGTCCATTACGTAGGTTGTCAGGTGATGAACATTCCTGGCAATCACGGAAGCACCCCATCGAACTCGCTCGCTGAAATCAGGAGATTCGTTTAACCATTTGTTTAGAAAGATAATGGGTTGGAAGGCTGCTCAGAAACTCATACATCACTGGAAGGTTCTCAGAGGTGATAATGTTATGATAATTAGAGGCAAAGATAAAGGTGAGACGGGAATCGTTAAGCGTGTTGTACGTACACAGAATCGTGTTATTGTGGAGGGCAAAAACTTGGTAAAAAAGCATATTAAACAAGGGCAAGGTCATGAAAGTGGGATATTTACAGTTGAAGCCCCATTGCATGTCTCTAATGTGCAGGTTCTAGATCCAGTGACTGGGCAACCATGCAAAGTTGGAATCAGATACTTGGAAGATGGCACCAAAGTAAGAGTTTCCAGAGGTATTGGAGCATCAGGCTCCATTATTCCTCGTCCTGAGATCTTGAAGATAAGGACTACACCAAGACCATCAGTTGTTGGGCCGAAGAACACTCCATTGGAAGATGTCACGGAGATGACATATGACCCGAAAACTGGAAAAGGCATGCCAGATCTTTAAGCAATGCTCCTATATTTGTTTTCATGTTCCAAGCTTTTGATGCAGTGAAGTACTAGGAAAAGTGCGTTGTATTGATGAATGAGAACTGAAGCTTTACAGAATGAATGCCAGTGCTCACACGTTACATACGGTGAAGGCCTTTTTATACACAGTGAAGCTAAAGCTAATAACTACATGTAATCTCACTAATACCCTTCACTATTACTCCTATATGTATATCCTCCAACAGACCCACACTAGTTTCTCTCTCCTTTCTCTGCTCTCTCCCTCTTTCTGCATAGAGAAATTCTCACTACTGTACCCTCATCATCATCATCATCCTCTTCTTGTTCTACCACCGGAAATTGATTCAGAAACTTCTTTTGCAGGTATGACTAGTAGCTTTCTGCTTCAGACACTCCATTGTAGCTCATTATTAAGCTTTTTATATTTTTTTGCTAATTTTTCTACTCTCCTGTCTTTTTGAGCGGCCATTTTGTGAGCTGGAATGTCGACAAGAAGTTGTTTGCTTCCTTGAAGTGGGGTCCAACAGTCAATATCTCGTGGATGAGATCTTTAACACAGATAATTCCATGCTTCCCCAAAGCTTGGAAGTACATGAAACCAAGTTTACTAACTGACTTGCGCAAGGGTAACCACATAGACGGGCAGCAGCCCAAGTTTGAGATGCAATAACTCAACCATATTTACAAACTGACCTGCTCAATAATGGAGTTGTCTGTTAAAGGAATTCTCTGCTTGTCCAATTTCCCATCGCCCACATCCAGGTGGACCCATGGCACCCCATGGTTATGGTTCGTTTCCCATGCAAGTATGTTACCTGATTTCTTTTTGAGTTTGGAATGTTATTGGTGTTTTATTTTATAAGACTAATGAGAAAGAATTTTTTTTTTCGTGTTAGAAATAATCAATGGAGAACTTAGGTTGAAAACTGTGGTGGAAAAGAAGAAATCCGTCCGGTTTAGGTGAAGAAGAAGAAGAGTAGGTTAGGGAATGATGAAAGGACACATTTGCCCTCCAACTTAACACCCTTTTGACAGAAAAGCTAACGAGAGGACCACGGGTGGTTATTTTGAAAAAGATAGAGGACGACTCCTGGTCGTTTTAAAGACGAGGGACCACCGCTGGTATATCGCTAATACTCGGAGGACCAGTGGAGGTATTAACTCTTAATTAATTGATACTTTTCCTAATATATCTTATCTAAAAAGTTTCATTCTTTTTTTAAAAAATAAATCTGATCCATATGTTAATCCGTTTATTATGGTAATCTATATAGGTAATTACCATATAGTATTTAACATCTAAATAACCCGTGGTAATTACCAATCGTATTTAACATCTAAATTTATTGTGGTAATTAAACATAGAGAATACCTTCTTACGATGATTTTATTTATTTTTTTACTTTAAATAAAACTGCGTATCAATTATCCGTGCACTTCCTTTGACTACTTTTAAATAAAATCTTAAAAACTATGCCAATTAAAGAATTAATACTTTCCGTAATATAAATTTTATCTAATAAATTAAGGAAATTGGTAATACACATATTACGTCCAAAACTAACGGAGATTAAAAAAATTATGATAATTATTTCAATTGACAAATTATTATGCTTGTGAATTACGTCCATATAATTATGCAAATTATTACACATAAAATAATGCCAATTAATTCACATATTATACTTTTATTAATCAATTTTTTTATATTTGATATAAAGAAAATTAATCATACACATATTACAAACATAAGTAAATGAAATTAAACATACAAATATTACGGACATAAATAATTAAAGGAAATTAAACATACACATATTAATTCCATAATTAAACGGACATCATAATTAGCATAATATTAATTAAGAATAATATATACTCCTTAATTACCATATAGTAATCATAATAAAATGACTTCATTTTTATTGGATTAATGATAAATTTTTCTGTCCATATAGGAAATTAAACATATTACGGTGAGTAATTAAAGGAAAATAAACATACACATATTACGTCCATAATTGAAGAAAATTAAACATACACATATTACGTTAACATTACCAACATGTATTTAACACTTTAATCTTACTATGAGAATTAAGAAAAAGTGACACCCTTTATTTGTTTATACTATATTATTTTTATTATTATTATTAGCTAATCATTAAGAAAACTTCATTATTAAATTCTCCTAAAATTATACTCATAATTAGAAAATTTATAAATATCTAGAAATATGCTTAAATACGTACATATATTTATTAACTATATTAATCTATAATAAATTTAAAAATTAAATTCTTTTAATTTCTAAATGCAATTCCTTAAGATAATATGAAATAAAATTAAGTAAATAAAATTATAAAATTAAGTAAATGTATATTCACAAATATTTAGAAATCTATTTAAATACATACATATACTTATGCATCATATTAATAATACAAAATTAAAATATTAATTTTTAAATTTCTAAATATAATTATCTTAATTATAAATCTGACAATATAAATTATAATTAAGAAAATTATACTATAAAATTTTTCTAAATACATATTAATAAATATTATGTGTTCATACAAAGTAGTATACAGTCATATTAAGAAATACTTTCAATTATGATCTAAATCTATTCATATAAAATTTAAGGCAAAAACTTTTGTAAGACCATCTCATAGATCCCAATCCATGAGACAGGTTAGATTTTGATTAATGAGATCAAAGATTTGACCCGTCTCACGGATTGAGACCCGTGATACAGTCTCACACAAGTGTTACCCAAAATTTAAAATTAATCTCTTTTGATTGTTGAATATAATTCCCTTAATTATTATTCATTTTATTAGAATTATAATACAGACGAAATACAATTAGGAATAATCAATTTAATTATGTAAATTTCATTTATAACTTATAAGTGTATCTAAATATATACATTATTAAACACTATATTAATAATACAAAGTTTTAATTTTAATTTTGTATGTCATGTATACCCTGCCAAATATATGAAAAATCTAACTATATTATTATATTGTATATTTTAATATCTTTTTTTTAATTTTTTATTTAAATTCATGAGAATATAATTTATTCCGTGCATCGCACGGGTTAAACACTAGTTATTCATAATATAAATAGAACTCCTAATATGAGGCAGTCTAGAATTCTTATTCCTTATAGGGCTCTATGCCCAAAATATGTATAAACAAGCCTCCAATTTATGGGGAGGGGGAGGCAATTTCCATTATTCACAAGCAATATTCATTAATACAAACTACATATATTCTCTCTCTCTCTCTCTCTCTCTATATATATATATATATATATATATATATATATTGTTAGGAATATAGCGAAATAATGCAGAAGCGAATAATCGAAAATTGAGAATTATAGAAGGGAAATAATAATTGGGATAGACAAAATAAATAAACAAATAAATAAATAAATATATATATATATATATATATATATATATATATATATATATATATATATAAACTCTCAACAGAGAATTAAACAATAATATATATATATTTATATATAAGCACGTGAGAAGCTAAAGGAAATAAAAATAAAGGAATTCAATATGAATTGATGTATGAGAATGAGTGAGTTCTTACAAAGCAAATCTGAACCTATTTATACAATGCAAATGACATAATTATGCGGCAATTCCATGGAAGAGAGTACTTCACGGTGAAGACATGGTTGCATGTGACACGTACAAGTACTGTAATGACTAAGACAAATTGTGGTTTGAAATAAATTAATGAACTTGAGCCACATGCTTTTAATATTTTCTAACGATCTCCACCTTGGATCAAATTCATTGTTGAACAACCGCAACAGTCGACTAAACTCAAACATTGTTTGAACTTAGCAATAGGTAGAGGCTTGGCTAGCAACTAACCACTTAGACGAGTTGACACAGGAAATAGTCTCAGAATACCAAGATGGATCACCATCAAACTCCTGTGCAACTGAAAGTTCATAAGCAACCAAGTGGGTTTCATCATCACTAGTAGCATACCTAATAGGTTTTTTAATTGTCCTCCTAGGTCGGTCTTGGGCAATAGAGTACTATCGATGTTGCTCGACGAGAGGCGCAGTACTAGTAGATGCATCATCTTTCGTATTACCATCAAGGGTAGTAATACTATTCATAGGGCTGAACTCAAACTCCACCTTCTCTCCAGTACTCTGCGTATCACCTGTACTGCGAAACACAATCTTTTCTAGAAGAAAGCAGTGCATTTTCATCAAAAGTGATATTTCGACTTAGAATGATCTTGTGAGAATTAGGAGACCAAAGACGATATCCTTTTGACTCAGAAGCATAACCAAGGAAAATGCATTTGGTAGCTCTAGGGTTTAATTTACCCGTACTAGAATGAGCATATGCAGAACATCCAAAAACTCTTAACATAGAGTAGTCAACAAGATTACCTGACCAAACTTTCTCTGGAATGTTGAAATCGAGGGATGAATGTGGAGACCTATTTACCAAATAGGATGCAGTAGAAACGGCCTTGGCCCAAAAGTCACGTCGTTTCCATAACCCAGCATTAGAGAGCATACAACGAGCTCTCTAATAGATTCCTATTCATACGTTCGGCAACACCATTCTGTTGGGGTTTTCCAGGCAAGGTCTTGTGCTTGGCAATTCCTTGTGCTGCACAGAATTCATTGAAATTTGACTCACAGAAGTCCAAGCCGTTGTCTGTCCTGAGCTTCTAGACCTTTTTCCTTGTCTGAGTCTCAACAAGAATTTTCCACTTTCTGAAAATAAAAAATGTCTGATTTTTATGTTTCATGAAATAGACCTAGACTTTACGAGAAAAGTCATCAATAATAGACATAAAATATCTACAGCCTCCCATAGACGGGAATTTAGTCGGTCCCCATAAATCGGAATGTATATATTCCAATACGTCTTTGGTACGGTGTGTAGCAGTAGAGAAACTAACCCTCTTTTGTTTCCCAAAAACACAATGCTCACAAAATTGTAATTTACCCGTACCTGAACCGAGGAGGCCTTTTTTGCTCAGGATATGCATGCCTTTCTCACTCATATGCCCCGGACGCATATGCCATAGTTGAGTGAGATCAGCATCAGACACCGATGAGGATACCGCAACTAAACCTGTCACTGTACTGCCATGCAACACGTACAAGCTTCTAGAACGAGAAGCTTTCATGAGAACAAGAGAGCCTTTTATAACCTTCAGAACTCCACCTTTAGCTGTGTACTTGCACCCCAGAGATTCCAAGGTGCCCAATGAAATCAGATTGCGTTTCAAATCAGGAATATACTGAACATTGGTAAGAGTCCTGATAACGTTATCGTGAGTTTTAATCTGCACACTTCCAATTCCACTAACCTTGCATTGGGTATCATTACCCATCAAGACAACTCCACCATCAAATAGTTCCAAAGAGATGAACCAATCTTTGTGAGGACACATGTGGAATGTACAACCAGAGTCCAGAATCCACTCAGTGTCACTCCGTTTGTCACCGGAGCTAACAGATAACATAACATCGCCTTCTGAATCACTTTCAACAACACTAGCTTCAGCGGACTTCTTCTCTCTCTCTCTCTCTTGCTTGTTCTTCAGTTTGAAGCATTCAGTCACATCATGACCATGCTTCTTGCAGTACTTACAGGATTTGTTGGACTTACGTCCTTTGGACTTGGATCTAGATTTTTTATTGCTACTCCCAATTTCAAGTGAACGACCCCTAACAGTCAAGCCTTCACCTTTGTCATCAGACTTAGTTTCTAAGTCAAACTTTTCTTTGGACAATAGGTTCAACATAACATTGTCGAAAGTTAGGACATTAAGAGTATTACCATACAACATAATTTCTTTGAAATGCTTGTATGATTTAGGGAGAGAAACAAGCAATAAAATAGCATGATCCTCATCTTCAATTATGACATCAATATTTTCCAAGTCTAGTAAAATAGAATTGAATTCATCCAAATGAGATTGAATTGAAATACCTTTCGTCATATGGATTGTGTACAGCCGCTCCTTCAGGCGCATCTTGTTCGCTAGAGATTTGTCCATGTAGCGTGAATCCAACTCGGACCATAAACCTGACGTAGTCGTCTCACCTACCACCTCACGTAGAACCGATTTAGATAGGCATAATTGAATGGTTGAACGTACCTTTTCATCTAAATCTTCCCAATCTTCGTCTGTCATTGTAGCCGATTTCTTCTTCTTCCCAGCTAGCGCTTTTTTTCAAACTGTTCTGGGTTAGAACGTCTTCCATCTGAACCTTCCAGATAGAAAAGCTAATTTTCCTGTCGAACTTCTCGATATTGAACTTGGTAACCGTCGACATCTTTGAAATAATTCTCAATTAAACCGCTTTGATACCACTTGTTAGGAATATAGCGGAATAATGCGAAAGCGAATAATCGAAAATTGAGAATTATAGAAGTTGAATAATAGGGAAATAATAGAAATGACAAATAAGGAAATTACTAAATTGGGATAGACAAAATAAATATATATATAAACTCTCAACAGAGAATTAAACAATAATATATATATTTATATATAAGCACGTGAGAAGCTAAAGGAAATAAAAAGAAAGGAATTCAATATGAATTGATGTATGAGAATGAGTGAGTTCTTACAAAGCAAATCTGAACCTATTTATACAATGCAAATGACATAATTATGCGGCAATTCCATGGAAGAGAGTACTTCACGGTGAAGACATGGTTGCATGTGACACGTACAAGTACTATAATGGCTAAGACAAATTGTGGTTTGAAATAAACTAATGAACTTGAGCCACATATTTTTAATATATATATATATATATATATATATATATATATATATATATATATATATATATTCCTATATACTCGTTATCTGATCTTAGTGGAACATCGCTACGAATAGTCCCGTGATATCACCTCAGAATATTTTCTTTGAATGACCAACCTGTGCAACAATATCTCAGAATATTTTCTTTGAATGACCAACCTGTGCAACAATATCTTGCGGCGTATCCTAACCACTGGTCTCTGGTTTCGGACCTGCACTGATATTTCGGTGATATGATCCTCTGATGTGGGACTACTAGTCCGTTAGGACACAACCCGGCTTGAATTTATGTCGAACCGAAAATTGTGGGAAACACCTGTGATAATCAAGGAAATTTGCATTTCTCAACTGTTGCGCCCGCGGAAGTGGGATAGATCAGATTGCAACAATAATTTGAGAAAGAAAAATAAATGAGGCACAGATTTTACGTGGAAAACCCCTAAACAAATTAGGGTAAAAACCACGGGCAAGGGTAGAAGAATTTCACTATGAGAAAATAGGAGTTACAACCACTCTCTAACTAACAAGGAGAAAACAAGGATAATTCTCTCTTGCTAGGAAGGAGAAATACACTCAACAAACTCTCTAATATCTCTAGTATATGAGGGAAGAATAGAATGATTTGGGATGACTAGAATGACAAAATGACCTCCCTATTTATAGTTGTAGATTTGGGGTCATTTTGTAATTAGCCTAAAATGTAAGGACCAAACAATAAATATTTTGTTCAACAAAGTTTGGCTACCTAACATTCTTGTTCAAAGTTGGCAACTTCCTAATTTGGCTGCTGCATGGATGTTGCCTAACTCCATTTGCCGACATCAACCATGTTGTGAATTCTAAAGTATCATGAGCTGCATATATACGTGGCAAATTTGGAGAAAAGATGAAGTCTCATGCTAGAGCAATTCTAATAAAAGGTCATATTTATATTCCAAAGCACACTTGTCTTTGGTAGCATGCATCCCTTAAACGTGGCATAATATGGGTAAAGGTTTGATAATTTCAAGGCTAGACAAAAATGAAATGCGATGGGGTGAGTTATAACCAGATTCTTTTAACTCATATTCACGCGAATCAACCATTATTGTTATAACCAGATTCTTTTAACTCATATTCACGCGAATCAACCATTGTTACGATCAAGTGGAACCAATTCCAAAGACCAACATTAGCGCCGTCCTCTCACAATCGGCTTCTACAACAATATTCTCCAATCCGGTATGTTGTAATCATCGGTTTCTTGAATTTGGACCTGCGTCGAGTCCCCAATTCGGACCTGCATCGAGTCCCCAGTGTTAGACTAGCAGTTGGTTAGACTTTACTTCCATAAAATATTGGATTATGATGGCAAAAAAAATCAGTAAAGCAGGCACAATTGACAATCCCCACAAGCTAAGGGTTCCTACACATTACCACGCATCTCAGAAATAGCAACCTTAATTTTGTGTTAAATGGAGGAGGATAAGGTAGAGTTACCATCTCCATGCAACTTTAAAGGTGGCAAACCTTGCATGCTTATTTACATGGTAACAAATGAGGAAATTGTAGCATGGAAATTCTCATACAAATAAGGGAAAATTAATTACCATCCTGGAACAAACTTGTGCATGAAGATCTTCCTTTTTTTTTTTTTGGTTACATGCAACACGCCAGTTGTTATACCGTGGAGTCGTGGACCATGGTCCACAATGCATTGTGGACCATGGGTCATGGTTGATATTGCAGTTGTGTTGAATTGATACTGCAGTTGTGTTGAAAGGATACTGCAATTCTGTTGAAAGGGAACTGCAGTTGCGCGGAACAGAGGCCGTGTCATCCATCTGGAAATGCAGTTGTGTTGAACGGATACTGCAGTTGTATTGAACAGATGAACGACCTCTGTTTTGTGCAACTCCAGTTTCCTTTCAACACAACTGCAGTATCCGTTAAACACAACTACACTATCAGCTATGATCCTGGTCCACAATGCATTGTGGACCATGGTTCACCATATAATTTGCGGCAACACGCGGCAAGTTGTTTTGGAAAGAAAGAAATAATTAAGCACTTTGGTACAATCCTTGTCCAAGGAATAAAGAAGATTAAAATGTTGACAAAGGAAGGAAGCATGTTAGGTGAACGAATCAATTTATGAAAACGGTGGCTGCAAATAAATATCATCAACACTATACTCGATTTCCAGCCGAGATTTAGGGCGACATGATCTGTCCTAATCGACCACGGAAATTAAATAGAGCCTGGAGGAATTGGAATCTCCTTCCTCGTGTTAGGAATATAACGGAATAATGCGGAAGCGAATAATCAAAAATTGAGAATTATAGAAGTTAAATACTACGTAATATAAATAGGAAAAATATTAAATAAAAAATAATGAAATTACTAAATTGAAAAATATAAATATATATATATATATATATATATATATATATCTTAAAAGAGACAAACAAGGAAAAAATATATATATACTATCGTACGTGAGAAGGAAAGAAGAAATGGATAAAGAATGAATTAAATTGATGCATAAATTACAAAGTGAAGCTTGCTATTTATAATGAAATAAAACCAAAGAATGCGGCAAACAAGTGGAGACGCAGGCATGACGTGCAAGAACGAGGACACGCACAGCAAATGTTAGGTTTTTGGTCGGAGGACTCACATCTTATAATTATTTCATTAATATTGTTGTATGTGTGCACCTATTGTTGTATTTTTATGAATTGAAATTAGTGTTTATCTCGAGGGATTGTCATATGCTAGGAGTGATCAACTAACTTAGGATAGGCAAACTAACTGGTTCGGACCATACCCACTTGGTGGGGCGCATCTTGTGAAGATGTTTTTTACTTAATTAGTATCTTAAAAATTTGCAGGATGTTGAAATGTTAGGTTTTTGGTCGGAGGACTCACATTTTACTTCTATCACTTCCAAGTGCCAAAAATTAGAGGGCATAAAGAAGTTGCCCACCTCGTGTATTTTCTTTTAACTTAACTAGTTTTCAAGTTTTTGCAGGATGATAAAGTGTTCAATGATCGACTTACCATCTCAATGGGCGGACTTTTCGCACAAGCTGAATATTGCGCATATGGTTGTACTCTTTTTCCCTTAGCTAAGTTTTTTGCACTGGATTTTTCTTAGTCTAAGGTTTTTTAATGAGGCAACCAGAGTAATCTAGGCCCCTATACTTAGTACTAACTTAGGGGGCTCACCATGGACTGCTAGGTTTGACAGTTGCATCCAAAAGAACCGTCAACTAAACTGTGACGCCTACCCAAAATATGCCTTGGCAAGGAGTAACCGGTCAGAAGAAGACTTGACTTTTAGAAGCGGAGAGCTAGTCAGAGAATATTTTTGAGATACTTTCCTGAAACATCAACTTCACAAAATCTCAAGAAAGTAGGGGACTAGATGGTGGATAATATACTGGGTCTGTGCCACATGGTCTGGCCCAAGAAAGTAAATGGATCAATGAAGCCCAAGAAGGATACACAATACGGAGCAACTTAGGAGGATACACAATAAGGATTGGACTCATTACTCATAATGTAATAAGGATTGGGTTTATTATTTGTAATGTAGTAAGGATTACGGATTATTGTTCATAATGTAAATATGACCCCCAATATGAGGCAATCTAGAATTCTTATTCCTTGTAGGGCTTTAGGCCCAAAATATGTATAAATAGGTCCGGCACCCATTCATTTGGGAGGAGGTAATTTCCATTATTCACAAGCAATATTCATCAATACAAACTATATCTATATTCTCCACATATATTCTTCCTATATTTTTCCTATATACTCGTTAACTTAGTAGTAATGTTGGTATGTCGTTTACTGCTCAAAAGTTATAGAACCAACGATGTATATTAGACCTAGTAATTAACTCATACTCTTTTTGGCTGTGTTTCATTGCCTGCTGTACTTAGAAACTTATTGAGTTTGGGTAGGCTAATTTCTTTTGGACTTGAGATCCACTCTTCTTGACTTTGTATGTATTGGTTTTGGATTAATAAAATTGAAGTTTTTTTTGTTTAAAAAAACAACTTTTAGGGGAAAATTATATTTTAAAAATAATATGTTGATATCAAAGTTTGTCAAAAAAAAAAAGAAAAAAAGAAAGAAAGTTGATATCAAAAAGTTACTTCAAGTAGTTTTTTCATTTGTAATTTATTGAATCCAATAAACTAAGCCAACCAATTGTTTACCATGACTAGGGGTGTCAGCGAACAGAGCTTTTGACAAACTACAAATGTTCGTGTTCTGTAAGCGTTCGTTTATGTTCGTTTATTAAGGTAAACGAACATTAACAAACAAAATTTAGAGCTCTGTTAATAAAAGAACCGAGTCTGAACAGTGGTAAGCTCGTTTGCTAAGAGATCGTGAACAAACTCATTTGTGTTCGTTTAGTTATGTTCACGAACAAGGTCGTTAAGTGTTCATTTTATAATATTCGCGAACATGTTCATAAACATATATAGTTGTGCTGTTTGTTTGGTTATTGTTCGTGAACGTAGATTATTTCTTGTTCACGAACGAATTGTGTTCATGAACATGTGCAGGTGTTTGGTAATTAAGTGTTCACGAACCTCTTTATGAACGTACACGAACATGTTCGTTAACGTGTTCGCAAACGTTAACAAACACATTCGTGAACGTATTCGTTAACCTTACACGTTTTGAACATGTTCATGAACGTTAACAAACACTAATGAATGCTTAACAAACGAACACGAACAAGATTTTCAAAAACCTTAACAAACGAACACAAACACAAACACTCCAAAATTCTTAACAAACGAACACGAACAACCTCCGTTCGTTTATGTTCAGTTCGTTAACGATCCTAACTAATTTTAGCTGCTTGATGAAATTAAACAGTTAAAACTGGTCAATTCAAATTTTTTTTTTTAAATGACTTGATACCAAACACTTCTTTATTTAATTTAATTTGGTTTTTGTTGTTAATTTGCATTTATGCTGCCTTGGCAGATTTGCCAGCTTCTTCTTTGGCTTGTTTAACTAAAGTCTCTATTCTTTCTTCAATCATGTCTTCAATTTGTTGAACCTGTAAATTTTATAATATCAATTATATATTAATTAAAATAATAATAATATGAATATCAATTACATTTTTGAGTCTTGATAAAAAGAGATCAATTGTTAATAAAAATTCAAACATAATTAAAGTATATATAGAAAAGATTATATATATACCCAAATTAGAACTCCTCTCGTGAGAACTTGCGAACCAACATAAATGCACACAAATTATTTTAAAGGTATGCCCATTTATGTACAAGTTCGTAGGTTCTCATTGGATGAGGGGTTCTCATTTGAACACTACCCTCTATATATATATAATGGACAATAACTACACCAGCTCCGTGACTATACCATGAATGCAATTATCGACATAAATGTACAGTAGTGTACCAAACACCAAGTATGAGTACACTAAACATTCTACCATCAATATAATTAAGCGTGTATTACGACGCATACCTTATCAATGATATCCCCTAAAGCTTCAGCGTTCTTATCAATATTTTCAGCCATATTTTCGACAAATTTCACAGCATTTCTGAGTTCCCCTGGCGGAATATCATCCAAGATCTCTTCCGACACCTTGTCCACTATCTTTGCAGCCTTTTCTACGCCTTCCGCTATTTCTTCCACCGTCTCCACTATGCTATCCACGTTATCTATACACTCAATTTTAACATACACCAAAATGTTTTCAACGTAAATATATATAGGATTATGTTTGTTTAATTTCCAATAGTTTAGGTACAAGAGTTTCTTACTTTTTAGTTGCATTAATGGAGCCCATTTGTTGCGGAAGGTGGGTACACAAA
The DNA here is from genome assembly GCF_003576645.1 of Ipomoea triloba. NCBI lineage: Eukaryota > Viridiplantae > Streptophyta > Magnoliopsida > Solanales > Convolvulaceae > Ipomoea > Ipomoea triloba. The sequence goes on along the minus strand of NC_044920.1, from coordinate 14,586,795 downwards.
TACTTAGCAGAATTCCAACGATCCAACCTTTCCTATGAGTAATAATAATAATAATAGTTAGGCTTATATTCTGTGTATCATTTTCATTGATTCGGTGTATTCTAGTATATAATTCTGTACATTATTAATTTTTAATACTAAACCTCATGAAACACCAGATATAATACTTAGGCTAATAATTTTGCGTATTCTACTTACAAATTCTGTGTATTCTGGTATATGATTATATGTATTCTGGTATATAATTTTGTATATTATCGATTTCGAGTATCATAACTCATGAAATAGTAAAACTAATACTTAGGCTAATGATTGTGTGTATTTTAATTTATTGAATAATATGCGTATTCTTTTATATATATATATACTTCTGTACATTAATGATCTAATTTTTTATACTTAATGTTATTGTGGTATTAGAAACCAATAATGCACATAATTATTCACTAGAATATACATAAACACTCAATAGAATACACAAAATTACTACCCTAAGTATTAGCATTCCTGTTTCATGAGATATGGTATTGAAATTACTAATGTACAGAATTATATACCAGAATACACAGAATCATATACTAGAATACACATAAACACTCAATAGAATACACAAAATCACTACGTACCCTAAGTATTAGCATTCCTGTTTCCCGAGATATGATATTGAAATTACTAATGTATAGAACTGTATAATAGAATACACATACACACTCAATATAATACACAGAATTACACATAACGAGAATTGAATGGACGGAACGGTGTCCGTCGCACGTCAACTCCCTATTAAATTAGTTATATGACGTCGTTTTGGACCAGGGTCCACAACACTGTGGACCCTGGTCCACGATAACGATTGGACATAAAATGGGTGATGAAGTTATTATTGGATCTTGGAGATTGATTATTGGCATTTTAATTTCGTTATGTCATATGGACTAATATTTCATTTAATTCGGTTAATTATATTACCCAACAAAATTAGTTTAATTGCCTAATTAAATGTGTTAATGGGCCCATAAGTCTTAATTATTGACTTGGTTAAGGTAATTAGCATACTATTGATGCCACCAGATGAAATGGGTTCTTGCATGGCCTGCTAGTCCATTGTACATGGTGTATCCGGCTAACAATGCACGACTAATTTTGATTCGAGCAGAATTCAATTTGATAAGATTTGTTATGTTGTGAATTCAAGATATTTGAATTTTTTTTTAAATAAAGAAGTTCATTTATTTAATCATAAGCTAAAACAATTACAAATAGAATCAATAGAACGATATACCATTCTTTACAGTTAGATATAGAAACAACTTCCCAAACAATATTACAAAGAACTTGATACGCAGACTGTTTCACAAATTTGAAGTTGAATTCGTTGGATGAACTTAAAGCTTCTTTAATATCATTGAATAATCGATCAGAGGTAGTCTAGACTAACTTATTAAATGATAAAGTTAATTTCCTTTTTTTTCCCTAAATATATAGCTTTCAATTTATTTTAAATTTTAATTTTTTTTTGTTTTTTAAAACATTTTCTTTGATCATAGTATTATTGTGGCAAGATTATTTTTAATTCTTCGTCAACAAAATCACTTAAATGACGTTAAATTAATACAATGACATTTTGGTCTATTCAGTTCTAACTTCTAAGTGTTAAGTTATTTTTTCATTTTTTTAGTTCTAGATTTATATGTGTTATTTCACTTTTAGTTTTTTTTTTTTTTCAAAATAATCTCGTTGGTCTTAACATTATTATGGCATGACCATTTTTATCTTCTCTTAACAAATATGTTTAAATGACATTAAAAATGATGTTATCAACCACTCAAAATCTTTTTTTTTTTTTGGTAATATATAGAACCACAAGTCTTGTGTAAAATTTGATATTATCTTAAATATTTAATTATTAATATAAGAATAATATCCAAGAGTTTGAATCATGGTTGAAGAATGGAGCTCTCGAGAAATTCCATACCGAACTCCAACAAAATCTTGCTTAGAACATCATCTTGACTACGTTTGGCCCTTCAACAACGATTTAGGACAGTTCATAGCATACGACCCTAGAGAATTAGAAGACTTATCATATATAGAGATTATACCGTACCCTTTCACACTTGATACAAACTACTTGTAATAGATGTTGGAAAAATAGCATAAATAGCATTTTATGTGGTTATTTTGTGGTACAAAAATTTAAGTGAGGTCTACATCTGATTTGGGTCGGGTTAATGTTGATCCGGATTCTTCGCAGTTAAGATCGATATATTGTACGCTCAAAATAGATAGTGAATGAATAAGAAATTAGTTCTCAAAGTAGACCATTTGAGATGGAATTTGAATATGAAAAAGCTTAAAGTAGCTGTCTCACATTGATTGGGAAAGTAGGTTTGCACCACTATTTATACAAGGACCTTTTTATGGTTTATTGACTTGTATAGTATAGAGCCTCTCTCTCGCGCGCAGGGGTGCAAATCAATGAGCTTGAAAAGGCTCCCAAAATGAATCTAAAAAGGCTTGACTCGTGTACGCGGCCTGCGGGCACCTTTGTCGTTCAAAATGAGTCTAAAAATGCTTGACTCGTGTACGCAGGCACCTATGTCGTCCAGAACAAACACACACGATCGGCAGTCTATCTTTCGCACGCGACTCAAAGTGACAAAGATAGCATACCTCTCGCATGCGATATAAAGTGATCTTTCGTTCGTAACTTTGGGTGACCTCTCGCAGACAGTCTCTGGACTAACGTTTCACTTCCGTACTTCCGTAGTGGCCTTTCAGGTGATTAACTCAATATGTTATGGAATTAATTTCTGACTAACTCTGCTCATTATTTCTAGAGTTAATCATGTGTTAGTGGCAGAGTTAATCCTTGTTAGTGGATGGGTGTTACGGAGGTTACACTACCAGAGTACCAGTCATGAATGTCATGATTAATGTGCTATTAATTCCTCATCTCCTATATAATTCAAGGTTGAGTAGTAGCATTTTAATAACAACAGAAAATCAAGCTTTTCACTTTGAAACTCTGCTCCTCATTCTTTCTAGCCACATGTGTTCATCCCATGTTCTCGTTCGCCGGGTTCTAAGTTTGGATTCTCAAACATTAGAACCGTAGTACGTATTATCTTGGAAAACCTAGACAGCAACGCTCCTAGCACCTTGGAATGCGGTGAATAAGGTTTTAAGGGGAGAGTGCAACTCGACTCGTACTTGCAACCTACCCAAATAACCATCCTCCTCGTTTGAATTATTTTATGGTGTGTTTTAATTATGAAATATTTTAGGGTGTGTTTAATTAGGTCACACAAGTGAATCAGAATGATAATTAAATGTTTGGTAATGATAATGAGTTTTGGTGAAAGTATTTTGCATATTTGGTAGTGTGGTGGAATTGAAATGATTATCAATATTGATGTTTTGATATGTATGACCCTATAATGAGAATAAAGGTTTTACAAATACAAAAATTAAAAATTAAGGCAATTGTCCTAGTATAATGACATGCAAATCACCAATATGACAAAAAAATCAAAACAAAATTCTAAAAACACTAATCCAAACTTAAAAATCAGATTACGAATAAGATGGTATGATACCCATTTTTAATTAGGGAATAAGGTTTTTAATTGAAGGGGTAATCACATTCCATTGTTGTGCTTTTAAAAAATTTTTAATCAAAAACCCTAATGTTGCCTCCCTTTTCTCTCTAAAACAAAAAGCTTTTCTCTGCTGCTCAACTTCGGCTTCCACCGCCGGCCTCCGGCCGGAGCTCTAATGGAGCTTTGAGCCGGCGGTTTTGGTCACCTTCTACATTTACTCTCGCTCTTCTTCCGCCCCGACCACTGTTGCAGCTCCGTCCGCCTCCGACCACCGCCACAGATCTTCTTCTTCCGTTTTCTTTCCCTTTGAATAAAATAATAGTAGGTAGGTATTGGGGTTTGTGTTGGTAGTATTGAACTCCCAACCCAACTTTGGCTTTACCACTTTTTATTTTCTCTATTATTGTGTTTTCCATTCGTTACTTTCACGGGCTTTTTCCTCTCGTTACTTTCACGAGCTTTTCATTATCATTAGCATAAATCGTTTAGTTTGGTTTCGGCAAGTGTTGATCTTATCATGGGCGAGCAAAAAAGAATGATGATGAAGACTTAGATCTTTGATGAAGCTTTAAGCTCCTTGAAGGAACATAGCTTCCTAGTTATGAAACAGTCTGCGATTCAAGTTTTCTATAGCATAGTTAGAAAAGTTGTTTCTATGTCTGACTGTAAGGAATGGTTTACCATTTCATTGATCGTTGATGTAAACATTTTATGTTATGAATTAATGGAATAGCTACGTTTACCTTCAAAATTTTTTTTTTAATCAAACACTAATTATAATTTTAATTCACATTCTTGATATGTAAATCCATGAACCAAACACACCCTTAATTAATTAATAGGATGAGTTTCTTATTATATGCATAAAGTTCGAAAAATGGAGCGTTTTAGAGGGTTTGAAGGAGATTTATTTAACCTACATTAGAAATAATGCAGGTTTAGAAATATATACATTATAATAACTTTAGATTAAAAAAAAAAAAATGGTGTTAGAACACTCTCTCTCACGTAGCAGTTCAATACATGGACCCACAATGCGCTATAATATCTTCATTCTCTACCTTTTTTTTTTTCTTTTTTTTTTTTTCTTTTTTTTTTCTTGATTTTAAGTTACGAAGTTGGATGATTTGAAATAGTGGCGTAAATGAACTAAGCCGCACGCTTCGAGTTCGGTCAACTTTAAATTTGAGATGAATTCGAATTAGCTTATTTCACAATTAATTAATTAACGAGACTTGATTGAAGTTATTTTTAATTTAATTTTTCATAATATTAAGTTTAGTATTAGAATATAAAATTTATATATTTAAAAATTACATTAAAAGTATTATTAGAAACAAAAATTAAATTTAAAAATAATTAAAAAATTACTAAAAAAAAATAAGCAATGAAAAAATAGTTGATTTGACAAACAAATAGTAAATAGAACTCGCAGAATAGGATAGAGGAATTACATACAATTGTGTAAGTTTTTCTTTTCGTTTCTTTTTAAAATTTATAGTTAATTGCATGGTAAATTTCTTATATGGGTCACACTTGTGTGAGACCGTCTCACGGATCCTTATTCGTGAGATGGGTCGGGTCGGGTCAATGCACCATGCAAATGTCATACTTATATGTGCAAATGTCATACTTATATGCCCAAATATAACACTAATCAAGAATACAATTTTTGTTACTTATTAGAGAAAAAGTAATATTTTCATAATAAGTAATGTTGACAAGTGCCCCTTACTTATAAGGGCAAATATAATACTTTTGTGGAAAAATGTAATACTTTTAAATCGAAATGTAAAAGTATTGTATTTTCCCTTAAAAGTATTACATTTACCCTTATAAGTAACAAAAATTTTATTCCTGATTAGTATTACATTTGAGCATATAAGTAAGACATTTGTACATATAAGTGTTACATTTGCATATTGACCCGACCCGACTCGACCGTCTCATGGTGAGACGGTCTCACACAAGTTTTTGCCTTCTTATATAATATAGTAGGATAAGTCAGTTTATCTATTTAACACCATACCATGATTACATATCAGAATATAAGAAATATTGAGGATATATAGTGTAGAAATAATAAACTTATTCTCTGATTATTAGTTTAATATATTTATCATTTAATTTGATATTGAAACAAAGTATATTAAATCCTAACTTTTCCTCAATAATGTAATGTATTATGAGTTAATACCCAATTAGGTGCTAAATGACTTTTTGTGCTCAATTTAGTCGTCGGCTTTGATGGTTTTACATACACAATTTAGTCTTTTGTTAAAAAATTTTGTTAGTTTTTCTTTTTTGAGTACTACTGAAGCACAAAGAGTCAACAGTCGCCTCCACTGAGGCTCGAACCCACTCCCCTCTATGTGGGAGTGTAAATCGAGTGTCACTAGACCACAAGGTTTTTGGCAAAATTTTGTTAGTTAACTGTTAGAATTAAGGTTCTAATGGTAATTTCACATCCTTCATCCCATTTGGGATGATTCTTCTTCTTCCTCTTATTAAGATCCACACAGAAATACAAATTTTCGTACTAAATCAACTTCAATCCTAAATAAATAAATACATAGTAAATAAATATTTAGGTAAGAGATTTACATTTCTGTATGGATCTTAATAAGGGGAAGAAGAAGGAATTATCTCAAATGAGACGAAGGATGAGAAATTACCATTAGGACTTTATTTATAACTGTCTACTAACAGAACTTTTAACAAATGACTAAACTGGGTAAAACCATCAAAGTCGAAAAGTATATTGAGCAAAAAAAATTATTTAGGGTTAAATTAAGTAAAATCACTATTGTTAATGACTATATTGTCAGTATTGACTAATTACTAAATCGTAATTACTTACAGCGGATTTGAAGATGATCCGTTTGGCGGGGAAACATTTGGTTGATCACTGCAGGCAACAAATTTTCTAAAAAGAAAGAAAAAACCTCCATATTATATTACGAGTAATAATTTAGAATTAATTTCATTTTTAGTTCTAAATTTATGGGTGAAAATCTAAATTTTTAGTTATTCTTTTAATCAGAACTTCCCTCTTTAGTCTTAATAATATTGTGACATCATTATTTTTGGTCATTTATCAATAAAACTGATTAAATTTTGTAAAATACAAGGGTATTTAGGTATTCAATTATAATTTTTTTTTTAAAATAAAAATAAATTATAGCGGGTCAACCAGTTGTATAAAAAAAAATATCGTACCGTCTTTGTATTTAACTACATTCTAACGATTTTGTTGACAGATGATAAAAAATGGTAATGTCACAATAATACTAAGACTAAGGGAATGCTTTAAAAAAAGAATGAATAAAAGTAGACTGTCACCTATAAATTTATGATAAAAATGGAAGGAAAATCATCATTTTAGTTCTCAATTGTTTTTTAACTGTCAATGCAGTCCTTAGTTTTGAATTTTTCAACTAATATAATCTTCAAGTCGTTTAAAATTTCGTCAATTAAACCCTTTGGGGGATAAATTGACGAAATTTTAAAAATGGGAAAATCACATGTTGATCCATTGGAAGGGTTTAATTAATAAAATTTTAACAATTCGATAATCAAATTAGTTGAAATTGAAAACTAGATATTACATTGACAATTGAAAAAACAATTAAGGGACATCATTTTTTCAAAAATAGAATTAACTCTAATAATATACATGAGTGAGTGAATTTAAAATCTAATGATGTAAACTTAAGAATTAATAGAAAATGGAGTAACCAACATGTGTATCAGTGTATCACCAAATTAAATCAAAAGCTAAACGCTTTGATTAGACATATATACCTCCTAGTTTGATTTAGTTGAACATTTCTGCGGGTGCTAATAAGAAGTGGCAACCGTTGGTTTACAGAGATTCCCAGGCAGCAGAAACTAGAGTTTAATCCTCGATAACTCCGAGGATTGGATTTAGAACAGTAAACGGCATTTCCAGTAGTAGACATTAATGGAGTTGACGTTGCCATGGTTATATATCTAAATTGCAGGCTTGCTTTTTGTGAGTTTGTTCGACTTCGTAAGCTGAACAATTTTTTTTCTGGTGAAAGTCGGAGTAATCGAGGAGAGTGTATGTAAGCTGGATGGAGGCAGACAATGAGACAAGGTGTCTGGTCTATTTTGTCTTAGCACAACCACAATGGTTTAAATAATAGTATGATTGTTAGCAATTTGTTAATTTAATATTGTTAATGTTGCTATTACGTGCCCACATGGTAATAATTTATAATTCTATTTATTTATTTATTTAAATAGAAAAATGGAAATCCAATTATGAGGGCCTTCAATTGCTGCTTATTTGTTGTAGTTTTTGTTAATAAAATGTATTTTTCAGAAGAAGATAAAATAATATTACAAGTATACATCTCCTCTAAGTTGTTATAGTTTTTGGAACGAAAGAATTGTTTCAAGTTTCAGTTGTAATCAGTTCCTAGTACTATGAGCTAAAGGTGGTACAACAGGCCGGATTAAGAAGGGGTGAGCATTATCCCAAAAAGAAAAATCAGATTTTCGGTCAACCCAAAATATATTCCAACCCAATTGGGCTTGTTGGTCCTTAAAGGATTGAGAACAAGTCGAGAGGGGTGAATAGACTTGCTAGTTTTTATTTTATTTTATTTTTATTTTATTAAATTTAAACGATTCGTCCACGTGAACCAAAAGATTACTTCAACGATTCGTTGAGAATTCACAGTGAAATTGTTAACCCTTTTTACTAGTTCACACGTATTTTTATTCTTCTTAAAAGTTATGATTTGTGTGTGATAGAGTATGTAAGTGAGCAGTAAACATAAAGATAGAGAGAATGATTTTTATAGTGGTTCGGCCAAACCAAGACTACTCCACTCTTCTCCTTAAAACTCCTAAGAAGGTTTGCACTAATCTCTTTAGTACAAAAGATCACTACTCAAGCCTTGAGCACCGAGCTAAGCCGGCCTTGAGTATCTAGTGTTTTCAATTCCACACGAGTTTACTTCGCCTCTTTCTAGTTCTACTAAGTAGAGTTACAAATGGTTGAAGATAAAGTTCTTCAATCTCCAACTAGAAGTCTTGGCTTTGAATAATCTTGATCTTCTCGGTTTGAGCAGCACAAGCTTCTAAAATTTGGATAATTCTTTGTAGCTTTGGATCCCTTTCACTGGTCATGAATTGTGAAACTTTTGAATGCTTTTAACATTTAATGGATTTTCTTAGACTGACCATCAATTTCTTCAGTCTTTCGAAGAGGGTATTTATAGGCGTTTTGAAAAGGATCCGTTCAAAAAGTCTATTATCTAGCGAGTAAAGACCCTCATGTAATCTGGAGGTTAGGTAGACTTGCCAGACTTTCCAGCCGTTAAAGACTTATTTTGCACTGAACATATCTTTTTGCTCTCCACAAAATGTCTAGACTTTTTAAGGAAAATCTTCCTTGGGATGCGAACCTAGGACTCTTTTTGCTTTGGTCACATTTTTCCATAAGACATTAGTGTTTTAAGCTTCTGAACTGTTGGCTTAGAGAATGTCTCGAGTAGTTTTTTTCAAATAGTTAACTGTCACTATTCGAGTTAACATTTCAAACCTTAACACTCTACAACCTCTCGGATATAAATGGTTTACTTTACTATTCGTTCCACCTTTAACTTCGAAAGGTAGACCCTTCCACCATTCTACCTTTGCAACCTTTCGGTCTTGCAGTCTTCTACTATTCGAAGCTTCATCTCTAGGGCCGGTTTTTTAATTTGCGTGGCCCTGTGTTGTTAAATAAGTGAGGCCCTATCAAAGTATAAATAAACTGAGAATTGAAGAAAAATTGCAAAGAGAAAAATGCAAAAAATCTAATTTTGGACCAATATAATTACAAATACATATACTAACTATTAGGCCAGGGCTGGACTAGAGGCACCCAAAATTTTGGGGCCCTGTGCAGTAGCACATCTTGCACACCCTAAAATCCTCTCAAACTCTTCAAGTCTTCATGATCAACTCTTCGAGGTCTTCATCTTCAAGCTATTCAAAAGGTAACCATTCGAGTTACTATTCGAACTTGTTGAGTCTATCCGAAACATAACCTTTCCAGATGTCATTCAGATTGTTTTGTCTATTCGACACGTGACTTATGGAGTTACCATTCGGACAATTCAAAATTGAACAGAAATGACCTAAGTCTAAATGGGTAGAAACAATAGGGAACTAAAATTCCTAACTTTTGGTATCATTGATCAAAATCTAAATTACAAATGCTCATAACAATTTCTCTATTTTTTATGATGTCAAAACCTATACCCATATTATAAAGTTGTTATAATTTGAATTGACTTAATTTTCATTCAATTCAGCTCATAATTGAGTTTGACAAAGATTTTCTAAGGAATTTAAGTACTAAAATAACTCAATGCAACACCCACGTTGAAATCATTTCATTAATAGCGAAAAATCATTACAGATTAAATTCAGTGCTTGCAAAACAATAAATATTACAAAATATAATCTAATTTTGAAGCTTCAATCAACGCTCTTACTGTTTCTTCTTCGCTTTCTCAGCTGCAATATCCAAGATCCTGTTTATTTGTCAACGCGTAGTCCCAACATTGCTTTCTACCACCAAGTGATCGTACATATGAGAAATCTTGAAACTGTGGTAGTTGTTAAAGGCTTCTAGAATATTACCTCCTTCAATTACTTCATAACGCCACCATCTGATGCACTCTGCGATGTTCATTCCATCAGCGAAGGAGTATCCGCTATCTTTCATCATCTCGAACACCATTTGGGTAAGAGTTTCATCCGATTCGTTCCAGATGACTCTTCTTAATGAGTCAAGTTGTTCTTGCATCTTCTTCTCGGCTTCTTCAGCTTCAATCTTTCTTTTCTTCCTTTTGCACTCATTATCTTCTTCCAACTTTTCTGATTGTTGATGGCTCTATTTTGGTCAGCAATAAAACTAGATTTTCGCTTGGCACTCCATTTTCGAGTCCATGGAAGAAGATTTTATCCATTGAATCTTTTTCCACTTCCTTCTTCATGACACGAATGGTACTATTTCACCACTCGGGGTGATGGTAGTCTTGACTCTTCGCCCTTTGCCTTTGTTAGAGCCTGCACCGAGCCATCTCTGATCTGCCTTTCTTGGCTTTTTTCCTAATTTTTGGCACCATCATCATCAGCGCCATAACATCGAAGGGAGGAAATGTCATGATTTGAGATATCAATTTTGGCATGGAGATCACCAAGACTGGATGGTCTGCACGACTCGCATATCATCTTTGAGATCCATGGTGTCTCCTTTGATGGTATTTTGATTTGTGATTGATCATATATATGTTTGACATGATGAGCATTATTTTTACTATTAATTTAAATAAACATTTTTATAATTAATAAGGTAATATTTAATTAATTTTGTATATTCTCTAATTATTATTGAGTTTTATTAAATTAGAGATTGGGCTTTGTTAAATGAGTATTATGGTTATTATTATTATTATTACTAGTATTTTCACCCGTGCGTTGCACGGAATGAATTTGTTATAATATTTTAAGAAATATTTGAATTGATATACAATTATAGAAATTATAACATCGAATATGAGTATGAATAAGTGTATAAATGCAATTATAGTATGAGTCTTCCTTGCATGCAACAAATATCACAAAAATTCAGTGTTCTAAAATAAGTGTATAAATGCAATAGGTAGATAATTTACATTATTGCATCATATTCATTAATTTAATTACTTGTCGGTTAGTTATTGCAAGATCTTGAGGTACACTTATATTTTGATATTCAGTAAGTATAACTATATTAGAGAAAAAATTTACATGGGAGTAATGGGATAATCAGTTGAGTAATTGTTGGTTGACCGTAGAGCGTTGTGTTGGAGGAAGAAGATGATATATAGTGAAGATGATATTGCCCTATTGCCCTTCACTATATATCATCTTCTTCCTTCAACACGTTGATATTCTCTGGACAAATAACTGTTGGAAAAAAATTAGCATAAAATGGCATTTTACTGGCAATATTGTGGTACAAATATATGTGGGGTCCACTTTCGATTTGGGTCGGGTCAACGTGGATTCGTGTTCTTCGTAGTTAGACGAAAAGATTGATATATTGTACGCTCAAAACTGATAACGGGTGAATGAGAAATTGGTTCTCAAAGTTGACCCATTTGAGTTAGGATGAGAACTGAATATTGTATTGGTTTAATTGAACAATTACAATGATGAGGAATAGGAGATATATATACTAGGGGAGTCTCAGGTAGAGTAGGATAGCTAGTCCTAACGTGACTCAAACTCAGAGAGTCCTAATACTCCCCCTCAAGCGCAGGGTAAACTACTAATCTGAAGCTTGTCCCTAAGAAAAGAAAATCTAGGACTAGGCAAAGCTTTTGTAAAAATATCAGCTAATTGATCTTTTGTGGAAATAAAGTTAACCTGAATATCTTCATTGGCAACCCTATCTCTAACAAAGTGGTAGTCAATCTCCACGTGCTTAGTTCTTGCATGAAAAATTGGATTCGCACACATATAAGTAGCACCAAGATTGTCACACCATAATTTGGGAGTAAGGATGCCATCAATTTTGATCTCACGCAGCAAGGACATGATCCATATGACCTCAGCACAAACATCAGCCAAGGCTTTATACTCAGCTTCCGTGGATGATCTTGCAACTGTCTTCTGTTTCTTGCACACCCAAGAGATAAGATTGGTGCCAAGAAACACTGCATACCCACTAGTAGATTTACGGTCCTCAGAACAACCAGCCCAGTCAGAATCAGAGAAAGCATGAAGCTCTCTAGAATTTGACTGAGTTACACGCAAGCCGAATGAGAGGGTGCCTTTGACATACCTGAGACTCGTTTTAGCTGCTCCCAGTGAGACAATGTTGGAGCATGCATATGTTGACACAATTGATTGACCGCAAAGGATAAGTCTGGCCGTGTAATTGTGAGATACTGGAGAGCACCAGCCAAACTCCTGTATTTCGTTGGATCTTCATATGAATCTGAATTAAGCAATGGAGTTTTCGATGTAGAAATAGGAGTGGCGAGAGGTTTACAATCAGTCATTCCAGCCCGTTTCAAGATGTCTGACATGTACCGCTGCTGAGAAAGAATAACACCATTGCTAGTTTTGACTAGCTCAATTCCAAGAAAGAAACCAGGTTCACCAAGATCTCTAATTTTGAAAGCATTAGACAGTTTAGAGAGTAAATCAGACACTAGTAGCTCATCAGTCCCCATTACCAAAATGTCATCAACATATACTAAAAGATACACACATGCAGAACCACGAGAGTAATAGAATAATGACACATCAGTCTTTGAAGCTATAAACCCAACAGAGAGTAAAAAAGTATGCAGCCGATTAAACCAAGCTCGTGGAGCTTGCTTTAAGCCATATAAGGAACGCCTCAACAGACAAACGTGATCAGGCAATTGAGCATCAGCATACCCGGGTGGTTGACGCATATAAACAGTCTCAGCCAAATCACCATTCAAAAATGCATTGTGTACGTCAAGCTGCCTAACCACCCAACCTGAGGAAATAGCTAAACTCAAAAGCAATCTGACTGTAGTGGGTTTCACAACCGGACTAAAGGTGTCAAAAAAGTCCTGACCAGGAACTTGATTAAACCCTTTCGCCACAAGTCTCGCCTTATGCCTCTCTATTGAACCATCAGCTTTACGTTTAGTACGAAAAACCCACTTACACCCAATCACATTCATACCTGGGCGAGGAGGAACTAGAACCCAAGTCTGATTGTGCAAAAGTGCATTGAACTCCAAATCCATTGCCTCTCGCCATTCAGAAAATTTAACTGCCTGAGTGTAGCAAGTGGGCTCGGTAGGACAGGCCTGAGCAGAGAGAGCCAAAAGTGGAGCCACAGACCGACTCCTCGTAGCCATTGCATGGGAGCGAACAGTCGGACGTGTGGACTTGCCACGGGGTCGTCCTCTTTGACGAGTAGGAGCAGTAGTGGTGGTGACAGGAGAATCAGCCTGAGCAGAATCAGCAAGAGAAGATGGCAATACCTGTAAAACCGATTCAGCCCACGGCTTCTGCACAGAGGGAGGAGATGGCACAGCAACCCTACTAACAAAGGGAAACACATTCTCGTCAAAGTGTACATGTCTGCAGATATAAATCTTATTAGTCGTTAAGTCCATGCATCTGTACCCCCTAAAAGACTCAGGATAACCTAAGAAGACACAAGGAGATGACCGATACGACATTTTGTGACGATTATAAGGACGCAAGTGAGGATAACAAAGACAACCAAACACACGAAGAAAAGAGTATGAGGGAGAAGATTTATGTAACAATAAATGAGGACTGGAATTCTGCAAAACACTAGATGGCATTCTATTAGTCAAGTAAACAGCAGTTTCAAAAGCAAAGTCCCAAAAACGAGATGGAACAGACGCACGAGCCATAAGAGTAAGACCAGTTTCGACAATATGCCTGTGCTTCCTCTCAACACGACCATTCTGTTCATGACTGTAGGCACAGGATTGTCTATGATTAATCCCTAACTGAAGAAGAACAGTATGTAACTTTTTGTATTTAGCTCCTAAGTCCGACTGAATAGCCTTAATTTTGCGATTAAATGACCGTTCAACTAAGGCACGAAACTTGTCAAAAATGGCATACAAGTCAGACTTCAATTTCATAGGATAATACCACGTGTAACGAGAATGGTCATCAACAAAAAGAACAAAATAACGATAACTAGAAGAAGACAAAACAGGAGCTGGTCCCCAAATATCAGTATAAATCAAATCAAGAATATTCGAACTAACAGAGTCTACACGTGGCAAAGGGAAACGAGTAGACTTGCCCAATTGACACGCAGAACACAAAGAAGAAGGACAACGATTATTGCGACTAGAACCACTAACAGAACAAAAAGGAAGAATACGATCTAAGACTCGTTGATGAGGATGTCCCAAACGATCATGCCATACGGAAGAGGAAGCACGGGACGAGATAAACGCACGGGGACTGTTTTTCGGAATGGGCAACGTGTAGAGACCACCGCAACTATTGCCGCGAAGAAGAATTGCCTTGGTTGCTATATCCTTCACAACAAAAAAGGATGGATGAAACTCAAAAAAGACTTTATTATCTTTTGCAAAGCGTTGCACAGATAAAAGAGAGGAAGACAAACCAGGAACATGTAAAATATCAGACATCCTAAATACTTTAGACGGGGTAGAAAAAGAAGCATGACCAGTATGACTAATAAGCAAACCTGTACCATCACCAACTCGAAGAGCATCACCACCAGTGTACTCTTCAGATGTAGAGAGCGCAGCAATATCAGGGGTCGCGTGATTTGTCGCCCCAGTGTTTGGAATCCAAAGATGCGAGTCAGACACAAGATTCGGCGCATCCTCAGCATATGTTAAATGAGCTTGGAGTCCACGGCCAATTAAAGAAAAACAGGCTGGTGCAAGATGGCCATAATTGCCACATAATTGGCATTGAGGCTGCCAATTACCACCACGTCGCCCACGTGACCTGCCACCGCCATGCGAGCCACGTCTACGCTGCACACCACCGCCCTGCTGTTGCTGGTCGGCGAAAACAGCACCGCCACGTGACTGATTCCCACCGCGGCGATTCGATCCGCCACGCCAAGACCGCGACCGACCTCTACTACCACGCTGGCCAACAAAAGCCGCAGCTGCAGGGGCTGGAACACTGCCATAGCTATCACCGGTAGCGAACTCATGCGAGCCAAGGAGATCGGCGAGTTCGAGAAGACGCACCGGCTGACCTCGAACATTCAAAGAGGCTACGATAGAGTGATATTCTGAACGTAAACCTCTGAAAATATACATATTCTGATCCTCCAAAGGAACCGCACGGCCAGCAAGAGCTAGATCTTCCACCATAACTTGCGCACGAGCAATGTAGTCGACGGCGGAGGCATCACCTTGGCGTATTGTTTGCAGCTGTCCAAGAATATGCATAATCCGAGCTTGACTGGAAGAAGCGAGAGCCTGCTCAAGCGCCAACCAGAGATCACGCGACGTAGTGCAACCAATTGCGAGGTACATAACTTCCGACGAAAGTGAAGAGATTAACATGCTAAGGACCGCCTGATCTTGGCGCACCCATGGAGCATGCAGCGGATTGGGTAGAGCAGCAGCAGCGGAGGAGCCTTAAGAAACGGGAAGAAAACGATTAGGGCAAGAGTTCGTGCCATCAACGAAACCCATGAGGTCGTGCCCACGAAGAAACGGAGTAACCTGCGTCCTCCAAAACAAGAAATTCTTGTTCGTTAGCTTAATGCTAACATAGTGATGCGCAACAGACAGAGAAGCGGCTGCGGAAGAAACCGCAGAAGAAATAGCTGCATCAGAAACGGTCCGTTCGGAAGAATTAACAGAGCCGTCAGCCATTGGAAAATAAACCTAGGCTAGCTGATACCAGATGAGAACTGAATATTGTATTGGTTCAATTGAACAATTACAATGATGAGGAATAGGAGATATATATACTAGGGGAGTCTCAGGTAGAGTAGGATAGCTAGTCCTAACGTGACTCAAACTCAGAGAGTCCTAATAAGAAAAATATAGAAAAAAACCTTTCAAGTAACTTTTGTCCCACATTGGTTTGAGAAGTGGTTTGCACCACTACTTATACAAGAGTTTTTCTAAGGCTTATTGAATTGTATAGCATAGAGGCTTTCTCTCGCACGCAAGGGGGGAGGGGGTGCAAATGAAATGCCAAAATGAACTTAAAAAGGCTTGACTCGTGCGCCGACACCTGCATGCACGAATGTCGTTCAGAAAATTGGTTGAATTATGCCAAATTTTCATATTTTGTACAATATTACGCACCATACCATAATACAAGTTAAAACTGAGGATATTGTTTTTATTAATAGTATAGATTGCATTGCAGAGAAATATATATACTGAATTATTACCATTAGTAATTCTAGTCTAGAATTGTATTACGAATAGGAACGTAGGGAATAATATATTTTATTAGGAATTCTATTTTAGTTTACAATTGTATTAGGGATAGGAATTGTATTACCATATTTTACAATATTACGCAAACCATAATATTATAGGTCTGTTTTGGCGGGAAGTTAAAACTGAGGATATTGTTTTTATTAATAGTATAGATTGCATTGCAGAGAAATATATACACTGAATTATTACCATTAGTAATTCTAGTCTAGAATTGTATTACGGATAGAAACGTAGGGAATAATATATTTTATTAGGAATTCTATTTTAATTTACAATTGTATTAGGGATAGGAACTGTATTACCATATTTTATAATATTACGCAAACCATAATATTATAGGTCTGTTTTGGGCGGGAATTTAAAACTGAGGATATTGTTTTTATTAATAGTATAGAGTATAGATTGCATTGCAGAGAAAAATATATATACTGAATTATTACCATTAGTAATTCTAGTCTAGAATTGTATTACGAATCCGACCGTAGGGAATAATATATTTTATTACGAATTCTATTTTAATTTACAATTGTATTAGGGATAGGAACTGTATTTCCATATTTTATAATATTACGCAAACCATAATATTTTAGGTCTGTTTTGGGCGGGAAGTTAAAACTGAGGATATTGTTTTTGTTAATAGTATAGATTGCATTGCAGAGAAATATATACACTGAATTATTACCATTAGTAATTCTAGTCTAGAATTGTATTACGAATCCGACCGTAGGGAATAATATATTTTATTACGAATTCTATTTTAATTTACAATTGTATTAGGGATAGGAACTGTATTACCATATTTTATAATATTACGCAAACCATAATATTATAGGTATGTTTTGGGCTGGAAGTTAAAACTGAGGATATTGTTTTTATTAATAGTATAGAGTATAGATTGCATTGCAGAGAAAAATATATATACTGAATTATTACCATTAGTAATTCTAGTCTAGAATTGTATTACGAATACGAACGTAGAAAAAATATATTTTATTAGGAATTCTATTTTAATTTACAATTGTATTAGGGATAGGAACTGTATTACTATATTTTATAATATTACGCAAACCATAATATTTTAGGTCTGTTTTGGGCGGGAAGTTAAAACTGAGGATATTGTTTTTATTAATAGTATAGATTGCACTGCAGAGAAAAATATATATACTGAATTATTACCAGTAGTAATTCTAGTCTAGAATTGTATTACGAATAGGAACGTAGGGAATAATATATTTTATTACGAATTCTATTTTAATTTACAATTGTATTAGGAATAGGAACTGTATTACCATATTTTATAATATTACGCAAACCATAATATTATAGGTCTGTTTTGGGCGGGAAGTTAAAACTGAGGATATTGTTTTTATTAATAGTATAGATTGCACTGCAGAGAAAAATATATATACTGAATTATTACCAGTAGTAATTCTAGTCTAGAATTGTATTACGAATAGGAACGTAGGGAATAATATATTTTATTACGAATTCTATTTTAATTTACAATTGTATTAGGAATAGGAACTGTATTACCATATTTTATAATATTACGCAAACCATAATATTATAGGTCTGTTTTGGGCGGGAAGTTAAAACTGAGGATATTGTTTTTATTAATAGTATAGATTGCACTGCAGAGAAAAATATATATACTGAATTATTACCAGTAGTAATTCTAGTCTAGAATTGTATTACGAATAGGAACGTAGGGAATAATATATTTTATTACGAATTCTATTTTAATTTACAATTGTATTAGGAATAGGAACTGTATTACCATATTTTATAATATTACGCAAACCATAATATTATAGGTCTGTTTTGGGCGGGAAGTTAAAACTGAGGATATTGTTTTTATTAATAGTATAGATTGCACTGCAGAGAAAAATATATATACTGAATTATTACCAGTAGTAATTCTAGTCTAGAATTGTATTACGAATAGGAACGTAGGGAATAATATATTTTATTACGAATTCTATTTTAATTTACAATTGTATTAGGAATAGGAACTGTATTACCATATTTTATAATATTACGCAAACCATAATATTATAGGTCTGTTTTGGGCGGGAAGTTAAAACTGAGGATATTGTTTTTATTAATAGTATAGATTGCACTGCAGAGAAAAATATATATACTGAATTATTACCAGTAGTAATTCTAGTCTAGAATTGTATTACGAATAGGAACGTAGGGAATAATATATTTTATTACGAATTCTATTTTAATTTACAATTGTATTAGGAATAGGAACTGTATTACCATATTTTATAATATTACGCAAACCATAATATTATAGGTCTGTTTTGGGCGGGAAGTTAAAACTGAGGATATTGTTTTTATTAATAGTATAGATTGCACTGCAGAGAAAAATATATATACTGAATTATTACCATTAGTAATTCTAGTCTAGAATTGTATTACGAATACGAACGTAGGGAATAATATATTTTATTAGGATTTCTATTTTAATTTACAATTGTATTAGGGATAGGAACTGTATTACCATATTTTACAATATTACGCAAACCATAATATTATAGGTCTGTTTTGGGCGGGAAGTTAAAACTGAGGATATTGTTTTTATTAATAGTATAGATTGCATTGCAGAGAAATATATATACTGAATTATTACCATTAGTAATTCTAGTCTAGAATTGTATTACGAATAGGAACGTAGGGAAGAATATATTTTATTAGGAATTCTATTTTAATTTACAATTGTATTAGGGATAGGAATTGTATTACCATATTTTACAATATTACGCAAACCATAATATTATAGGTCTGTTTTGGGCGGGAAGTTAAAACTGAGGATATTGTTTTTATTAATAGTATAGATTGCATTGCAGAGAAATATATATACTGAATTATTACCATTAGTAATTCTAGTCTAGAATTGTATTACGAATAGGAACGTAGGGAAGAATATATTTTATTAGGAATTCTATTTTAATTTACAATTGTATTAGGGATAGGAATTGTATTACCATATTTTACAATATTACGCAAACCATAATATTATAGGTCTGTTTTGGGCGGGAAGTTAAAACTGAGGATATTGTTTTTATTAATAGTATAGATTGCATTGCAGAGAAATATATATACTGAATTATTACCATTAGTAATTCTAGTCTAGAATTGTATTACGAATAGGAACGTAGGGAAGAATATATTTTATTAGGAATTCTATTTTAATTTACAATTGTATTAGGGATAGGAATTGTATTACCATATTTTACAATATTACGCAAACCATAATATTATAGGTCTGTTTTGGGCGGGAAGTTAAAACTGAGGATATTGTTTTTATTAATAGTATAGATTGCATTGCAGAGAAATATATATACTGAATTATTACCATTAGTAATTCTAGTCTAGAATTGTATTACGAATAGGAACGTAGGGAAGAATATATTTTATTAGGAATTCTATTTTAATTTACAATTGTATTAGGGATAGGAATTGTATTACCATATTTTACAATATTACGCAAACCATAATATTATAGGTCTGTTTTGGGCGGGAAGTTAAAACTGAGGATATTGTTTTTATTAATAGTATAGATTGCATTGCAGAGAAATATATATACTGAATTATTACCATTAGTAATTCTAGTCTAGAATTGTATTACGAATAGGAACGTAGGGAAGAATATATTTTATTAGGAATTCTATTTTAATTTACAATTGTATTAGGGATAGGAATTGTATTACCATATTTTACAATATTACGCAAACCATAATATTATAGGTCTGTTTTGGGCGGGAAGTTAAAACTGAGGATATTGTTTTTATTAATAGTATAGATTGCATTGCAGAGAAATATATATACTGAATTATTACCATTAGTAATTCTAGTCTAGAATTGTATTACGAATAGGAACGTAGGGAAGAATATATTTTATTAGGAATTCTATTTTAATTTACAATTGTATTAGGGATAGGAATTGTATTACCATATTTTACAATATTACGCAAACCATAATATTATAGGTCTGTTTTGGGCGGGAAGTTAAAACTGAGGATATTGTTTTTATTAATAGTATAGATTGCATTGCAGAGAAATATATATACTGAATTATTACCATTAGTAATTCTAGTCTAGAATTGTATTACGAATAGGAACGTAGGGAAGAATATATTTTATTAGGAATTCTATTTTAATTTACAATTGTATTAGGGATAGGAATTGTATTACCATATTTTACAATATTACGCAAACCATAATATTATAGGTCTGTTTTGGGCGGGAAGTTAAAACTGAGGATATTGTTTTTATTAATAGTATAGATTGCATTGCAGAGAAATATATATACTGAATTATTACCATTAGTAATTCTAGTCTAGAATTGTATTACGAATAGGAACGTAGGGAAGAATATATTTTATTAGGAATTCTATTTTAATTTACAATTGTATTAGGGATAGGAATTGTATTACCATATTTTACAATATTACGCAAACCATAATATTATAGGTCTGTTTTGGGCGGGAAGTTAAAACTGAGGATATTGTTTTTATTAATAGTATAGATTGCATTGCAGAGAAATATATATACTGAATTATTACCATTAGTAATTCTAGTCTAGAATTGTATTACGAATAGGAACGTAGGGAAGAATATATTTTATTAGGAATTCTATTTTAATTTACAATTGTATTAGGGATAGGAATTGTATTACCATATTTTACAATATTACGCAAACCATAATATTATAGGTCTGTTTTGGGCGGGAAGTTAAAACTGAGGATATTGTTTTTATTAATAGTATAGATTGCATTGCAGAGAAATATATATACTGAATTATTACCATTAGTAATTCTAGTCTAGAATTGTATTACGAATAGGAACGTAGGGAAGAATATATTTTATTAGGAATTCTATTTTAATTTACAATTGTATTAGGGATAGGAATTGTATTACCATATTTTACAATATTACGCAAACCATAATATTATAGGTCTGTTTTGGGCGGGAAGTTAAAACTGAGGATATTGTTTTTATTAATAGTATAGATTGCATTGCAGAGAAATATATATACTGAATTATTACCATTAGTAATTCTAGTCTAGAATTGTATTACGAATAGGAACGTAGGGAAGAATATATTTTATTAGGAATTCTATTTTAATTTACAATTGTATTAGGGATAGGAATTGTATTACCATATTTTACAATATTACGCAAACCATAATATTATAGGTCTGTTTTGGGCGGGAAGTTAAAACTGAGGATATTGTTTTTATTAATAGTATAGATTGCATTGCAGAGAAATATATATACTGAATTATTACCATTAGTAATTCTAGTCTAGAATTGTATTACGAATAGGAACGTAGGGAAGAATATATTTTATTAGGAATTCTATTTTAATTTACAATTGTATTAGGGATAGGAATTGTATTACCATATTTTACAATATTACGCAAACCATAATATTATAGGTCTGTTTTGGGCGGGAAGTTAAAACTGAGGATATTGTTTTTATTAATAGTATAGATTGCATTGCAGAGAAATATATATACTGAATTATTACCATTAGTAATTCTAGTCTAGAATTGTATTACGAATAGGAACGTAGGGAAGAATATATTTTATTAGGAATTCTATTTTAATTTACAATTGTATTAGGGATAGGAATTGTATTACCATATTTTACAATATTACGCAAACCATAATATTATAGGTCTGTTTTGGGCGGGAAGTTAAAACTGAGGATATTGTTTTTATTAATAGTATAGATTGCATTGCAGAGAAATATATATACTGAATTATTACCATTAGTAATTCTAGTCTAGAATTGTATTACGAATAGGAACGTAGGGAAGAATATATTTTATTAGGAATTCTATTTTAATTTACAATTGTATTAGGGATAGGAATTGTATTACCATATTTTACAATATTACGCAAACCATAATATTATAGGTCTGTTTTGGGCGAGAAGTTAAAACTGAGGATATTGTTTTTATTAATAGTATAGATTGCATTGCAGAGAAATATATATACTGAATTATTACCATTAGTAATTCTAGTCTAGAATTGTATTACGAATAGGAACGTAGGGAAGAATATATTTTATTAGGAATTCTATTTTAATTTACAATTGTATTAGGGATAGGAATTGTATTACCATATTTTACAATATTACGCAAACCATAATATTATAGGTCTGTTTTGGGCGAGAAGTTAAAACTGAGGATATTGTTTTTATTAATAGTATAGATTGCATTGCAGAGAAATATATATACTGAATTATTACCATTAGTAATTCTAGTCTAGAATTGTATTACGAATAGGAACGTAGGGAAGAATATATTTTATTAGGAATTCTATTTTAATTTACAATTGTATTAGGGATAGGAATTGTATTACCATATTTTACAATATTACGCAAACCATAATATTATAGGTCTGTTTTGGGCGAGAAGTTAAAACTGAGGATATTGTTTTTATTAATAGTATAGATTGCATTGCAGAGAAATATATATACTGAATTATTACCATTAGTAATTCTAGTCTAGAATTGTATTACGAATAGGAACGTAGGGAAGAATATATTTTATTAGGAATTCTATTTTAATTTACAATTGTATTAGGGATAGGAATTGTATTACCATATTTTACAATATTACGCAAACCATAATATTATAGGTCTGTTTTGGGCGGGAAGTTAAAACTGAGGATATTGTTTTTATTAATAGTATAGATTGCATTGCAGAGAAATATATATACTGAATTACTACCATTAATTAGTAATTCAAGTCTAGAATTGTATTACGAATAGGAACGTAGGAAAGAATATATTTTATTAGGAATTCTATTTTAATTTACAATTGTATTAGGGATAGGAACTGTATTACCATATTTTATAATATTACGCAAACCATAATATTATAGGTCTGTTTTGGGCGGGAAGTTAAAACTGAGGATATTGTTTTTATTAATAGTATAGATTGCATTGCAGAGAAATATATATACTGAATTATTACAATTAGTAATTCAAGTCTAGAATTGTATTACGAATAGGAACGTAGGAAAGAATATATTTTATTAGGAATTCTATTTTAATTTACAATTGTATTAGGGATAGGAACTGTATTACCATATTTTATAATATTACGCAAACCATAATATTATAGGTCTGTTTTGGGCGGGAAGTTAAAACTGAGGATATTGTTTTTATTAATAGTATAGATTGCATTGCAGAGAAATATATATACTGAATTATTACCATTAGTAATTCTAGTCTAGAATTGTATTACGAATAGGAACGTAGGGAAGAATATATTTTATTAGGAATTCTATTTTAATTTACAATTGTATTAGGGATAGGAATTGTATTACCATATTTTACAATATTACGCAAACCATAATATTATAGGTCTGTTTTGGGCGGGAAGTTAAAACTGAGGATATTGTTTTTATTAATAGTATAGATTGCATTGCAGAGAAATATATATACTGAATTATTACCATTAGTAATTCTAGTCTAGAATTGTATTACGAATACGAACGTAGAAAGAATATATTTTATTAGGAATTCTATTTTAATTTACAATTGTATTAGGGATAGGAACTGTATTACCATATTTTATAATATTACGCAAACCATAATATTATAGGTCTGTTTTGGGCGGGAAGTTAAAACTGAGGATATTGTTTTTATTAATAGTATAGATTGCATTGCAGAGAAATATATATACTGAATTATTACCATTAGTAATTCTAGTCTAGAATTGTATTACGAATACGAACGTAGAAAGAATATATTTTATTAGGAATTCTATTTTAATTTACAATTGTATTAGGGATAGGAACTGTATTACCATATTTTATAATATTACGCAAACCATAATATTATAGGTCTGTTTTGGGCGGGAAGTTAAAACTGAGGATATTGTTTTTATTAATAGTATAGATTGCATTGCAGAGAAATATATATACTGAATTATTACCATTAGTAATTCTAGTCTAGAATTGTATTACGAATACGAACGTAGAAAGAATATATTTTATTAGGAATTCTATTTTAATTTACAATTGTATTAGGGATAGGAACTGTATTACCATATTTTATAATATTACGCAAACCATAATATTATAGGTCTGTTTTGGGCGGGAAGTTAAAACTGAGGATATTGTTTTTATTAATAGTATAGATTGCATTGCAGAGAAATATATATACTGAATTATTACCATTAGTAATTCTAGTCTAGAATTGTATTACGAATAGGAACGTAGGGAAGAATATATTTTATTAGGAATTCTATTTTAATTTACAATTGTATTAGGGATAGGAATTGTATTACCATATTTTATAATATTACGCAAACCATAATATTATAGGTCTGTTTTGGGCTGGAAGTTAAAACTGAGGATATTGTTTTTATTAATAGTATAGATTGCATTGCAGAGAAATATATATACTGAATTATTACCATTAGTAATTCTAGTCTAGAATTGTATTACGAATAGGAACGTAGGGAATAATATATTTTATTAGGAATTCTATTTTAATTTACAATTGTATTAGGGATAGGAACTGTATTACCATATTTTATAATATTACGCAAACCATAATATTATAGGTCTGTTTTGGGCGGGAAGTTAAAACTGAGGATATTGTTTTTATTAATAGTATAGATTGCATTGCAGAGAAAAATATATATACTGAATTATTACCATTAGTAATTCTAGTCTAGAATTGTATTACGAATAGGAACGTAGGGAATAATATATTTTATTAGGAATTCTATTTTAATTTACAATTGTATTAGGGATAGGAACTGTATTACCATATTTTATAATATTACGCAAACCATAATATTATAGGTCTGTTTTGGGCGGGAAGTTAAAACTGAGGATATTGTTTTTATTAATAGTATAGATTGCATTGCAGAGAAAAATATATATACTGAATTATTACCATTAGTAATTCTAGTCTAGAATTGTATTACGAATAGGAACGTAGGGAATAATATATTTTATTAGGAATTCTATTTTAATTTACAATTGTATTAGGGATAGGAACTGTATTACCATATTTTATAATATTACGCAAACCATAATATTATAGGTCTGTTTTGGGCGGGAAGTTAAAACTGAGGATATTGTTTTTATTAATAGTATAGATTGCATTGCAGAGAAAAATATATATACTGAATTATTACCATTAGTAATTCTAGTCTAGAATTGTATTACGAATAGGAACGTAGGGAATAATATATTTTATTAGGAATTCTATTTTAATTTACAATTGTATTAGGGATAGGAACTGTATTACCATATTTTATAATATTACGCAAACCATAATATTATAGGTCTGTTTTGGGCGGGAAGTTAAAACTGAGGATATTGTTTTTATTAATAGTATAGATTGCATTGCAGAGAAAAATATATATACTGAATTATTACCATTAGTAATTCTAGTCTAGAATTGTATTACGAATAGGAACGTAGGGAATAATATATTTTATTAGGAATTCTATTTTAATTTACAATTGTATTAGGGATAGGAACTGTATTACCATATTTTATAATATTACGCAAACCATAATATTATAGGTCTGTTTTGGGCGGGAAGTTAAAACTGAGGATATTGTTTTTATTAATAGTATAGATTGCATTGCAGAGAAAAATATATATACTGAATTATTACCATTAGTAATTCTAGTCTAGAATTGTATTACGAATAGGAACGTAGGGAATAATATATTTTATTAGGAATTCTATTTTAATTTACAATTGTATTAGGGATAGGAACTGTATTACCATATTTTATAATATTACGCAAACCATAATATTATAGGTCTGTTTTGGGCGGGAAGTTAAAACTGAGGATATTGTTTTTATTAATAGTATAGATTGCATTGCAGAGAAAAATATATATACTGAATTATTACCATTAGTAATTCTAGTCTAGAATTGTATTACGAATAGGAACGTAGGGAATAATATATTTTATTAGGAATTCTATTTTAATTTACAATTGTATTAGGGATAGGAACTGTATTACCATATTTTATAATATTACGCAAACCATAATATTATAGGTCTGTTTTGGGCGGGAAGTTAAAACTGAGGATATTGTTTTTATTAATAGTATAGATTGCATTGCAGAGAAATATATATACTGAATTATTACCATTAGTAATTCTAGTCTAGAATTGTATTACGAATACGAACGTAGAAAGAATATATTTTATTAGGAATTCTATTTTAATTTACAATTGTATTAGGGATAGGAACTGTATTACCATATTTTATAATATTACGCAAACCATAATATTATAGGTCTGTTTTGGGCGGGAAGTTAAAACTGAGGATATTGTTTTTATTAATAGTATAGATTGCATTGCAGAGAAATATATATACTGAATTATTACCATTAGTAATTCTAGTCTAGAATTGTATTACGAATACGAACGTAGAAAGAATATATTTTATTAGGAATTCTATTTTAATTTACAATTGTATTAGGGATAGGAACTGTATTACCATATTTTATAATATTACGCAAACCATAATATTATAGGTCTGTTTTGGGCGGGAAGTTAAAACTGAGGATATTGTTTTTATTAATAGTATAGATTGCATTGCAGAGAAATATATATACTGAATTATTACCATTAGTAATTCTAGTCTAGAATTGTATTACGAATACGAACGTAGAAAGAATATATTTTATTAGGAATTCTATTTTAATTTACAATTGTATTAGGGATAGGAACTGTATTACCATATTTTATAATATTACGCAAACCATAATATTATAGGTCTGTTTTGGGCGGGAAGTTAAAACTGAGGATATTGTTTTTATTAATAGTATAGATTGCATTGCAGAGAAATATATATACTGAATTATTACCATTAGTAATTCTAGTCTAGAATTGTATTACGAATACGAACGTAGAAAGAATATATTTTATTAGGAATTCTATTTTAATTTACAATTGTATTAGGGATAGGAACTGTATTACCATATTTTATAATATTACGCAAACCATAATATTATAGGTCTGTTTTGGGCGGGAAGTTAAAACTGAGGATATTGTTTTTATTAATAGTATAGATTGCATTGCAGAGAAATATATATACTGAATTATTACCATTAGTAATTCTAGTCTAGAATTGTATTACGAATACGAACGTAGAAAGAATATATTTTATTAGGAATTCTATTTTAATTTACAATTGTATTAGGGATAGGAACTGTATTACCATATTTTATAATATTACGCAAACCATAATATTATAGGTCTGTTTTGGGCGGGAAGTTAAAACTGAGGATATTGTTTTTATTAATAGTATAGATTGCATTGCAGAGAAATATATATACTGAATTATTACCATTAGTAATTCTAGTCTAGAATTGTATTACGAATACGAACGTAGAAAGAATATATTTTATTAGGAATTCTATTTTAATTTACAATTGTATTAGGGATAGGAACTGTATTACCATATTTTATAATATTACGCAAACCATAATATTATAGGTCTGTTTTGGGCGGGAAGTTAAAACTGAGGATATTGTTTTTATTAATAGTATAGATTGCATTGCAGAGAAATATATATACTGAATTATTACCATTAGTAATTCTAGTCTAGAATTGTATTACGAATAGGAACGTAGGGAAGAATATATTTTATTAGGAATTCTATTTTAATTTACAATTGTATTAGGGATAGGAATTGTATTACCATATTTTATAATATTACGCAAACCATAATATTATAGGTCTGTTTTGGGCTGGAAGTTAAAACTGAGGATATTGTTTTTATTAATAGTATAGATTGCATTGCAGAGAAATATATATACTGAATTATTACCATTAGTAATTCTAGTCTAGAATTGTATTACGAATACGAACGTAGAAAAAATATATTTTATTAGGAATTCTATTTTAATTTACAATTGTATTAGGGATAGGAACTGTATTACCATATTTTATAATATTACGCAAACCATAATATTATAGGTCTGTTTTGGGCGGGAAGTTAAAACTGAGGATATTGTTTTTATTAATAGTATAGATTGCATTGCAGAGAAAAATATATATACTGAATTATTACCATTAGTAATTCTAGTCTAGAATTGTATTACGAATACGAACGTAGAAAAAATATATTTTATTAGGAATTCTATTTTAATTTACAATTGTATTAGGGATAGGAACTGTATTACCATATTTTATAATATTACGCAAACCATAATATTTTAGGTCTGTTTTGGGCGGGAAGTTAAAACTGAGGATATTGTTTTTATTAATAGTATAGATTGCATTGCAGAGAAAAATATATATACTGAATTATTACCATTAGTAATTCTAGTCTAGAATTGTATTACGAATACGAACGTAGGGAATAATATATTTTATTAGGAATTCTATTTTAATTTACAATTGTATTAGGGATAGGAACTGTATTACCATATTTTATAATATTACGCAAACCATAATATTATAGGTCTGTTTTGGGCGGGAAGTTAAAACTGAGGATATTGTTTTTATTAATAGTATAGATTGCATTGCAGAGAAAAATATATATACTGAATTATTACCATTAGTAATTCTAGTCTAGAATTGTATTACGAATAGGAACGTAGGGAATAATATATTTTATTAGGAATTCTATTTTAATTTATAATTGTATTAGGGATAGGAACTATATTACCATATTTTATAATATTACGCAAACCATAATATTATAGGTCTGTTTTGGGCTGGAAGTTAAAACTGAGTATATTGTTTTTATTAATAGTATAGAGTATAGATTGCATTGCAGAGAAAAATATATATATTGAATTATTACCATTAGTAATTCTAGTCTAGAATTGTATTACGAATACGAACGTAGGGAATAATATATTTTATTAGGAATTCTATTTTAATTTACAATTGTATTAGGGATAGGAACTGTATTACCATACTTTATAATATTACGCAAACCATAATATTATAGGTCTGTTTTGGGCGGGAAGTTAAAACTGAGGATATTGTTTTTATTAATAGTATAGATTGCATTGCAGAGAAATATATATACTGAATTACTACCATTAGTAATTCTAGTCTAGAATTGTATTACGAATACGAACGTAAGGAATAATATATTTTATTACGAATTCTATTTTAATTTACAATTGTATTAGGGATAGGAACTCTATTACCATATTTTATAATATTACGCAAACCATAATATTATAGGTCTGTTTTGGGCTGGAAGTTAAAACTGAGGATATTGTTTTTATTAATAGTATAGATAGTATAGATTGCATTGCAGAGAAATATATATATTGAATTATTACCATTAGTAATTCTAGTCTAGAATTGTATTACGAATACGAACGTAGGGAATAATATATTTTATTAGGAATTCTATTTTAATTTACAATTGTATTAGGGATAGGAACTGTATTACCATATTTTATAATATTACGCAAACCATAATATTTTAGGTCTGTTTTGGGCGGGAAGTTAAAACTGAGGATATTGTTTTTATTAATAGTATAGATTGCATTGCAGAGAAAAATATATATACTGAATTATTACCATTAGTAATTCTAGTCTAGAATTGTATTACGAATAGGAACGTAGGGAATAATATATTTTATTAGGAATTCTATTTTAATTTATAACTGTATTAGGGATAGGAACTATATTACCATATTTTATAATATTACGCAAACCATAATATTATAGGTCTGTTTTGGGCTGGAAGTTAAAACTAATGATATTGTTTTTATTAATAGTATAGAGTATAGATTGCATTGCAGAGAAAAATATATATACTGAATTATTACCATTAGTAATTCTAGTCTAGAATTGTATTACGAATACGAACGTAGAAAAAATATATTTTATTAGGAATTCTATTTTAATTTACAATTGTATTAGGGATAGGAACTGTATTACCATATTTTATAATATTACGCAAACCATAATATTTTAGGTCTGTTTTGGCCGGGA
This sequence comes from Ipomoea triloba, assembly GCF_003576645.1. Classification (NCBI taxonomy): domain Eukaryota; kingdom Viridiplantae; phylum Streptophyta; class Magnoliopsida; order Solanales; family Convolvulaceae; genus Ipomoea; species Ipomoea triloba. The sequence goes on along the minus strand of NC_044920.1, from coordinate 14,556,216 downwards.
AGTTAAAACTGAGGATATTGTTTTTATTAATAGTATAGATTGCATTGTAGAGAAATATATATACTGAATTACTACCATTAGTAATTCTAGTCTAGAATTGTATTACGAATACGCACGTAGGGAATAATATATTTTATTAGGAATTCTATTTTAATTTATAATTGTATTAGGGATAGGAACTATATTACCATATTTTATAATATTACGCAAACCATAATATTATAGGTCTGGTTTGGGCTGGAAGTTAAAACTAATGAGATTGTTTTTATTAATAGTATAGAGTATAGATTGCATTGCAGAGAAAAATATATATACTGCATTATTACCATTAGTAATTCTAGGCTAGAAGTGTATTACGAATACGAAAGTAGGGAAGAATATATTTTATTAGGAATTCTATTTTAATTTATAATTGTATTAGGGATAGGAACTATATTACCATATTTTATAATATTACGCAAACCATAATATTATAGGTCTGGTTTGGGCTGGAAGTTAAAACTAATGAGATTGTTTTTATTAATAGTATAGAGTATAGATTGCATTGCAGAGAAAAATATATATACTGCATTATTACCATTAGTAATTCTAGGCTAGAAGTGTATTACGAATACGAAAGTAGGGAAGAATATATTTTATTAGGAATTCTATTTTAATTTATAATTGTATTAGGGATAGGAACTATATTACCATATTTTATAATATTACGCAAACCATAATATTATAGGTCTGGTTTGGGCTGGAAGTTAAAACTAATGAGATTGTTTTTATTAATAGTATAGAGTATAGATTGCATTGCAGAGAAAAATATATATACTGCATTATTACCATTAGTAATTCTAGGCTAGAAGTGTATTACGAATACGAAAGTAGGGAAGAATATATTTTATTAGGAATTCTATTTTAATTTATAATTGTATTAGGGATAGGAACTATATTACCATATTTTATAATATTACGCAAACCATAATATTATAGGTCTGGTTTGGGCTGGAAGTTAAAACTAATGAGATTGTTTTTATTAATAGTATAGAGTATAGATTGCATTGCAGAGAAAAATATATATACTGCATTATTACCATTAGTAATTCTAGGCTAGAAGTGTATTACGAATACGAAAGTAGGGAAGAATATATTTTATTAGGAATTCTATTTTAATTTATAATTGTATTAGGGATAGGAACTATATTACCATATTTTATAATATTACGCAAACCATAATATTATAGGTCTGGTTTGGGCTGGAAGTTAAAACTAATGAGATTGTTTTTATTAATAGTATAGAGTATAGATTGCATTGCAGAGAAAAATATATATACTGCATTATTACCATTAGTAATTCTAGGCTAGAAGTGTATTACGAATACGAAAGTAGGGAAGAATATATTTTATTAGGAATTCTATTTTAATTTATAATTGTATTAGGGATAGGAACTATATTACCATATTTTATAATATTACGCAAACCATAATATTATAGGTCTGGTTTGGGCTGGAAGTTAAAACTAATGAGATTGTTTTTATTAATAGTATAGAGTATAGATTGCATTGCAGAGAAAAATATATATACTGCATTATTACCATTAGTAATTCTAGGCTAGAAGTGTATTACGAATACGAAAGTAGGGAAGAATATATTTTATTAGGAATTCTATTTTAATTTATAATTGTATTAGGGATAGGAACTATATTACCATATTTTATAATATTACGCAAACCATAATATTATAGGTCTGGTTTGGGCTGGAAGTTAAAACTAATGAGATTGTTTTTATTAATAGTATAGAGTATAGATTGCATTGCAGAGAAAAATATATATACTGAATTATTGCCATTAGTAATTCTAGTCTAGAATTGTATTACGAATACGAACGTAGAAAAAATATATTTTATTAGGACTTCTATTTTTATTTACAATTGTATTAGGGATAGGAACTGTATTACCATATTTTATAATATTACGCAAACCATAATATTATAGGTCTGTTTTGGGCGGGAAGTTAAAACTGAGAATATTGTTTTTATTAATAGTATAGAGTATAGATTGCATTGTAGAGAAAAATATATATACTGAATTATTACCATTAGTAATTCTAGTCTAGAATTGTATTACGAATA
>NC_044920.1:14551352-14553727 GCF_003576645.1 Ipomoea triloba | reverse complement strand
TTGGGAATTTAAAATTGAGGATATTGTTTTTATTAATAGTATATATTGCATTGCAGGGAAATATATATACTGAATTATTATCATTAGTAATTCTAGTATAGAATTGTATTACGAATAGGAACGTAGGGAATATTATATTTTAGAATTGTATTACGAATAGGAACGTAGGGAATATTATATTTTTTTAGGAATTCTATTTTAAGAACGTAGGGAATATTATATTTTTTTAGGAATTCTATTTTAATTTCGTAGGGAATATTATATTTTTTTAGGAATTCTATTTTAATTTACAATTGTATTAGGGATAGGATTAGGAATTCTATTTTAATTTACAATTGTATTAGGGATAGGAACTGTATTACCATATTTTATAATATTACGCAAACAATAATATTATAGGTCTGTTTTGGTCGGGAAGTTAAAACTGAGGATATTGTTTTTATTAATAGTATAGATTGTATTGCAGAGAAATATATATACTGAATTATTACCATTAGTAATTCTAGTCTAGAATTGTATTACGAATAGGAACGTAGGGAATAATATATTTTATTAGGAATTCTATTTTAATTTACAATTGTATTAGGGATAGGAACTGTATTACCATATTCTATAATATTACGCAAACCATAATATTATAGGTCTGTTTTGGGCTGGAAGTTAAAACTAAGGATATTGTTTTTATTAATAGTATAGATAGTATAGATTGCATTGCAGAGAAATATATATACTGAATTATTACCATTAGTAATTCTAGTCTAGAATTGTATTACGAATACGAACGTAGAAAAAATATATTTTATTAGGAATTCTATTTTAATTTACAATTGTATTAGGGATAGGAACTGTATTACCATATTTTATAATATTACGCAAACCATAATATTATAGGTCTGTTTTGGGCTGGAAGTTAAAACTGAGGATATTGTTTTTATTAATAGTATAGAGTATAGATTGCATTGCAGAGAAAAATATATATACTGAATTATTACCATTAGTAATTCTAGTCTAGAATTGTATTACGAATACGAACGTAGGGAATAATATATTTTATTAGGAATTCTATTTTAATTTACAATTGTATTAGGGATAGGAACTGTATTACCATATTTTATAATATTACGCAAACCATAATATTTTAGGTCTGTTTTGGGCGGGAAGTTAAAACTGAGGATATTGTTTTTATTAATAGTATAGAGTATAGATTGCATTGCAGAGAAAAATATATATACTGAATTATTACCATTAGTAATTCTAGTCTAGAATTGTATTACGAATACGAACGTAGGGAATAATATATTTTATTAGGAATTCTATTTTAATTTACAATTGTATTAGGGATAGGAACTGTATTACCATATTTTATAATATTACGCAAACCATAATATTATAGGTCTGTTTTGGGCTGGAAGTTAAAACTGAGGATATTGTTTTTATTAATAGTATTGATAGTATAGATTGCATTGCAGAGAAATATATATACTGAATTATTACCATTAGTAATTCTAGTCTAGAATTGTATTACGAATACGAACGTAGAAAAAATATATTTTATTAGGAATTCTATTTTAATTTACAATTGTATTAGGGATAGGAACTGTATTACCATATTTTATAATATTACGCAAACAATAATATTTTAGGTCTGTTTTGGGCTGGAAGTTAAAACTGAGGATATTGTTTTTATTAATAGTATAGATTGCATTGCAGAGAAAAATATATATACTGAATTATTACCATTAGTAATTCTAGTCTAGAATTGTATTACGAATACGAACGTAGGGAATAATATATTTTACTAGGAATTCTATTTTAATTTATAATTGTATTAGGGATAGGAATTGTATTACCATATTTTACAATATTACGCACACAAAAATATTATAGGTCTGTTTTGGGCTGGAAGTTAAAACTGAGGATATTGTTTTTATTAATAGTATAGAGTATAGATTGCATTGCGGAGAAAAATATATATACTGAATTATTACCATTAGTAATTCTAGTCTAGAATTGTATTACGAATACGAACGTAGGGAATATTATATTTTTTTAGGAATTCTATTTTAATTTACAATTGTATTAGGGATAGGAACTGTATTACCATATTTTATAATATTACGCAAACCATAATATTATAGGTCTGTTTTGGGCTGGAAGTTAAAACTGAGGATATTGTTTTTATTAATAGTATAGATTGCATTGCAGATAAATATATATACTGAATTATTAACATTAGTAATTGTAGTCTAGAATTGTATTACGAATACGAACGTAGAAAAAATATATTTTATTAGGAATTCTATTTTAATTTACAATTGTATTAGGGATAGGAACTGTATTACCATATTTTATAATATTACGCAAACCATAATATT
>NC_044920.1:14514391-14551237 GCF_003576645.1 Ipomoea triloba | reverse complement strand
AATTGTATTAGGGATAGGAATTGTATTACCATATTTTATAATATTACGCAAACCATAATATTATAGGTCTGTTTTGGTTGGGAATTTAAAATTGAGGATATTGTTTTTATTGATAGTATATATTGCATTGCAGGGAATATATATACTGAATTATTATCATTAGTAATTCTAGTCTAGAATTGTATTACGAATAGGAACGTAGGGAATATTATATTTTTTTAGGAATTCTATTTTAATTTACAATTGTATTAGGGATAGGAACTGTATTACCATATTTTATAATATTACGCAAACCATAATATTATAGGTCTGTTTTGGGCGAGAAGTTAAAACTGAGGATATTGTTTTTATTAATAGTATAGATTGCATTGCAGAGAAATATATATACTGAATTACTACCATTAGTAATTCTAGTCTAGAATTGTATTACGAATAGGAACGTAGGGAAGAATATATTTTATTAGGAATTCTATTTTAATTTATAATTGTATTAGGGATAGGAACTATATTACCATATTTTATAATATTACGCAAACCATAATATTATAGGTCTGTTTTGGTCGGGAAGTTAAAACTGAGGATATTGTTTTTATTAATAGTATAGAGTATAGATTGCATTGTAGAGAAAAATATATATACTGAATTATTACCATTAGTAATTCTAGTCTAGAATTGTATTACGAATAGGAACGTAGGGAATAATATATTTTATTAGGAATTCTATTTTAATTTACAATTGTATTAGGGATAGCAACTGTATTACCATATTTTATAATATTACGCAAACCATAATATTATAGGTCTGTTTTGGTTGGGAATTTAAAATTGAGGATATTGTTTTTATTAATAGTATATATTGCATTGCAGGGAAATATATATACTGAATTATTATCATTAGTAATTCTAGTCTAGAATTGTATTACGAATAGGAACGTAGGGAATATTATATTTTTTTAGGAATTCTATTTTAATTTACAATTGTATTAGGGATAGGAACTGTATTACCATATTTTATAATATTACGCAAACCATAATATTATAGGTCTGTTTTGGTCGGGAAGTTAAAACTGAGGATATTGTTTTTATTAATAGTATAGATAGTATAGATTGCATTGCAGAGAAATATATATACTGAATTATTACCATTAGTAATTCTAGTCTAGAATTGTATTACGAATACGAACGTAGGAAAGAATATATTTTATTAGGAATTCTATTTCAATTTACAATTGTATTAGGGATAGGAACTGTATTACCATATTTTATAATATTACGCAAACCATAATATTTTAGGTCTGTTTTGGGCGGGAAGTTAAATCTGAGGATATTGTTTTTATTAATAGTATAGAGTATAGATTGCATTGCAGAGAAATATATATACTGAATTATTATCATTAGTAATTCTAGTCTAGAATGGTATTCCGAATAGGAACGTAGGGAAGAATATATTTTATTAGGAATGCTATTTTAATTTACAATTGTATTAGGGATAGCAACTGTATTACCATATGTTATAATATTACGCAAACCATAATATTTTAGGTCTGTTTTGGGCGGGAAGTTAAATCTGAGGATATTGTTTTTATTAATAGTATAGAGTATAGATTGCATTGCAGAGAAATATATATACTGAATTATTATCATTAGTAATTCTAGTCTAGAATGGTATTCCGAATAGGAACGTAGGGAAGAATATATTTTATTAGGAATGCTATTTTAATTTACAATTGTATTAGGGATAGCAACTGTATTACCATATGTTATAATATTACGCAAACCATAATATTTTAGGTCTGTTTTGGGCGGGAAGTTAAATCTGAGGATATTGTTTTTATTAATAGTATAGAGTATAGATTGCATTGCAGAGAAATATATATACTGAATTATTATCATTAGTAATTCTAGTCTAGAATGGTATTCCGAATAGGAACGTAGGGAAGAATATATTTTATTAGGAATGCTATTTTAATTTACAATTGTATTAGGGATAGCAACTGTATTACCATATGTTATAATATTACGCAAACCATAATATTTTAGGTCTGTTTTGGGCGGGAAGTTAAATCTGAGGATATTGTTTTTATTAATAGTATAGAGTATAGATTGCATTGCAGAGAAATATATATACTGAATTATTATCATTAGTAATTCTAGTCTAGAATGGTATTCCGAATAGGAACGTAGGGAAGAATATATTCTATTAGGAATTCTATTTTAATTTACACTTGTATTAGGGATAGGAACTGTATTACCATATTTTATAATATTACGCAAACCATAATATTTTAGGTCTGTTTTGGGCGGGAAGTTAAAACTGAGGATATTGTTTTTATTAATAGTATAGATAGATTTTATTAGATCATTATTATTTTTAGCCCATTTAATAAATTATTTTCCGAAGTGAAAGACACGACTAGAAGAGAGAAACGTAGAACTAGTCAATTAAGTTTAACTAGAGAATCAGACGGCATAGCAGCAGAGTCGTCAACTTAGTCTTGAGAGATTGAACGATCGGAGCAATTTTAGGGAGGAAGTTCGAAGGAAGCCGTTGAGCCTGAGCAGTATAAATAGAGAGCGGATTCAAGTAAGACTTCGCAATCAATTTTACTCTGGATAAATTCCGGAGGTGAAAAAGAAGAGTTTCCCTCGGTGAATTAATTTGTTGCGCTGAACTTATTTCATCTGGCGTAGCAGCAGCGTTCCTGTGGTGACGTGGAAATTCCTGGTTGGCCGCTTCCATTCCGGTAGGTGATTTCATCTGGCGCAGCAGCTACAACAATTAATCCTTGGCAGCGAACTATTCTAGTTCTTTTTTCCTTAATTTATGTTTCAATTTGTTCTATGTACTCGTAATTATCCATTCTGTGGGTGTGCACTGCTATGTATAATGCCTAGGGCTTGATTATTTACTAATTGTGATGGTTTGTTAAATTTCCTTTCTAGAAACATGGTGATTTTACTGTCAACAATTTGTATTAATTGATTTAATTTGCCAATCAACTAAGTTTTATCTTATGATGATTTGAGTTGTGATTAATTAAGTTGAATCTAGGAATGGCAACGGGAAGGGGCAGGGGCGGGGAAGGGTATCCCCGTCCCCGTCCCCGACCCCGACAAGGAAGGAGAAAAATTCTCCATCCCCGTCCCCGCGGGGAATTTGGCGGGAATTTGGCGGGGACGGGGAATGTTATTTTAGTATAATTTTTTTTTAGAAAAATACAAAAAATAACAATTTTAAAAATACAAACTACCGAAGTTCAAATTCCAATTCAAAAATAGCAAATACAAATTAAAAATAGTCCAAATGTAGAATGTTCTTCAAATAGTTTGTATACTAATTTCATTTAGTTCATTTCTTAATTAATAGTATACTAATTAACATTATACTAATTTATTAACAGTATACAAATTAACATTATACTAATTTATTAACCGTATACAAATTAACATTTTAAATTGCAAAAATTCCCCGACCCTGTCCCCAATCCCCGCAAAATTTCCTCATCCCCGTCTCCGTCCCCGATGGGGACGGGGCACATTGCCATCCCTAGTTGAATCTAACCAATTTAGCTTTTAATTAATCTATTTGATGGGTTTAATTGAGTATACACCACTATGCCTATTAATTTCAAGTATTTCATAAGTTCTTTTAAGACCTAATGGCTTCTAACTATTTAAATAAATGTCTTTAGCATATGAACATTTAGAATACGTGGCTTGCTCTAGACGCCATACGGAGTAGTCATATAGTAGTTAGAACGAACCCTTAATTGGTTGACGAAGTTGAACTAATCTGCAAAGCTAGTAATGATAGTTGATTAATGTTTCTAGCTTTTCCATTTTGATTGTTATTTATTATTCTGGTTCCTGGTAGTGATTCGTTTGTTTAGCTTCCTCAATTTTAATTTAATTATTTTGCATTTAAATTGATCTTTACCTTTGGCATTTGATTCTAGAACTTTAAATTATCAAGTTTATAAATTGTATAGTATCAATTCCTAGTGGGTTCGACCCTTGCTTCTGCATACTAATACTATAGTGATTCGTGCACTTGCGAGGACTATTTAAAATTGTCCATCCGGACAGTTTGGATCACATCTTGAAGCATCTTGCTCATCCTTTCCATCATCATATCAGTGTAAGTAATATACTTGACGTGTAGCGAAAATGTGTGATGGTGTGAAATGTCGTTCCGCTGAGGATTGGGGATTATGACATGCAATATGCAATCACAAAACTAGGCACTAGCATAAGGAAATTAACAAGAAGCTAATCAAACGACAACAAGGTAGAACAAACACATATAAACAACAGATAAATACAAAATAAAAAAATAGGACTCAAGTTAGGGGCATTAATTACCATCTAAATGCTTTAACACTTAAGGTTGGGGAAGAACAATTTACCTAGGGCCTTGAGGCAAGCACAAATAGATCCTAGTCAAAACAAAGATTAGAACAAGGATTACCCCACTTCAATGGTGTATCAACCATAGTTCTTGAAGAACAAGAGCTATTTAAGCCCCAATCTACCCCTGTTTCCATATAAGGGAAATTGGGTTTGAGGTTGGGAATTGAAGGCTCAAGTCTTCCATCCAATTCCCATTGAGATGAAAGACTTTCCAAACACAAACAACAATATATTGCTACGTATCAACTATTGCAAGATAGATTAAAGACCCAACTCAAACACATGAACCCTAGGTTGGGGTTCTTCCCCCTTTTTAAAATAATCACAACTTAAGCATCAAAATAGATAATACAACCCTAACTCATGCCCATAAACTAACTACTCATGATTAAATACCATAAAGAACACAAAAACAAAAGTAATAAACATAAATCTTGCAAAAGAAAAGAGACAAGGGAAAGAAAGCTTCTCTATTGAAATGGGTGATGGAATCTTGAAACCCAAGCTTAAAATCCAAGATTACAAGCTCCAGAAGTGCTATAAAACATAGATCTAAGCCTAATCTAACCTAAAAATATGAAAGGAAGTGAATGAGAGTAAGGGTTCAACCATGGGTCAAAAACTAAGTTCAAAATGCTCAAAACGAGCTTAAATAATAATAGAGCAGGTGACAAATGGCCGTGTGTGTGGCCATATCATTTTGGTCGATTTATAGTGTATTTCTCACTGTGTAAGCAGAATTCTGTGCAACTCTTTTGACTTCTAGGCTATGTTTGACCCTAAAAAAATACTTCATTAGCCTTTATGGTCTTCAACAAAGTTGTGTACCTTCAAGTTGTCTTTCCAATGGCGCAATAATCACTTCATTTGGACATTTCGAGGCTAAGATATGGTCAAACTACCGAACAGTGGCAGATTTCGACGAAATCTGTAAGTTTGGACGACTTTGACCACTTTGTCTTCCTTTTTAAGTTTTAATGTCTTCATGAGAGTTGTAGACCTTTGAGTCTTCGTTCCAATGACACAATAATCACTCAATTTGGATATTTATAGGCCGAGATATCGTCCAATCACTAAGATGTCGACTTGCAGAAATTTCAGCACATTGACCTTTTGCTTCTCTTTTGTTTTAGTTTGGCCGAATGACCAATACCATTGAAAATACAACTCTTAGGCTCCCTTGGAAGTGTTACACCCATCTCCATAGCTTCTCCTTGACTCCCATTGACTCCAAATGGACATCCAAAATGCATGAAAATCCTCGTCTTTGCTTCCAATGCCTTCCATCTCATACTCCTTGCAAAATAACACAAATAAGTACTAATTCTCATGAAATTTGGAATGATCTAAAAACAAAATGACTTAGTGAAAGGGAGAAAAATATAAACAAATAAGCACTTATCAGTTCTCCCACACTTAAACCTTTGCTTTTCCTCAAGCAAAGACAAGAAATAAATCACCATCCCTGCAATGAAATTGATCATACTCCCACTTTGCAAAACCTATCATACCACAATCCAACTTGCAAATCTCTAGAATTCTCTCTCCCTTCTCTCTAGGAATTACCAAGTTACCCCTAATTTTCCAAAATTCCAAAATTGCCCAAAATGCATATGAAATTAATGAATATTCATCAAGTATTCAATTAATTTCTTTTAATTCACATATATTCTACCGTGAAGGATTTTTGGAGGGTGTTTGACCGGTAAGAGGCTGGCGGTGGAGGGAGCTTAGCCGGCTGCGCCGGTGGCTGTGCCGCCGCCCACGGCGGCGCCGGCGACGGTTTCGTCGCCGGCAATCTGGAGATTGTCCAGATTGATCGCTGAAGATGAGATTGATGATCTGCTAGGGAAGTCACGGCCTGATGTCGTGTTGTTTCCTGAAATTGCGACACAAATTAGGAATACGCCAGAATTTTTGACGCGGAGGTGCGGTGACACAGATCGGACTACCGTGAGCAATAGAGAAGAGATCCTGGCTGAAAACTATCGATTAGTGAAGTTTTCTGCAACAGATTGGAGTAATTTGGTGGCGAAAGAAGAGAGGCTCACACTGGTTGGGCGATTTGCGAAGGGGAGGCCGCACCTGGAGAATATTAGGGCCAAACTGCGTTCGATCCTTCGAATTGAAGGGGAATTGCAGATTGGATCTCTGGATAGACGCTCCATTCTGTTGCGATTCTCATCGGAGGAAGATCGATCGCAATCATGGACGCGAGGTCAGGTGATAGTCGAAGGGTGTCGGCTATGGCTTTCACGGTGGCAACCGGAGTGGAGCGCTGATAATGATTTGCCTCATACCCTGGTATGGATTGAATTACCTTGCTTACCTTCTCATCTCTTTAAATTTGAAATAATCGCACATATCTGTTCTCCGATTGGGAGGGCTGCAACGAGTCGTAGAACACGGCCAAATGTGGCCAGGGTGAAGGTCGAAATTGATGTGTCTAAACCTGTAATTGATGGAGTATGGATTGAATTTGGGATTGAGAATGGGCGAGTAAAACGATTCTGTTGTGGGAAGGATGTCGGAATATTGCCCCGGTTGTTTTCGCTTTGGACATATCGAGGCGGTATGTTGGAAGGGGAGACAGGAGGAGGGGGTGAGAACTAGGCCGGTGGGGTTGAGGGTGGTGCGTGAGGGTGAGGCGGTAGAAGTGCGTGAGGAGAAGGGCGGAGATGAGAAATTTGTTGATTGTGGTGATGATCGGAGACCGGCTGAGCATGGTGGAGAAGGGGAACGTGAAGCGGCGAGGAGAGGGCAGGGGAGAATGGAGGCTCTTGATTGTGAATTTGGGCCGGGTCAGTCTGGTGGGCCGGCAGAAGGTGGGCCTAGTGAGGCTCATTTAGCCCAGATAGCAAAAGAAATATTCAAGTTGCTGCTATGGGCCATATTGAGAGGATAGCAGGCGAAGTTATGGATGAGGAAGGGAATGGATCTGATAAAAGGCCTAATAGCTTTGTTCATTTGGGTGAAAATAAGATTGCAAGTGATATATGCTATTTTGTACAATAATTCAACCCTTATTTTAGTTGTATTTCCCTTATCCTTGTGAAATTAGGAATTATTTGTGTGTTATATTGTCCAAGTGTTGAATTATCTACAAGGAACAATAAAGGAAGAATTTTGGAACATTTTGGATAAGTTCTGGAAGAAAAGGGAATTACAAGGAAGAATACAAATTGGAAAAGAATTGGAAGTTGCCTAATGGGCCAAGGCCCATCTGCCTCCTATATATTCTATCTATTCTCTACAATTGAAGGAGTTCCCCTTACAGAGTTCTGAACCCTAGTTAGTTTTAGTTTATTTTTCCCTTCTCTTTATATTTCCCTAGCATAGTTTAGATTAGTTATACATTAGATTATTTAATTTCAAGCTTGCAATCTTGGATTGAAGTTGGATTTGTTCTTTATCAGTTAAGTTTCTCTTCCCTTTTATTTCTTTCAATGTTTATGGTTATTTATTATAGCCTTGCTTTGTTTACTTTAACCATGCGTGAGTAATTCGCTTATGGGTTTGGATTAGGGATCCATTGTTAATCTTGATGTTTAATTGGTGATTATTGCATAAAGGGATTAAATCTTTTACCTAGGGTTTATGTTGATTTGGGGATTTCTTTTTACTTGTTATTGATTGATGGCCACAATTAATTGCTAGTCTAGGGGAGGGATTCATTACAACGAAAGTTGGATGGAGACCTCGAGCCTTACCAATTTCAACCTAATTTTTCCTACTATGAAAATAGAGGTAATTTTGGAGGCTTACAATGCTTAGGTGCTTAAGGTTATAATTGATGCATCACGACAGTGGGGCAATTGCAGCCTAATTTGGCTTATTGATTACGAAAGTAGCTGAGTTGAATTCTTTTGTGCATTGCCCATAAATCCCTAGGATATTTATTCTTTCCCTAATTTTGAGTTGTTAGAACATCAAGATTACAATCCCCTAATCTGGCCCATACCTTTATCATACAGTTTATTCCTTAATCAATTGCTTTCTTTTAATTCACATCATTCAGTTTTAGTTACTTGGATTCTAGCTAATTCACATACTCTAGTGCCTAGTAATTCATACAATTACGTGCCATAACCCCAATCCTCAGCGGAACGACAATTCATACCCACTTTTACACTCCCATTTATACATCATCAGCAAGCAGAGCAGAAGGTGGAGAGAGGTGCACACCGAAAGCTACAATAGGAGGGGTGAAGGGTTGTACTCCTAGATTGGTAAAAATGATAGATGAGTTGAGAGCTAAGGGAATAGACATTGCTATTATATCCAAAGAATCGGATGAAAGGTCTCAGGGATCGAGCCCAAATCTGAGTTATAATACTTGGGCTGAGAGAATGAAGAACAAATTGGGTCCGGAACGTGGAAAACTAATTGATGAGGCTAAACAGGAGGTCTTGAAGTTCTTTGAGAAAGCCCTTGGAGAGTTGGGGCAGTCCAAGTATGATGAGATGGAAGCCCAATTGTTGGAGGAGGCACTACAAGAATGAAGACATTTAGTGACAAATCTTTTGTGACACTTTGTAATTTAGTCACAAATAATACACTTTTTGTGACCAAAAAATTAATTCGACACTATTGTGTGGGATAATTGTGATAACCTTTTTTTGGTCACTGATAGTATGGTAATTGTGACAAGTAAGTATTTGTTACGAGTAAGTTGTCACTATTACTAGAATAATAGTGTCGTAACATACGTTGTCACTATTTGTTGTCACTAAATGTATATGCATTTTGGCGGCATTATAATTATGGCGGGAACGAATGATATGCATTTTGGCGGCATTATAATTATGGCGGGAACGAATGTAGTTGTGACAAAATATAATGTGGACACAAATTTAAATACTTTTTGTGACAAATATTTGTTGGTCACTCTTGTTTATAATATTTGTGACAACTTATTTGGTCAATAAAAATACAATTGGTTAATACCATTATAAATGATAAACAATTGTGAGAAAAAAAATACTATTGTCACTAATATTATCATTTTTTGTGATGAAATTGCTACAAATATTTGTGACGCTCTATAATTCCGTAACAAAAATTACTAAATTGCCACAATAATTGTGTTAATTTTAAATTTTGTCACTAATTTATGATAATAGTGAAGAGTAATTAGTTGTTACTAAGAATGTCATTCCTAGGGATTGCTTGTTCTTCTATCAATGTGGTGTCTTCATCTCTAAATTTGATTCAAAATTAATCAGATGAATCGGATGACTACCCTAATTAATTAATGACAATAGCCAATTATTTGTACACTAAGAGTCATCTAATGTAGCACGATTTTTACAATATAATTGTATCAAATATTTCATATAAAATAAATTATACATAATAAAAATTTCGTTATAGACCAATTAATCGAATTAACTAAAGTATAATTTAGTTTGGTTGATTAAGTAACAGAAATTTAGTCTACAAAATTTCATCTCCTACATCATCATCAAGGTATGTATGTAGTATTAGCTAAATTATAATTTAATTTGGTTGATTAAGTAACAAAAATTTAACCTACAAAATTTCATCTCCTACATCATCATCAAGGCATTACTACTACTAATATATAATAATAACAATAATACTAATAATAATAATAATATAATAATAATAATAACAATAATAATAATAATAATAAAATTAAAAAAAAAAAAGAAGAGAAAAGTGATGTGGGATCAAATTTGATCCCACATTGTAAAAGCATATTAAGAAGTGGGCGTTGAGCTCCCTTTTAATGAGGGAGCTCAACGCCCCCTTGTACATTATACTGCCCATCCAATTCGGATGGGCAGGAAAATATATAGGTGTCACCGGCTTCTCTTGAAACAATTTTTTGTTTGTTTGTTTGTTTTTTTTTTTTTAAAGCTAAAGTTAATTTTTTTGTCCAAAATATTAAGGGGCAGGAAAATATATAGGTGTCACCGGCTTCTCTTGAAACAATTTTTTGTTTGTTTGTTTGTTTTTTTTTTTTTTAAAGCTAAAGTTAATTTTTTTGTCCAAAATATTAAGGAGAAATGGTATTAAATATGACATTTATTACTATGTTTATTGTCACAATAAAGTAATTATTTGTATTTATTTTTTAGTCACTGATAATCAATTTTTGCGTCAAAAATAATTCTCATAACTAACTACAATTATTGTGACTAAAATGTTGTTACAATAAAATAATTAATTGCAATGATTTTAGTTGTCACTAAATTAATTTTTTGTAATAACATATTAGGTCACAAATTATACATTTATTGTGACCACTATTGGTATCACTCATATTACTTTTAGTGTACGTAAACATTGTCACAAAAGTCTAAGTAATTGTGACAACTTTTCAAAAGTTGTCACTACTACGATAGTGACGGGGGATATAGTGACCACATGTGACGACTTCAAAAATTAGTCACTAATTTCAATAGTGACCAAAATCGGTAGTTGTAGTGACAACTTCTATTGTCACTAAATGTGAAATTTCTTGTAGTGAGGCAGGTGTGACATTTTTGAACAAATTGAAGAAGGCCAAATTGAATGAGGGCAGCAAGGTGAGTGAACCAATTGTGAAAGAGAAGGTGCAAGAAGGGGAGGGGAGATCATCTGCAAACGTAAATAAGAAAAATAAATGGGAATTGAAGGATTGGGCGTTGATATTAAATGAAATGTGGGAGCAAGATGAGGATTTGTGTGAAATAATTGAAGATTCATTACGAGACATAAGGGCATATTTGAGAGATAATTATGGGGGATGGTTGGAAAAGTTTAATTCGAAGGCAGCAAGTGAGGCATCAGGCATTCTGAAAGATAAGATTGCTGATAAGCCTCCGAGATACCCTTAAATCAAGCACATATTAGGGTGTTTTATCACGTTTATAGTATTCTTGCATGGTGAATTATGTTCATAAATGCTTGAAAATCACTAACTGACACACAGAAGCTACTTTTAGCCTAAAGGAGGTGAAACAGGAATCCCGGGAACAAATAGGAGCAAAAGTTGAGCTCAAAGAATGAACCAGGCAAGATCGGAGCCCCGGAGGACCAAACTGGATGGCCACACGCGTGTGAGCGTGCGTGGAAATAATCCAGTAGCCTCCCACTCACACTCACACGCGTGTGGATGGCGTGGAGACTGCACTGCGGGAATTTTGACTAGGGTTGCTATTTCGGAGACTATTTAAACCCCTTTGATAGATTTTCAGAGGAGGTTCCCAGAAATTTAGTTTTCCCTTTCTTAGTTTTTCCTTTTGGAGAACTTTCTCCATTTTTCTTAGTTTTTTAGATTAGATAAATCTCCATTGTAGAAGACTACAAAGTTTGGATTGAAGGTCTACTTCACTCTAGGTGATCTCTATTTCATTTCTATAATATTTAGCTATCTTGTTTTTGGATTAAATTAGCTTTTGTCTTGAATTTCATATCATGAGTGGCTAGTTTAATCTAGGGATTTGGATTATGTGATTGAATGTTGCTAGTGTGATGATCTTATCTCTATATCTTGGATTTATATGCTTATGTTGTTGGATTATCTATTCTTGTAACCCCTCGTATTTTCCGATAAGTTTGAGGTTCGGAAAATAGGTCTTTAAGTTATGACATTTAAGAGAAGACGGTTTGATGCTCGAAATAATTTTTTTTAAGGATTAGTTATCGATAGGCTGCGAACTACGCACCGGTCACGAACCGAGAAAATTTTTAAGGATATAGATTCAGTTCGAATTTTCTAGAATTGGGATTATTAAATATCATGCGATTAAGCCTGAATTTCTAGTTAGTTCAAGAAAAATTTCAAGTGGACTGTAAGGGATAAATTGTTACGGACTCTGTACCTAAATTTAGCGGGATACCGAAAAATTCCCAAAATTGGTGATTTGTGACGGGAATATTTTTACGATAACTTTGGTATTAGAATTTTCCCGAATTAAGTTATAATCCTCCGAACATTCATCTGATTTAAGCATAAACTGGCCAATTAAGTTGTGATCTTCCTAGAGACTCCATAGGGTGATGACAAGTGGCAACCAAATCTTAGCCTAAGATTGGATCATTAAATGCTATGTCATAAGAGGTATGGTGCAATTGCACTTGTTGCTTGTAGATCAAGAACAAAATCACACCAAGATCATCTCTCTCCCTCTCTCATTTCGGCTACACCCTTAGGAAGAAGAAAAAAAAATAGATTTAGTCCTCCTTTGTGATCTAAGAGCTCCCAAGCTTTTCCAACCCAAGTGTACAAGTGTAAGTAAGATCCTAAACCTTGTTGGATTAAATCATCTCTAGAATTCATGTGTTGATGTTTAGTGCATGAAAATATTGTTATTGTGATAATATTCTTAAGGTCTTTGAATTCAAGAAAGGAGCTAGCAACTACTTTGGTTTAAAAGTTTCTATTGAGGTAAGGAATTCCCTTAAGTTGGAATTAGTCACTTGAATTTGGATAATTGATTTTGGTTGAAATATGGTGTTTTTGGAGCTTTGGGGATATTTTTGTATACATGTTCATAGCTTGGATATGCTTGTATATGTTGTATTTATGTCCATATAGGCTTATACTTGTGAAAATAGTGAAAGGAAATCAGGGTAGATTCTGGCAGCAACTTCCATGATTTACTGGGAAAAATTGGTAAGGTATTTTGACTCCATTTTTTGTAGATATGTAGTTCAACAAGTGTAGAACCTACATATAAAATTTCATAATGATCGGAGTAGTATAAGTATAGTTTTCGGAATTTTTCCCAAAACTGGACGGAGAGAAAAATATTTCGGACCAAGGGCAAAAAGGGAATTTTCTGTGTTTATTCGTGGATCAAAGTGACCAAAACTTTTGACGGACATCAAGTACTATAAGTTAGGGTTCTACCATAAAAATTTCAAGTGAAAAAGAGTTCGGGAACTATTTTTACCGGCTCAATCTTTCGGACTGCGCCAAGCTGAAATTTTCTGAATTAAGCTTAGTATGATTATGGATGTGTTAATGATAATTGTGAGGTAGTTAGTGAGTTAATGGTGATTAGGTGATGCTAAGGACGTGGATTAATGATGGAGATTAAATGATAATCTCATGATTTTTGGGTTATGGTTAGGCAATGACCTTACCTATTAGAATTCATATATATTTGGATGTACGATATCCTCAAGTTATGATCTAATGGTGTTGATCATAGTGGAAGTTGTTGAGGACGATAGTTAAGGATGTTGGTTGATTTTAAGTGTGAGATGGACATATGAAGTGTATCCAAAAATGTTTATGAAAACTTACGTTGAAAAACGTATGCTATTTTGATATAAAGGTTGTCAAAACCTTATTTTTTTTTTTTGAGGAAAATACCTCACTTGATTATTGTCAGAAGGTAGCCGATTTCAAATATTGGACTCATTGGTGAAATATGTCCAAAAGAAATGATTTGAGTAAGAAAAATTGAAGGAAGAATCATGTTTTCAAAACCGTAGTTTCTAAAGTAAGTNATTATGGATGTGTTAATGATAATTGTGAGGTAGTTAGTGAGTTAATGGTGATTAGGTGATGCTAAGGACGTGGATTAATGATGGAGATTAAATGATAATCTCATGATTTTTGGGTTATGGTTAGGCAATGACCTTACCTATTAGAATTCATATATATTTGGATGTACGATATCCTCAAGTTATGATCTAATGGTGTTGATCATAGTGGAAGTTGTTGAGGACGATAGTTAAGGATGTTGGTTGATTTTAAGTGTGAGATGGACATATGAAGTGTATCCAAAAATGTTTATGAAAACTTACGTTGAAAAACGTATGCTATTTTGATATAAAGGTTGTCAAAACCTTATTTTTTTTTTTTGAGGAAAATACCTCACTTGATTATTGTCAGAAAATGATGTTTGAAAATCCTTCAAGGGCTAAAGAGGTAGCCGATTTCAAATATTGGACTCATTGGTGAAATATGTCCAAAAGAAATGATTTAAGACAGAAAAACTGGTGAAATATGTCCAAAAGAAATGATTTAAGACAGAAAAACTGAAGGAAGGAAAATGTTTTCAAACCCTTAGTTTCTGGAATAAGGTGGGGACCTAAGGGAAGGCTTAAATGCCACGGCCCGGGGTTGGAATAAGGGTGGACCTACGGGAGGGCTGGAGTGCCATGGCCCGAGGTTTGTATGATCAATTCATACTACAGAGCGAAGTCTATTCGCTGAGAAGAGATGGAGTTATGAAAAAAAGAAAGCCTCGTGCTTACTCAGGGGAAACTAAGTGAATTTTTGACTATGAAAATTATTGTTACTCTGGGCTGCGGTTCAGATTATTATGAGCATTAGAGCTGCGGTTCTATTTGCAAATGATGAAATTCTTGGAAATGAAAGTTTTGCAAACTTGTCTGAAAGGACATGAAAATGATTTTTTAAACTTCTAAACTAAAAATGTTTTCAAACCTTTGTCTACTTTTAAGTGACAAATGGATTTTCTTACTTAGCCGTCGTGCTAACTACACTTCATTGTGTCCTTTATTAGATGCAGATTAGTGTGGACTCTAGTAGCCCGATGAGCTCTAAACAAGATGGGAGTGGATGTCGATGTTGTAAGTTTAGCCTTAACGTTTGGGTATAGGAGAGATACCTGAGCGTGGCGGTAACACCGAGTTTTCTGCTGGTTAGACGCTTCCGCAATGTATTGTAATATTAGGATTTTGTAATAAATCCCAGATGTGAAAATTGGGGTGTTACAATTCTTGTCTATGGATTGTTGTGTTGATGAGACCTTGTTTGGATCTGGTCAATCAAGATGAGAGATTGAGCTCTTGACTCTTTCATGTCTTTGATTAGAGTTATGATTTGAAGCTTGACACAACCATAGTTCCTATGGACTTCTTAAAAGAATAGTAGGATAGTGTGTAGCTTATGTGTTTGATAAAATTCCTCTTAGAGCTTTGGATGCTTGTAGGCATTCCTTAGTCAAGAAACCTTAGTACACAAAGATGGAAAATGATTAAGACAACACACTCTTGAATAGCCAACATCCTAGCATTCCCGATCCATTACCTTAGTCACACCACAATGCAACATACATGAACACTATCCAATCTCTATCCCTTTTACATACTTGCAAAACCCCTTTACTTTACCCTCTTACAATCAAACCAACCTTATGAACTCCTTCCACTCACAATCCACCCAACACCACACTCGAATACAATGCATGACCCAATCAAATAAACTCCCGAACATTTGACACACCTCCACGTCCTTCCTTCGAGACCGACACTCGGGAAGTTTTTGACTCTTCGTTTTATCACCTTCACATTCACACCTCACCACAATAAACACCTTTCAATTGCGGCAAGTCAGATTGGAAAAAAGTATGGGCCAAAGTCAAAGTTGGGTTGGGGATTGAAATATAAACACTTGACTATGGGTGATTTGTTGTGTGATTGGACTAGAAAATTTTTTAAAGATGTCATTGAGGAGTGCTCGGAGGAATCCGGGGACTCGGAGGACTCGGAGGAGTCTGACAAGGATTGATGGAGGGAGGGATAAACTGGTGAATATGAGTTCACTGGTTAAAAAAAAAAGAGAAAGAGAAAAAAGGATGGAATAGAAAGTTTTTGAAATGATTTGAGGCTTAATGACCGGCTGGACAATTACTGGGTTTTTGGAATGGATTATAGGGGTTAATGTTTCAAAGCTGCGGCAAATTGAACTCAAAGATAAATTCTGAATGAGGAGGAATATGGAGAGTGAAATGAATCTGGAATGATTAAAGGTTGCATGGAAGTTTGAATAAGGCTTACTGGAATGTCGAATTATGATGTAAATATTGGTTGCATGAGCTTGAATTAATTAGAAGTGATGAGGAAAATTGATGAGAGTGAGAGTGCTGGGCAATGTCTACTGGAAGGGCAGATTTGAGGCTACTGGATTGAAATTTGAAGGATGGAAATTTTAATTGGGTTATGTCACTAGATTTGGAAATGAATTGGTAACACTGGAGTGGAATTTGAAAGCTGAGGTGATGTAATGGAGGGTGGAATGAATGGAATAAATGGATTAAATTGATGATGCAGTAAAGGGTGGTCGGTATTTGAAATGTGTGTGATTGCTATGGGAATTTTGAGGACCGAGTGGAGCAGGGCTGCGAAATGCGAATGGATGAATGCCCATTTCACATGGGAAATTTCGTATGGATTTTTTGAGAGTATTGGGCCGAATGGTGACTGAATGGAAATTAAATGATCATTTAATTTTCACTTGGGCTGGTTATTTTGATTAAATGATGAAGATGGACTGTTGGGTGATAAAGGTTATGAAATTAAATGAAGAGGAGTTTGTTCAGCTGGGCCGTATGGCTATAGGGCCGAATGGCCCATTTGGTGGAACGGAAAAGCATGGGATATTTGGGCTGAAGTGAATATGACAATGAGAATGATGGGCCATTTTAACTTGGTTAAGGCATGAGCTTAGTCTATAGGTCTTTGGGCCCATTTCATGTATTAGCCTAGTTGGGCCTTTTCTTTTGCTAGGCTAGATATAGCCTTTAGTAGTAGAGGGCTTTGGCCATTTTGGTTTTGTAGGCCTTTTGGCCCTTGTTGGATAAATGTGAGCCTTAGGTCACTTTTTGACCTAAGGCGTCTGTAAGGCTTCGGCCTCTTTTTCTATTCAATAAAAAAAAAATCAAATTAAAATCATGCAAACAAAAAAAAAAAAAAAACTTGCTACAACACAACTTGTTTCAAGAATCGCCTTAGCTTGGCACACAAGTTCCATTCTCAAGCCAATAAGTTATTAAAACCATTAAAGTGTGTGAAGATCTAAACAAAAATGGCCTAAATTATTTAAAAATATGCAAATCTTATATTTCACTTGGAGAGTAATGAGGCAAGTTTTAGCAAAACAACCATTACCGGAATCTCACATAACCCTTCACTAACAATGCACAACACACTAAATCAAGAATTGATTCAATTATTAAGTGGTTAACAAGGCTATTGGCAAGAGAATAGATCAATCATGTAACCCCTTGGCTCATCAATCACAAGTTGATTTGCAACATGTTCCACCAAAACAAACCACAAACCAACAAAGAGGGAGCGATCACAATTTCAAGCAAGGAAATGTAATTTAACCAACATTATGCACAATAAGTCTTCCAAGTAAAGTTTCAAAAATTTTCAAAAATTACCCAATTTTTTCCTCCCCCACACTTAGAAATTACATCGTCCTCGATGTGAAAGAAAATAAAGCACAACGTGGAAGGGTGGGTAACACAAGCAAAAATTTCGAACCATTTAGATTTAACGATTCGAACAACCATTTGAAGGTACTTCGTAACCTCTCGAATCTTCAACACTTGTTCGAATTGTGACTTCAAGGTGAGATGGCTCTCCTTAGGATTTGACTGAAATCTCGCGCAAACTCCCACGTCAAATGAGATGTATGGTCTACTTGCGGTTAGGTATAATAGAGAGTCAATGATTCCTCTATACTTGGCTTGATCTACTTCTTTACCTTCGTTATCAACGTCTATTCATAAAGAAGTGTCCATCGGGATTTTGACGGATGATTTTCCATCAACTCCAAATTTCTTGATAAGATCTTTGGTGTACTTGATTTGGTTGATCAAGATCCCTTCTTTGCTTTGCTTGACTTGTAATCCCAATAAGTAATTGAGTTCTCCCATTATACTCGTCTCGAATTTTTCTCTTCATTAGTTTGGAGAACTTCTTGCATAGAGAATGGTTGGTGCTACCAAAAATAATATCGTCTACATTGATTTGCACCAAAAAGATATAGTCACCATCCTTGATTCGGAATAGGGTTTTGTCAACTTTACCTTTCGTGAATCCATAATTGATTAGGAAGCACGAGACGGTGTTATACCAAGCTCTTGGCGCTTATTTCAATCCGTACAATGCCTTTTTCAGCTTGTAGACTTTGTCTTCACCCGTATTCACCATAAAACCAAGTGGTTGATCAACATACACTTCTTCTTCCAATAATCCATTTAGAAATGCACTATTGACATCTATTTGCAAGACTTTGAAGTTTTTGAAGTCTTTGAAGGTGACATATGCAAGAAAATCCTTATTGCTTCCAATCTTGCTACTGGAGCGAATGTTTCATCAAAATCAATACCTTCATCTTGACAATAACCTTTAGCAACCAATCAAGCATTGTTCCTAACAATGACACCTTTCTCATCCATTTTGTTCCAAAATGCTCACTTTGTCCTAATTACATTTTGGTGTGAAGATCTAGAAACTACCTTCCACACATCATTTCTTTCAAATTGATGGAGCTCTTCTTGCATGGCTTGTATCCAATCAGGGTCACTTAGTGTTTCTTTCACCATTTTTGGTTCAATTTGTGAAAGAAAGCAAGTGATCATGCTTTTACGAATGGATGATCTTGTCCCCACTCCTTCCTTTACATCTCCAATAACTTGATCTGGTGGATGATCCCTTAACCACCTTAGATATGGCTGAAAACCTGTTGGAAGAGCTTGTTCATCTACTTCATTGATGTTTATTGTTTGAGCTTCCACTTCTTCTGAATGTTGGAATGGACATAGTTGGCTAGGCAGTCGAATGCTAAGATCTTTCAACTGTTTGGAATCAACTGCTCGGTTTATCTCTTCATCAATTACCACTTGATCCAACATTTTAGATGAATGTCTCGGTTCTATCTGATTGTTTGTTCAGACTTCCACCCTTTCGAGCCTCTCGATTACGTCTTTCACCTCTCGGTTGATGCTTCTTTCATCAAATACTACATGTATGCATTCTTCTACCACCATGGTTCTCTTGTTTAGTACTCGGAAAGCTTTGCTTACTACTAAATATCTGAAAAGAAGTCCTTCATCATCTCTTTCATCAAATGATTTGAGATTTCTCTTTTCATTGTTATGAATGAAACATTTACCGAATATGTGAAAGTAGCTCACAACAGGTTTCTTGCCTTTCCACATTTCGTATAGTGTCTTCCCATGAACTTTGTGAATTATGGAAGGATTTTGGGTGTAACATGCTGTGTTAACAACATCAGCCTAAAATCTCTTAGGCAATCCAGAAAGTGTAATCATTAATCTTTCGCTTCTTTGAGTGTTCGATTTCTCCACTTCGCAACACCATTTTGTTGTGGTGTTCTTGTAGTTGATAGTTGATGTAGAATACCAAATTCTCCACAAAAATCATTGATGATTTGATTCACAAACATCGTTCCTTGATCTGAATGAATCTTTACAATTCTTGTTCCTTTCTCATTTTGCAACTGCTTTAATAATTCGGGCAATAACTTCTCGGTCTCATTATTCTTCTTCAAGAATAAAGTCCAAGTATACTTAGTATAGTTATCTATTACCACTAGAGTATAATTTTTTCCACTTAAGCTCACAAGGCTACTGGCCCAAATAAATCCATATGCGGTAGACTCAAAGGCTAAATGTTGACTCCATTAACTGTAAGTCACATTTGGTAGTCCCTCTACCAAACATCTTCTGGCTATCTTGTTAAAGTTGAGATTGCTTAATTTCTTATGCCATTCCCAATTAAGGTCAGAATTACTCTTAACTACTAGGGAAACATTCGGTCTAGCTGAATCCCAATCCACCACGTTATGTTCTTTATTCTCCTTGCTAAAAGAACAGTCTCCTTGGTCTCTTCATATGACATGACACTCATCCTTCGAGAATTCCACTTTGTAGCCCTTGCACATAATTGACTAGTACTGATTAGATTGAATTTCAAGCCCTCAACATATGAAACGTCCTTTATAGTCAATCCATTTCTTGAAATGTCACCAATCATATCCGTCTTGTTTTCAATTCATCTCACCACCGAAACGTCCTTTATAGTCAATCCATTTCTTGAAATGTCACCAATCATATCTCCAGACATGTACCTTGAGCATCCACTATCTATGTACCAAACATGCCAATTAACTTGAAATAAAAAAAAATTGTTTGATTTAGGTACCTATACTTTCTTGAGTTCTTCCTGGTTGGTGAGTTTAGGCATCTATTTATACCTACAACCCATTAGTTCAAGCCTAGGTCCAATGTAGCCATTAAATGAATTATAATCGTAAGGGATACACACACACACACACACACACACACATACATATACATATATTGGTAAATTGACTTATTCACCAGCAATAAAATCTAGATAATGATACATGATGAACGTTTTAAATTGTTAATTTTGGATTTCTCTCAATTCACTGTATGTTTATGTGCATGCTTGAGCCCATAATTATTTATGACTTGAGATTGAGTGATTTTCCATTCACTAATACTTTCCCTTTTAGATAGAAAGTATTAGTTGTTTGTCAGGAAGTCAACTTGAGGTGGAAATCCAAGTTGTAGAGACAAATACATCTTAGTAGCTTATGCCTCCATTTAATCCAAAATAAAAAACAAAAGGAAAGAGGTTGAGACCAGATCTCCTATATGGGATTACTTTGAAAAAATAAAAAACAATGAGGGCATTATTATTAAAGGTAAATTCTTATATTGTGCAAAGTTGTTTGCATGTGAGTTCAAGAAATATGGTGCTTCTTCTTTGAGACATCACATTTTATGTTGCCTTAAAAATCCTCACTCTAAGGATACAAGGCAGTCCCTTCTGACCTTCCAAACTGCCCCTACTTCTGTTAGAATTGAGAGTAGTGAAGCACTGAAGGGGTATTAGGAACTTGGGTATTTGATTAAGAGCTGATAAGGAGAGCCTTAGCTGAAATGATTATTATGGATGAACTACCTTAAAGATTGTTGAGGGTTAGGGGTTTAGGAAGTTTGTTTTAGTTTGTTGCCCTAGGTTTAAAATCCCTTCAAGATTTTTCTAATGAGGGTATTCCCGCCTTTCACGCGGGTGACCCGGGTTCGATCCCCGGCAACGGCGCCATTTGATGAAGTAGTTTTCCGCGGTGGATGAAAAGAAGTAGGCGTTAAAACGGGAAGAAGTTCCCGAGTATTGTTCTCAAAGGATGGCAAGGAGGGAATTTGAGCGGTAAGGGGATTAAGCACAAGAGTGTTTAGTGTTTAAAAGCTAACCCAAGCATAGTAAGGGATGTGCATGAAACATAATGAAAATAAGGAACAAATATTGGAAACAATCAATTGGAAAAGAGGATTTGGATCTTGCAACTCATATAGGTATCCTTGATTTCCTAAGATATTAGGCTAGCAACACTTAGATAATGAAAATGAGGCAAGGCAACTATGCCAACGCCACTCTCGTGGTCATTGGCCTATCATCTAGTCCATGGTCCAATTCTCATGGCAACTAGGCTAGGTGAGGCAAATTATCGAACACATGGTGTGCTATTTGCCTTCCAATCCCCCTTCTCTTGAAGGCGGGGAGGAAACGTGCTAGGCTAGGCTAAGGAGTAACCCTACTCTCGTAGGTGAGACTCCTTCTCCAAACACCTCTCATATAGGTTGATCACTCCTACACAAGAGTCAAAGTAGATCCCCACTCACACAATCAAACTCATAATCAAAGCAATTGCAAAACCTAATTGATCAATTCAAAGCTCAAGAATGTCCATACAAAATTGCTCAATCCAAATCCACAAAGATCTATCTAATCATACTTGGAATTGAAATAACAAAAGGCAAAAGTAATGACAAGAAATTAAAATGAATACTTAGCTAGAAATTGAACTTTGAACTTGAACTTGAATGTTGATCTCAATCTTGCAATAATGGAATTCTTCTCTAATTCTAATCTAAACCTATGAATTGCAATGTGGAGTGAATTGGGAGAGATCTCTCTAGGTTTAATGCTTTAATGCTTTCATTATAAATAAAAGAACTTCCGCCAGGCCATTGCACGTCAATTGGTTGTCTTCTTGTGCTAACATTGTTTCATGTAGCTTGGAGAACGAAGGCAAAAGAGATGTTAGAAGCTTAAAGTGTGGAAATGAAGGGATGCTTACTTGGTTGTAAACCTCTTATCCCTTTTACCTTTTCATGCCTCGTTTTTCAATTCTAAAGTGTGGAAATTGAATTGTTATACGTGTTCCTTGCATACTTGATAAGCACATGCTATTTTGCACCCACAAAATGCTATATTATTGATACCCCACACCCCCAGAAACACTTCTAAAGTGTGGAAAGGGTTTGATTGATTTTGAATGACCGTGCTCCTTTGTTCCACTTGATCTTCATAGCAACATCGAGGACGATGTTTGTTTTAAAGTGTGGAAAGGATGCACCTTGTGCTTATAATGTCTTGTTTGCTTGATTGATTTATTGGTCTTGTCTTATGGGTGTGTTTTATCTTTGGAGAGTGTGTCATTGTTCACATTATCTAGGGAGAATGTTAATCATATGCCAAAAATAAATTTTTTTCTCTTTGAATATCCATGGGAAGTACCCCTTCTTTAACCAAATGAGCTTTAAATTCTTGAATGCTTGCATGATATTCACCTCTTATTTTCCTTAGACCTTAGTCAATGATCTCTCGAAGTGGGAGTGTGCACCCCTTAATTTTAGAAAGATAAGTGAAAGCGAAGCCTGGAATTGAACTAATTTTGGTAGGGCATGGGGCAAAAGGTGAGCCTAAGTGAGCTTAGAGTGAAAAATCCCTAATCCCTAGAAAAAGGCATGAGGGGTTGATATATGGTGAAAAGAAAAAGGCAAAGGCCACTCCTAGAGATAAAAGCAGAGGTGAGTCATCTAGTCTGGATACGGGGTAACCATTGCACCGTCTTCGAAAAAGCATNACAAGAGTGTTTAGTGTTTAAAAGCTAACCCAAGCATAGTAAGGGATGTGCATGAAACATAATGAAAATAAGGAACAAATATTGGAAACAATCAATTGGAAAAGAGGATTTGGATCTTGCAACTCATATAGGTATCCTTGATTTCCTAAGATATTAGGCTAGCAACACTTAGATAATGAAAATGAGGCAAGGCAACTATGCCAACGCCACTCTCGTGGTCATTGGCCTATCATCTAGTCCATGGTCCAATTCTCATGGCAACTAGGCTAGGTGAGGCAAATTATCGAACACATGGTGTGCTATTTGCCTTCCAATCCCCCTTCTCTTGAAGGCGGGGAGGAAACGTGCTAGGCTAGGCTAAGGAGTAACCCTACTCTCGTAGGTGAGACTCCTTCTCCAAACACCTCTCATATAGGTTGATCACTCCTACACAAGAGTCAAAGTAGATCCCCACTCACACAATCAAACTCATAATCAAAGCAATTGCAAAACCTAATTGATCAATTCAAAGCTCAAGAATGTCCATACAAAATTGCTCAATCCAAATCCACAAAGATCTATCTAATCATACTTGGAATTGAAATAACAAAAGGCAAAAGTAATGACAAGAAATTAAAATGAATACTTAGCTAGAAATTGAACTTTGAACTTGAACTTGAATGTTGATCTCAATCTTGCAATAATGGAATTCTTCTCTAATTCTAATCTAAACCTATGAATTGCAATGTGGAGTGAATTGGGAGAGATCTCTCTAGGTTTAATGCTTTAATGCTTTCATTATAAATAAAAGAACTTCCGCCAGGCCATTGCACGTCAATTGGTTGTCTTCTTGTGCTAACATTGTTTCATGTAGCTTGGAGAACGAAGGCAAAAGAGATGTTAGAAGCTTAAAGTGTGGAAATGAAGGGATGCTTACTTGGTTGTAAACCTCTTATCCCTTTTACCTTTTCATGCCTCGTTTTTCAATTCTAAAGTGTGGAAATTGAATTGTTATACGTGTTCCTTGCATACTTGATAAGCACATGCTATTTTGCACCCACAAAATGCTATATTATTGATACCCCACACCCCCAGAAACACTTCTAAAGTGTGGAAAGGGTTTGATTGATTTTGAATGACCGTGCTCCTTTGTTCCACTTGATCTTCATAGCAACATCGAGGACGATGTTTGTTTTAAAGTGTGGAAAGGATGCACCTTGTGCTTATAATGTCTTGTTTGCTTGATTGATTTATTGGTCTTGTCTTATGGGTGTGTTTTATCTTTGGAGAGTGTGTCATTGTTCACATTATCTAGGGAGAATGTTAATCATATGCCAAAAATAAATTTTTTTCTCTTTGAATATCCATGGGAAGTACCCCTTCTTTAACCAAATGAGCTTTAAATTCTTGAATGCTTGCATGATATTCACCTCTTATTTTCCTTAGACCTTAGTCAATGATCTCTCGAAGTGGGAGTGTGCACCCCTTAATTTTAGAAAGATAAGTGAAAGCGAAGCCTGGAATTGAACTAATTTTGGTAGGGCATGGGGCAAAAGGTGAGCCTAAGTGAGCTTAGAGTGAAAAATCCCTAATCCCTAGAAAAAGGCATGAGGGGTTGATATATGGTGAAAAGAAAAAGGCAAAGGCCACTCCTAGAGATAAAAGCAGAGGTGAGTCATCTAGTCTGGATACGGGGTAACCATTGCACCGTCTTCGAACATCTAGTCTGGATACGGGGTAACCATTGCACCGTCTTCGAAAATCTAGTCTGGATACGGGGTAACCATTGCACCGTCTTCGAAAAAGTAGTCTGGATACGGGGTAACCATTGCACCGTCTTCGAAAAAGCATTCTGGATACGGGGTAACCATTGCACCGTCTTCGAAAAAGCATGGAGATCCATGTGAAACCATTGCACCGTCTTCGAAAAAGCATGGAGATCCATGTGAAGTCGGTTACCCCGAAGAGATCCTGAAAGATGAGAAAAATAAAGAGGAGGTGAGCCACTTCGCTAGGATTCAGGCACCCATTGCACTGTCTTCGAAAAAGCATGGATCTCCATGTGAAGTCGGGTCGCCTGATGATGTTATCCTAGGAAGTGAGAAAATAGAGTGATCGCCCAAGTCATGGCGATGAGCGGTCCATGTCCCTACCCTCACTTATTTTACGCGTTGGGCTTTGGCGTTTAGTTGAAAAGTATTGGTTGAGGTGTGCACATCGTTCCCACTAGGGGGCTCGGCTTGAAGGCCTTTGTAAAATTTGAGGTGAATCTAATTTGGATTGCATGCTTGGTTGAATGAAGGGTGTGTGCGTTGCATTGTCTAAATGAGACCATAGGGGTTTTGCTTCGTTTGTATATTCTTAGAGTGTATGGCATGTGGTTACCATTCTGTGTAGATAATGTGCGTTATCTCACCCACTCAGTTGGTTACACCCTAGAGTTAATAGACCGATTAATTGGTTGAGTAACACAGCTACCTTTGGCACTTAAATGATTAGCGTTTAATTGTGAATTGCTTGAGGATAATCTAAGTTAAAGTGTGGAAAATTTGATAAGTGCCAAAAGTAGCCATATTTTTGGGGTCATTTAGGTGTAAAATATGCTATAATAGATGTCTATTAGGCCTATAAACATGCTAATATAGGGTAATTTCATTGCATATAGGTCTAGGGACTACTCTTGTGTGTTTTTATATAATATGCACAATTCTTGCACTTCGCAGAGCATTCCGGCGACATTTCAGTAAAACGGACGTAACCGAAGCTAGGAATGTCCGAATGAGGCGAGGCAAGTGGCTATGGAACCGTATTGTCGAGGGTTACAACATAGAAGAAGACAGCAGAAGCAAACCACGCACGCTCACACGCGTGTGAGCGGCGTGGTTGCTTACTGATTTGCTCCCACGCACGCTCACACGCGTGTGAGCCGCGTGGACGCGACACAGCGCGGAAATAATTAGGGCGAGATTTTTGGGGCTATATATATGCCCTTTATAGGTCTTTTAGATCAGTTCCTAGCAGCCCCCAATAGCTTTAGATCTGATTTCTCTTTCCAAATTCTTCCCCTTTGGGGAGGAAAACACTCCTTAGAATAGATTTAGCTTAGGATTTGAAGATGAAGATTATGTAGACTCAAGCTTCCTTAGGTATAATTTCTCTTCTTTTAATATAAAGTTGGATCTTTTACATTCTTGCTTTGTTTATATTGCTTCTATTTATGTTTATCATGTTAGAGTAGATTAGTTTGGGTGTGTGTGCCCTTGTTGATCTATGGATTGATGCTTATACTTTATCTTATGATCTTGGTATTGTGGGAGTATCATTGATATTTGTATGGATGATGTTGTTCAATATTTGCTTCTATTTCCAGCCGGGATAGTTAGTGAACCGAGTGGAAGTGAGAGTGTGCGCGATAGTGGCCTCTCACGAGCCCAACTCATCTATATCTTCGCTCTTAATCTGAAAGGATGAGATCCGAGAGGAGTGGTAGGCAAGGTGTTCGATAAAATGCCTCAAGTGAATGAGGATTGAGAGTTTGAGTGTGACGCCACTCAATACAAAGACCGTGACTCCCTAGATCAATCTCGAAACCCAATTCCAAGCTACCTACGATAATCTATCCTTTGGCTTAACTTTGGCATGCACCCCTTTCCTTGTACCTTTTGTATTTTTCATCTTATTTTACCTTCAAACCCTTCAACCACCCATGAACAAAACCTCCACCTTTGATTCTTGCAACTCTTACCTTTCAACCTCATGAATGCCATCACGTATTCGGTTCCCATTCGCCATCCTTGAGAGACACGACACTCGGGGAGTCTTGACTCTTCGTTTTACCACCTTCACACTTCACCCTCACCACCATACACACAACATCAATGCCACCTTGGACGCGCGTCCATGGGCGCGTCTAAGGTGGTCTGCTGTTCTTCTGCACCAACTTCAGAGAGCTACACTTTGGACGCGCGTCCATAGGCGCGTCCATGGTCGGCTTTTTGTTCTGATTGCAAACTTCAGAGAGGTTGCTGTTGGACGCAGGCCTGGACGCGCGTCCAGAGGCGCGTCCAAGGCCTAATTTGCCTTCCAACTCCGCTTGTGAATCCTTCTCCGAAATCAATGTCGTTTTCCACCTTTTTGCACATCTTTTTACCTACAAAACAATTCAAAAAGCGTGGAACGGGGTCCGATGGCAATAACAAGCATTCTAACGGAATTAAGGGTCAAATCAATTGTAAAAGCCGTCAATTGTGCACAAGATGATCCGAGAACGACCTTATAAAGGTGGCATCTTTTGCACTTATCTAGGGTAAATTTGAAGATGTTTTTTAGGAGTAGTAGTCAAAGGGTCAATATCACTACTTATACTTAGACCTCTGTGTAGAGGATAAATTACATATGCATAACTGCACATTTCATTGATAATGAGTGGAAGCTCCAAAAGAAAATAATTTCATTTGTTCTAGTGTCTTCACATAAGGGGGAACACATTGCAAAGGTAGTAGAAAGTTGTCTGCTTGATTGGGGGTTGAAATATGTGTTTACTATGATGGTAGATAATACTTCAAGCAATTATACTGCCCTAGGATTTTTTAAGAAGAAAATGTTTTCTCAAGGTTCTACTATTATTAGGTGTAAGTATTTGCATATTAGATGCATTGCTCACATCTTTATCTTGGTGGTGCAAGATGGGTTGAGAGAATTTGACATAGCTATGAAGAAAGTAAGAAATTGTGTTAGGTATGTGAGGAGCTCCCCTACTAGCCTACAAAAGTTGAGGGACCTAGCTGAGTTAATTGGGCTGGAAGCTAAAAATTCTTTGTGTCTTAGTGTTCCTACAAAGTGGAACTCCACATACATGATGTTTCATACTACATTGCTCTATCATAAAGTGTTTGAAGTGTATCAAGATCATGACACATCTTTTACTGATAATTTGGGTGAAAATATACATGATTTCATGGATTGGGATTGTGTTGCTTCTTTGGTTAAAATTCCGAAATCTTTATATGAAATGACTATTAGGATATCTGGTTCATTTTATGTGACTTCGAATACCTTTTTCTCTGAGGTTTCTGATATGTCATACTTATTAAATAATATGGTGGAAGTTGAATCTGACAATGTTAAGATTATGGAAAGGAGTATGAGGACAAAATTTGATAAATATTGGGGTGATAAAGATAAGATGAACTTTCTAATCTTCTATGCACATATTTTGTACCCTAGGAACAAAATAGAATACATGTCATTCCAATTTAAGCAGTTATATGGTGAGGTAATGATAAATCGTTGTTTGAGAAGGTTATGACTGGCCTTAAGGAGTTGTTTAATTTGCTGATTATGTAGCCAGCTTTCCTGTAATTCTTTGGAAGACATAGCAACTCACATAAACATTATATTATACAGTTACATGCCACTCTTTATTCTAAAATAACCCAAACATAAAATTGAAAACAAAAGCAATGCAACTAAGAAAGGATTACATGTCACTCTATATTTTGAACCACGACATAAAGAAAACAACATGGAAAATGGGAAAAAAAAAACATTGCTAGTCACTCTTTATTCGAACTAGAACATAAAACTAAAAACATTAAAGCAAAACCATCATACTCAAAATTGTAAATTTAGTTTTTTCATTTTTCAGATTCACAGGATCGGATTAACCAACGTAGAGGTAATGATCTGCTTCAACTTGGTTTTGGAATGTGTATACAAATCTCCATCATGGTATAGCAAATCTATAACTCTTGTAAGGTTGAGAATTCGGGTGAGTATAGGCATAGGGAAAATAGTAGGCTTGAGACATTCTTGATTAATGTCTTTCCAGGCATTGATGACTTGTTCTTGCAACTCCGTCGTGGTCTCTTCTTTTGATTTTCCATATTCTTTCATAAAGATTTGCACAGATGATTCAAAGTGTCCTCTTTGTTGTTCAAACTATATAAAAGGTAAAATTTGATGTGAGTTATTTTCCAATTAGGAATATAATAAGTAAATTTAAAGAATATTGATATACGATGTCAAGAAATTATCAATAAACCAATTTTTAAATAGTAAAACCAATTGACTAAAAGTCATAAAATAAAAATTAATTTGGACAATTTATATTGTTACCTCATATCCAGTTATGTCATCCATTAATCTGCCAACGATCTCTGAAGCCCTCACAATTAATGGTCCGCTAATCATCCAATCAAAGGCTTCTTTAGTTAAAAAGTCTTCTTGCATGCCTACTAAAGAAGTTGTTGCTAGCATCGTGTAACCCGACGTTACCAATGCAACCTTCATGTACTCTTCAAATGTTGGAGAGCAACCATCATTATACCACTTGGATTCCTCATAATATGCTCCCACTAATTTTGTCATCTTAAAATTAAACATATAGGAAATCCAAGTTTTAATATAATGTATAATTTATACATAATGAACGAACCAACTTTGCTAATTGATTGTAAGTACCTCAATTTTTGCATAGTTGACGCGATACGATTCACCTTCATTAGCTAACTCTTTCTCCATTTCAGCATAAGTATCAAGAAGGTAAATGTAAGTAGACCTCATATATTCTGGTAATTGATTTGTAGCACTAACATCCCATCTGCATAGCAAAAGTATATATGCATATGTTTTTAATGAACACTAGTTTTTCAACAATTATCATACAAAATGAAAATGAAAATGATTATTGCAATTGGTGAAGAATATAATACTGTAGGAATTGAAATTTGAACCTTTGCACTGCGTTAGTGAAAAGCTTGAGCTCATCAGGGGTTCCATAAACATCGTAAATATCATCAACAATTGAAGTTAGAGAAATAATTTTAAGAATAAATTTCCTTGCGAGTTGATATTTTGGTTCAAAATACGTTCCCAATGTCCAAAAGTAGCATTCCACCAACCTATCTCTTGCAAAAGGCAATTTATTTGGAACATCTAATCCTTTCCACCACCTGCATTATGACAATAACAATTTGAAAATACAAATTAAATTTTACAAAATTATATGAATAAATGAATAGTTCTATTTGTTAAAAAAAAACAATAAAACTAATATTTTTAATATCATTAAAATATTGTTATAATTATTAGGAAAAGAATCTAGCAAGTTAAATGGGAGATATCGAGGAAGTAAATGTGGGTTTGCATATTCATATAGCTCAAAATTAAAACTTTACCTTGTAAGACTACCTAGCTCTCTTTGATGTTGCCTTTGCAGCAAGTTGAAGTCTAATTTTGCAAATTTCAACAATAAAGCATCTTGTGTTCCATCATGTTCAAAAGTTGATATGAACTTTTGTGCGTCTAGCCTCGTTAATCTCCTGCGAATTGGTTGCTTTAGTGCTTCACTGATTTGTGATCTAAGAGGATTGCTCAAGTGTGGTAGCATGGATTCTAGTTGAGAAGTGGTAAATGTTAGTGCTTCCTCCAAAATCTGCTCTCCATGCACTCTAAGATGTGATGCTTCGTACAAGCTCAGCATTGCTTGTACATTGTTGATTAACGATTCCTTGAACTTTCCATTACCGTCCTTGAACTTTTCAAGCACACCTGTTAAAACATTAATGAGTTAAAAACGTATTACTTCAAACTTTAGAACTTGATTGTATATAATCTTATTACCCGTTTATTCTATTATTTCATATAATAGTAATAATTTTGTTAGTAGTATTTAATTTCATCCTATACTCACCAGCTGATACGTGATAGCCATCTTGTCTAAGCAATCGAAAACGCAAAGAGACAACATAAAGATCATTTTCATCTTCCCCATCATTGAAATCATCATATGCCTTGAATATGTATTCCAATGAAGCGTCAATCTCATTTTCAAACTGATAATACACTCCTAAACGCTGGATCTTGTTAATCAAGTCCAATTTTTGGGAAGAAATGTTTGGGGCTTCCACAAGCATGTTCTTTATCTCTTCTTTCAATTTTTGATGCTCTAGCCAATCTTCTGTATCCACTTCCTGTGTATACAGCAATTTATTTTCTTTTACAAAAATATTACTGAGATCAATCAAAGCTAAGCTGAAAATAGATCGATAGATTATTTAGTATCCTTTAGCTCTACTTGTTGAGCATATAATATATAAACATAAATGTGCAATTCAACTATTAGCTTAGGTTTTCTATTGTGATGGAGCATATGCTTCAATTTCATATCAAAGTCAACTCCTATCAATAATTATGGGTTCGAATCTCCACATCACCCAAAAAATGACATTAATGTGTGCAATCCCACTATCAGTTTTAGCTACTTTGACACAAATACGTACTTGATCTAATAACCCATGTATGATGAGTATTAGGTCTGTAAAAATATAACCAATAGGGAGAAAGAAATAGGTGAGTGAGTGAGGGGGAGGAGATTAGTATACCGAGAATGATAATGACATATATAACTATTATTCTTTACAATAAAGACAGTATTATATATACAATTTAAGAGCATATCAGACCAACAAACATTGTTTTCTAATTTTCATACTAATTAATTTATCAATACAATTAATCCTCCACTAAATAGGCATAATGCTTCAATATATTATTCCCTCAGCTCTATCCTATTTTATATGTCTGAATCTATTTTAATTTAAATTTTTAAGACCATGCTTAGTATCCCTACATTTACCACTCACAAACTTGTCAATTCCTCATGCGACAAGTTTTAATTGATTAAAATATAAAATAAAAAGGAAAAAGTAATAAATTAAAACTTGTCACATCAAGAGTGACAAAGTTGTGAGTGGTAAATGTATAAGTAACACTAAGCATTTTCCTATACAAAATTTATATATTTTTTTGAGTCAACAATTGACTCCACTGAGACTCAAATCCACTCCAATCATTCATGTAGGAGTGTAAACCGAGACACCAGGTGTCACTAGACCACAAGGTCATTGGCACAAAATTTATATATATTTAAGAACTACATAAAAATACCATTAAATCCAAAACGAATAAAATTTTAAAATAAGTTAAGAGTTGTCCACAAGTTAGTTAGAGTAGCATGTTCATTGATTGGATGTAATGTATAGTTGAACACGCCACCTGCTGTTATGTTAATGAGTAATCGTTTTTTTTATGCAACAAAAAAAAAAAAAACACTAAAACTAAAGAAAGTAAGCAAAGAAAAAATAGTTTATTTATCTAATTAATAGTAAATATGAAAGATAAAACGGGAGACTAATTAATTTATGTTTAATTTGCAGGAGTAAAAGTGTATGTAGGTTACCATGGGTTGAGAAGAATAAGTAAGGAAGTAATCTCCCCAAATGGTTGGATGAAAATTTGCAGAGCGACGAGTAACTTCATCCATTGGAGTTTGGTTTGATGGAATAGCTGAGAGGAGTTGGGAATTGGCAGCCATTTCTGGTAAGAGAAGAAGAGAGAGAGAGACCGGGGAATAAGCTAAGTACGAGAACAACAAAGAAGCAGATTCTGTTTTACATGTATGTTTTTGGAGGCTGCTCTCTATTTATAGTGCACTTTGGGTGCTCGATCCTTACAATAACTGTGTACTAGAAAAAGCCTAATGAATTTTAAATTGTTCATTTGTGGGAAATGATGTTGACAAATTAGAAATGAAAAATGCGTAAAAAAACATATTATTTAATTACGCAGTGAAGATTCCTATGAAGTGGACGTATCCTTGCTCACTTTCTTTAGTTAATTTGAGAAAAATGAGAGGTCGCTACGGGTCGGTTCAAGATATGGCTGTGCAGGATCCGTACTACCCGACCCACCGCGTCTGACTCGACAACTGAAAAGGAGAAAGTCAACCTGCTCCGTATCAGAAGTGAAGCATCCGACCCAGTCCGCTTATAAGTCGGCCTATATATTTATCAGGTAGGGTTAGGGATTTGGTCACCCGATCCGCCAAAATATCCGAAATACATTAGGGTTAGGGTTTTGATGCATTCCATACGACGTCGTTTGTGATGTTTATATATATACATATGTAGCCAGGGTTTCACCCATTCTGTCCATTTTTAGGCTTGAGCCCCGACAGTCGCATGCATCTCGCCATTTCTCTCTACTCTCTGATCTTTCTCGACTTCTCTCTTCAAAGTCTTCTCTGTTTTCTCTTGATTCTCTTCCCTACTTCCTTAGTCCTCACTCCCCTGTCCTCACTAGTCTCTCGTGAGTCCTCGACTCCTCTGATTCTCTCAAACTCGTAGTCCCAAGTCTCAACAAATCACCATGCCCTCGTCACTGATTTCGTAAAAAATTAATTACTAATTCTCAGCTTGACTTAGCACGGTCTTTGAATCAACCATTTTAAAGTCAAGGAACCTGCCAACAACGAATTTCTTTGCGTCGGCATCCTCGCTTGTATACTTGTGATCCAAAGCTTCCCACAGCGCCTTTGTTGTGGCAATTTTACGATATACATCGTAAAGGGCATCACACACCCCGTTCAGGATGTATTTGCGGCAAAGGAAGTCCGAGTCCTTTCAAATCCCAACCGCCATCACGGATTGTGGATCATGTTCCTTCAACTCAGGAACCCTTTCGGTCAAGAATCGTGCCAAATCCAGAGTTGCTAGGTAGAACAGTATCTTTTGCTGACACCTCTTGAAGTTTGAACTAGTGAACTTCTCCTGCCTTTCGGGCGAACCACTTGGTACCGTAGGTACCCGCATCGTAGGGATATATCCCTCAATGCTAACACCGTCCTGTGAACCAGCGTTCACCGGTGCCTGAGAATGTGCAACATTGTTGTCATTCCCTCCACTGTTGTTCTCAGCAACAACATTCTCATACCCATTGTGAATTGGAAGTGCGGGGTTCTCCATTTCTTCAAGAAATTCAAGAATGAAGAAAATGGGTAAACTATGGTTTTAAGCTCATAGGAAAATATGCTTCGAATTTCCCTGAAAAATGGAGAAAATAATAACCCACTAAAGATTAAATATTTTGTAAATTAACCTATGAAAGATTAAGATAAACCTTATTTACTGCCTCACGGGTGCTAGGAGCGTTGCAGTCTAGGTTTCCCAGGATAAAAACGTACTATGATTCCAACGTTTGAGCACTCAAACTTGGAACCCAGCGAACAAGAATGCGGGATGAACACAGATGGCTTGAACAAAGGAAGAGCAGAGTTTCGAGGGGAGAAAACGAATTTCTGTGTGTGTATTGCTTGCTGTTGTTGTACAAAATCTGCTGCTCAACCTGGAACATATATATAGGAGTTGTAGGATTAAATAACATTTAATCATGACATTAATCTAATAATTAAATCAG
The DNA here is from genome assembly GCF_003576645.1 of Ipomoea triloba. Taxonomy (NCBI): domain Eukaryota; kingdom Viridiplantae; phylum Streptophyta; class Magnoliopsida; order Solanales; family Convolvulaceae; genus Ipomoea; species Ipomoea triloba. The sequence continues at coordinate 14,516,886 of NC_044920.1, read as the reverse complement.
ACTTATAACCTCTGTAACAACATACCACTACTTAATTAATTCAGAAAATTAAAATTGGAATTAAGGCCAAATTAAAAAAAAGGCCACAAATGAATCTTTTTCAGGTTCATTTTGAGATTTGATTTACCCCCTACTTGTGAGAGAGAGCCTCTATGCTATACAATTCAATAAGCCTTAGAATGGCTCTTGTATAAATAGTGGTGCAAACCCACTTCCCAAACCAATGTAGGACAAAAGCTACTTTAAAGGTTTTCCTCCATTTTTCCAATTCAAATGGGTCAACTATGAGAACCAATTTCTCATTCACCCATTATCTGTTTTGTGCATACAATATATCAATCTCTTTGTCTAACTACGAAGAACCCGAATCCACTTTGACCGACCCAAATCGGAAGTAGATCCCGACCACATATATTTGTACCACAAAATAACCACTTAAAATGTCATTTATGCTATTTTTTTTAACACCCAATTCGAAATCAGCCTAGGCCCTGCTCGGACCCGAAACAGAAATGGTCCAAGCCTGGGATGGATTTGGGCAAATTATATTATGAACTAGGGTCTACCTTGCATTGTAGACCCTGGTCCAAAAATAACCTTCAGATTTTGTATCTATAGCTGACGCATTTTGTACCTGCAGTTGAAAGTTGTTATACTTGTAGTTATCATATTATGTGTTAACAATTATTAAATTATTTGTTTACATGTACATAAACTGTTTAGTGTAGGTACATAATGTGTTAACTAAAGGTACAGAATTTTTGTATCAATCCTTACAATGCAATATGAACTATGGTCCATGGTATAACAATTGCAGAATTTTACCACCTCTAATTTAACCGAGGTGCCAACATTTTATTAATATTCCAATCATTACGGCATTATTGATATAATTCTCTTTTGTATTTAATTGTTACAAGAACATTTTATATTTTTATTATTGATCACTTGATGAGATTAATCAATTCACTTGTAATTAAATGAAAATTTTTATTTAAAAAATCATAGATTTTAGACTTGTGAATAATAATACTCCATGTGTCATTTTATCTGTCCTACTTATTATTTAATTTTTCATTGGTCAAAGCAAATCTTTCTTCTTTGTTTATCTTCCTTAGTATTTTGTACTTATTTTTAAATTTGACGTTTTGTGTTTAATAATACTTTTAATATAGTTTCTAAATATATATATTTTGTATACTAATATTAAATTTAATATTATGAAAAATTAAATTGAAAATAACTTCATTCAAGCCTAGTTAACTGAACCAGACACATAAAATGAGACAGAGAGAGTATTTTATATGGAGATTGTGATATCAAAAAAAAAAAACAAAAAAAAATGGACTTATAATAAATAATTTTAAGGAGTGGCGAGTAATATTTTTCTTTAATTAATTAATATATTGCATTATTGCTTGTGTATATATTCCAAGCGTCTACCTCCCATGAGAACCATGTCCCAAGTAAGAATTGTGGTATAATTTGGACCATTAAAATCAAGAGATGCATGGTTGTGATCTATGCATCTATCTGCTAAAATTAAGGATATTACTAGTATAATATAATATGAAATATATTGCCAAGAGAAAATTAGTCCACTTAGAAGCATCCAACTGTGACAAAAAAAAAAAAAAAAAAAAAAAANAAAAAAAAAAAAAAAAAAAAAAGACGAACATCCCTTCCCTACTACACTTTCCAAACTTGTTTTTTCTCTAACAATATGGATGGAAACAAACAACTATTTGCAATCACTAATACTAACATCTACTCCCAGAAGAAAAAAAAAAAACAAAACAAAAACAAAACAAAACAAAACAAAACTCAACAACAAACAAGGCCTAATGATAGTATAATGAACCACAACTAACAGGAGTAATAGTAGAATGCGCCAGAACTACGACAATAATAAACTGGCACTGTAACACCAATGCACAAATACCACATCTACAAGCCGCAACAACCACCTCAATGCACAACCACTTCCACACCACCTCACAACATCTGCCACCACAATCCACCACTACACCAATACAACTCCCCCACCATATCAATATCTAAACCCTAGCCCTAATAACAAGAGATGTCGAAACGGGCCGACAAGGCGGGGCCCGCCAAAGCCCGCCATATGGCGGGAGTAGGTTAAAAAGCCTGCCAAAATACAGGCCTATGGGAGGTCGGCCCACCCCGCCTTGCCTTAAGCCTGCGGGCCTTGGCAGGGGCCCGTAGAATTTTAAAAATTTAAAATTCAAATAAAAATTATAAAAAGGTAATAAGTGTATACTAAAATAATTTAATTTGGATAGTTTAAATATATTAATGCATTTGTAATTTTTTAAACACAATAATAACTAATAAATAATCAAATACATAATGTATCAATCCATAAGTCAATAACGAATCATTTATACAATATACTAAATTTTTTTGAACTTCAGTATATATATATATATATATATATATATATATATATATATATATATATATATATATAT